>NC_064770.1:40026200-40354256 GCF_011397635.1 Epinephelus fuscoguttatus | reverse complement strand
CCCATAACTTCCGCTTATATAGATTTTCCACCATTTTGAATTTTTTGAAAAACACTTCAAATGGATCTCTTCCTAGGAAGTTTGAGCGATCTGCATGAAACTGGGTGAACATAATCTAGGGAGCAATATCTAAAGTTCCCTCTTGGCAAAAGTTGGAAAACTTCCTAAAACTGAGCTTCTATAAGGCAATGAATATTGCGGAGGGCGTGGCTCATCACATAAAGGTGTAGAACATCTCAAGGGTTTCACCCATCACCACGCAACTTTGTAGGCATATGACCACACATAATCTGAGGGGACCCCTCCATTATTGACCCCATCAAACAAAATGGGGGCGCTAGAGAGCTCATTTCTTATCTAGGCCTAACCGCCATATGGATTTTTACTAAACTTGGTAGATATGTAGAACAGGACGCCTCAAGGTGACTGGAGAAATTTAACTCTAATTGGCAACTGGGTGGCGCTATAACAACAGAAAAATGCTTCAAAATGGCTAAAATGCGACCGATCGCTGTGGCTCCCCCTGTGGACCAATGTTGGTGTTGTTTCTAATGTTTGGTAGGACTAAGTCATGGTATGGTATGCTGTACTCAATGGGTATGGACTAGTGATTATTATTATTATTATTACATTTATTATGATTTCCAGGTTTAGTTCTGGATGAACTGATCGTCTTCTCTTTCTCCTTACTTAACACACAACAGTCCTCCTCCTCCTCCTCCTCCTCCATCAGCACCACCTCATCGCTCTGCTGAAGCTTTAATACTTTCTTATTCACCCAGGGAGACACACTTTAATAAAGCGTGTGGATATTCTGGTCTGCAGACGCCCACAGAGCTGAGAAACACTCGCAGTCAGCAGGACAAAGACGACACTTGAGTCCTTGCAGAGATTCACAACAACAACAACAAGTCGAGGACACAGATTCTCCGACAGAGACAAATCTGCAGGACCAGCTCTGAAACGTTTTGCTCCTGAAATGTGAAGTCGTTGTTTGACTCGTTCTTCTTCGTGGGTCTGAGTTTGACATCGTCTTTATGACACATGAACGGCTGATTGAGTTAATGGAGGACAGGTCTGATCAGAGACACACCTTCCTTCATCAGTATGAACACACACTGTAGATTATTTTATACACTGTCCTGCTGACACAAACACTCACTGCAGCACCCAATGCAGATTAATCCGCCGCTGAAAATAGTCCCTGAATAAAGTCATTATTTCCTCCTGTGAACAGCTGTTCAAAGGAGCGACTGGTCAAACTATGGATCTGTGTCTTCAAAGATCCTCAGCAGGAACCAATGAGCTCCAAGCTTAGAGATGCAGACAGGAAGTCAGATGGACAGACACACATACATGGTTTGAGTCTGAAAAACACCAGAAAGTTTTCAGACTGGGTAAAAAGAGATTAAAAGCTAACATTAGGTTGTAAACAAACCACTCCACAGTCACATGACGTAACATCACCACCACAATGAGGCTGTAAAGTCGTGTTTAGTGTGAGGACGTTCTGTAGTCTGATGTAGCCACTTGTGTTAAGACACAATCATGGAACAGGACGTGAAAGTCTCCTCAGCTTGTGTTAACCATAGATGTCTAATTAATTCACACATTGAACCAAAAACACACTGACTTCAAGATGAGTGAACAGAAAGTGCTAACATGCTAACATGCTAACATGCTCACTCATCTCTGAGGTTTAGGACTCATTCTTGCAGTTGGCTAAACGTAACCACGTGTGTGTGTCGGCTAAACGTAACCACGTGTGTGTGTTGGCTAAACGTAACCACGTGTGTGTGTCGGCTAAATGTAACCACGTGTGTGTGTTGGCTAAACGTAACCACGTGTGTGTGTTGGCTAAAGATAACCACGTGTGTGTGTGTTGGCTAAACGTAACCACGTGTGTGTGTCGGCTAAACGTAACCACGTGTGTGTTGGCTAAACGTAACCAAGTGTGTGTTGGCTAAACGTAACCACGTGTGTACGTTGGCTAAACGTAACCACGTGTGTGTGTCGGCTAAACGTAACCAAGTGTGTGTTGGCTAAACGTAACCACGTGTGTGTGTCGGCTAAACGTAACCACGTGTGTGTGTTGGCTAAACGTAACCACGTGTGTGTGTCGGCTAAACGTAACCACGTGTGTGTGTCAGCTAAACGTAACCATGTGTGTGTGCTGGCTAAACGTAACCAAGTGTGTGTTGGCTAAACGTAACCACGTGTGTACGTTGGCTAAACGTAACCACGTGTGTGTGGCTAAACGTAACCAAGTGTGTGTTGGCTAAACGTAACCACGTGTGTACGTTGGCTAAACGTAACCACGTGTGTGTGTCGGCTAAACGTAACCACGTGTGTGTGTGCTGGCTAAATGTAACCACGTGTATGTTGGCTAAATGTAACCACGTGTGTGTGTTGGCTAAAGATAACCACGTGTGTGTGTTGGCTAAACGTAACCACGTGTGTGTGTCGGCTAAACGTAACCACGTGTGTATGTGTCGGCTAAACGTAACCACGTGTGTGTGCCGGCTAAACGTAACCAAGTGTGTGTTGGCTAAACGTAACCATGTGTGTGTGTCGGCTAAACGTAACCACGTGTGTGTGCTGGCTAAACGTAACCACGTGTGTGTTGGCTAAACGTAACCACGTGTGTGTGTTGGCTAAAGATAACCACGTGTGTGTGTTGGCTAAACGTAACCACGTGTGTGTGTCGGCTAAACGTAACCACGTGTGTGTGTGTCGGCTAAACGTAACCACGTGTGTGTGTGTCGGCTAAACGTAACCACGTGTGTGTGTCGGCTAAACGTAACCATGTGTGTGTCGGCTAAACGTAACCACGTGTGTGTGTGTAACCACGGTGTGTGTGCTAAACGTAAGGTGTGTGTGTTGGCTAAACGTAACTGTGTGTTGTGTAGTGCTTTTATTTTGAAAGAGACTGTATGTAAACTGTACATTTCCTGTGAAAACAGAAGTGTATTTTGAAAACAGACAATGCATGTAACAGGCTGAAGTTGACACGGCGTCCCAGAACGTCAACAACCAACACACCCAGGGTACCTTGGACGCCATATGTGGACGTGGAAAGTCCATGACCAAACGTGGACATGTGACGAGGTCACAGTGAGGATGTGTTGGTTCATTTTAATGCAGGTGTTGTAAACTGTCAAAACTCTTGGCAGCTTTTACAGTCTGTGCTCACTTGAATCACAAGATGGCCGCTTGCAGCTGTATTCTGTATAACGATGTGTTTTATGTCGTAGAACAGAAGGTGAAAGTCTCTTCAGTCATCAAATTATTATTTGTATTATTTCAGATGTCTAACTAAAAACACACTGACTTTGAGACCAGGGAACAGGTAGTGCTAACATGCTAACATGCTAACTCCATATTGATGATAAATAATGTGGATGATCACGTCGGCCATAATCAGGCAGCTCTGTGTTTGACAAGTTGGAAGTTAGAACTCGTATCAGTACATACAAATCTGTGTGTACAGACGGATTCAAAGCTCTGAAAAGTATCTGTATATTTTGGGCAAATTGACGCAAAGGGTTTATAATGTATCGTGTGTGTGATGTCATCGGCGGCCTGTAGGAGACACTGCCGCCGTCAACTGACTGTGAAGCTTCAGTTTGGCT
The DNA here is from genome assembly GCF_011397635.1 of Epinephelus fuscoguttatus. NCBI lineage: Eukaryota > Metazoa > Chordata > Actinopteri > Perciformes > Serranidae > Epinephelus > Epinephelus fuscoguttatus. The sequence continues at coordinate 40,350,624 of NC_064770.1, read as the reverse complement.
GCAGGTGAAGTCCTGTGAGGTCAAATCTGTGTTACACAAAAATCAGAGCTGATAATTAATTCATCAGCTGGAACTGTGTGTGTGTGTGTGTGTGTGTGTGTGTACGCCATGGTAACCAGCTGCAGGTCTGTCCTGGTGTCATGTGACTCTGTGATGTCGGTTTGTCTCCAGCGAGTGATGAGACGAACTGAAGCGCTTATATAATGTGTGTGTGTGTGTGTGTGTGTGTGTGCTGGCTCGTGGCCCAGCTGCTCTCTGCTGGATCCACGATGACTCAGCAATATCACACCGCACTGATGGTGTGTGTGTGTGTGTGTGTGTGGTTTATTTGTGTGTATCTGTGTGGATTTTTGTGACAGTGAGATAAAACTGGGTGAGTAAGCAACAGATTGTGAGTCCTTGTTTGTGTGTGTGTGTGTGTGTGTGTGTGTGTGTGTGTGTGTGTGTGCGTGCGCACGCCCGTGCATGCGTGTGTGTGTGTGTGTGTGTGTGTGTGTGTGTGTGTGACACTTTGAGGACATCTTTAGTTTCAAAACACAAAGTGATGTTTGTATGTTTGTTTGTTTGTTTGTTCTTACATAAAATGGAATTGTTTTTGTGACCAGGAAAATCAGAGACGTTCTGAGCCTCATTATTTAAATATAATAATAATAATAATAATTTATTTGTAGATCAATGATCTAAACAAGGTCACAAAGTGCATGTAAATAAGAAACAATAACATAAAATATTTTTTAAAAATTATAAAAAAATTTAATTAGTTACACTACTTGATATAGTACTTTTCCATTGCACCCCATAAAACCAGTACCTGTGTATCTCCTCAAACTTCACATGTGTCTCTGTGTGAATGTCACAGTGACCACAGGTGAGTGCAGCTGAGGACAGACAGCTTCTTTTTACATGGAGGTCTTCAGTTACCTGTGAGCAGTGTTTTCCCAGAGATCTGTCTGACAGACGGAGAGTCACTCATGGAGCAACATTTCATCCAGCACATATCCAACCACCAGCTTCATCACTTCTCTGTGTCTGCAGCTGTCCACCAGTAAAGTCCAGTTTGGCTTGTTTAGCCAGTGCAGAGCTACGGCCGACCTCTGCCGCCAAGGAGGGTTTACCTTTGGTGAGGTGTATTTCCTGGAGCTTCAAGTCATAGCTGGTGTTTCAGAGCGGAGGTTTGAGGACGTGTTTTAGTCCGACTTCCTGCAGCAGCAGAGTTCCTGTCGTCTTTCCTCCGACAGAATCAAAGCAACAAGAATATTTCCACCTGCTGAGGTAAAATATGTTTCCATCGTCATCACCAGCTGCCTTGTGACGTTCTTGTGCAGCTCCATGATCACGGAAATGAGTCAGCTGATGTGATGTTGTATTTCAAGGCAGTAGTGACGTGATAACAAAAGTGAGGTTGTAACAAGTTGTTTGGTTTTGGAGAAACTGTGATATTATTACTGTTAGGTGTTACTGCCAAACACTGCAAATGAGGCATTAAAAGGGAAACTTTCCTATGAAAATATGTTTTTATAAATGATTTAAAAACAAGCCTGATCTCTTCAGGCAGAAAATTCCAGAGCCTCGAGGCCTTGATGGCAAAAGGACAGTTTCCTTTAGTTGCCAGCCTCGACCTAGGGACGACTAGTGAGGATAGGCTCGGCTCAGCTGTATAACTGGGGGCGAAACCATTGTTGAGCTTAAAAGTTCTTCTTGTCGGAGTTTGGTTTCAGAAAATTGCAAGTCATCCATTTCTTGTGCTCAGACAGCTAACATTATGTGGCTTAAAGGACAGGTAGATTTGTGTGTCATCAGCATAACAGCGGTGGGATACTCCACTAACATGGCTGATAATGCTTTCTAATGGAAGTATGTAAAGTGAAAACAGAACAGGACCAAGAATAGATCCATGTTGCACCCCACACATCAGTGGAGGGGAAGACGAAACAAAATTACCAATGGACACAGAAAATTATTTGAGAGATATGATTCAAACCATTTCAGAGCAGTTCCAAATATACCTACACACAATGTAGTCTAATGATGAGAATGTTATGATTGACAGTGTCGAATTGGAGTCAAGAAGCAGTAAAATAGAGCATTACCAAACATCAGCACCCATCAGTCAATCATTGGTCACCCTTAGGAGAGCCCTTTCAGCCATTCTATATAATGTTTTGTTTTCGTTTTGGATGACAAGAATGGCAGAATAGCGGTACTGTGTAGCATCCGGAGGAAACCCACGCTGACACAGGGAGAACATGTCAGAGCACCTGGAGGAAACCCACGCTGACACGGGGAGAACATGTCAGAGCACCTGGAGGAAACCCACGCTGACACAGGGAGAACATGTCAGAGCACCTGGAGGAAACCCACGCTGACACGGGGAGAACATGTCAGAGCACCTGGAGGAAACCCACGCTGACACGGGGAGAACATGTCAGAGCACCTGGAGGAAACCCACGCTGACACGGGGAGAACATGTCAGAGCACCTGGAGGAAACCCACGCTGACACAGGGAGAACATGTCAGAGCACCTGGAGGAAACCCACGCTGACACAGGGAGAACATGTCAGAGCACCTGGAGGAAACCCACGCTGACACAGCGAGAATATGTCGGAGCACCTGGAGGAAACCCACGCTGACACAGGGAGAACATGTCAGAGCACCTGGAGGAAACCCACGCTGACACAGGGAGAACATGTTAGAGCACCTCCACACAGAGGTGCTCCCCCATCCCGAGGTTCAAACCCGGAACCCTCTTGCTGTGAAGTGACAGTGCTAACCACTGTACCCCCTTGCCGCCATGTGCTACAACCGATGATGACTAAATCAATTTTTTCTATTAACAAAAATATGAGAAATCTGTTTATGTAGTTTTATTAAAATACTTCACGAGTACGAACACACAATTTGAAACAGACACATTGAGACAACGACTTTTCAAGAAAAGATCCTGTGGGCTCCACCATGCACCCCCTGAGGGACGACACATCTACAGTAGGAAACAGACTGCAGTGTGTGTGTGTGTGTGTGTGTGTGTGTGTGCGTGTGTGTGTGTGTGTGTGCATGTGTGACAGGACAATAACAGTCAGGCCTCTTGGGGACTCCAATTATAGCTTTATCTCCACCATCACTGCTATTCTCAGACTGCCTATGTACAGTGTGCGTGTGTGTGTATCAACATAACGTGTGTTCATCTTTCCTCAGGCCTGTGTGTGTGTAGTCAAACCTCTGGCTGCTCACATTAAAGCAGTGATGTCCTTGAACCTTCAGCATGAACCAACACAGTGTGTGTGTGTGTGTGTGTGTGTGTGTGTGTGTGTGTGTGTGTGTGTGTGAGGCTGTCCCAGCGATTACAGCCTGATAAATCACCACCACTGTTTCTGAATATTTTCTGCTGCTGCAGCTGATCTCCCGATGAAGGTAAAACACGCTGACACTCTATAACGTCACATGTGATACCGTCTGTATTTAAAAACATGTTCGTGGTCACTTCCTGTCAGCGTTACAGATCAGAAGCGCAGAGAGTCGTTGACTAGAGATGATACACCGTCTCATGGCGGTCACTTCCTGTCAACGTTACAGATCAGAAGCGCAGAGAGTCGTTGACTAGAGATGATACGCCGTCTCATGGCGGTCACTTCCTGTCGACGTTACGGATCAGAAGCACAGAGAGTCGTTGACTGGAGATGATACGCCGTCTCATGGCGGTCACTTCCTGTCAGCGTTACAGATCAGAAGCGCAGAGAGTCGTTGACTAGAGATGATACGCCGTCTCATGGCGGTCACTTCCTGTCGACGTTACAGATCAGAAGCGCAGAGAGTCGTTGACTAGAGATGATGCGCCGTCTCATGGCGGTCACTTCCTGTCGACGTTACAGATCAGAAGCGCAGAGAGTCGTTGACTAGAGATGATGCGCCGTCTCATGGCGGTCACTTCCTGTCGACGTTACAGATCAGAAGCACAGAGAGTCGTTGACTAGAGATGATGCGCCGTCTCATGGCGGTCACTTCCTGTCAACGTTACAGATCAGAAGCACAGAGAGTCGTTGACTAGAGATGATACGCCGTCTCATGGCGGTCACTTCCTGTCAGCGTTACAGATCAGAAGCGCAGAGAGTCGTTGACTAGAGATGATACGCCGTCTCATGGCGGTCACTTCCTGTCAACGTTACGGATCAGAAGCACAGAGAGTCGTTGACTAGAGATGATACGCCGTCTCACAGTGGTCACTTCCTGTCGACGTTACAGATCAGAAGCACAGAGAGTCGTTGACTAGAGATGATACGCCGTCTCATGGCGGTCACTTCCTGTCGACGTTACGGATCAGAAGCACAGAGAGTCGTTGACTGGAGATGATACGCCGTCTCATGGCGGTCACTTCCTGTCAACGTTACGGATCAGAAGCACAGAGAGTTGTTGACTAGAGATGATACGCCGTCTCATGGCGGTCACTTCCTGTCAACGTTACGGATCAGAAGCACAGAGAGTTGTTGACTAGAGATGATACGCCGTCTCATGGCGGTCACTTCCTGTCAACGTTACAGATCAGAAGCACAGAGAGTCGTTGACTAGAGATGATACGCCGTCTCATGGCGGTCACTTCCTGTTGACGTTACAGATCAGAAGCACAGAGAGTCGTTGACTAGAGATGATACGCCGTCTCATGGCGGTCACTTCCTGTTGACGTTACAGATCAGAAGCACAGAGAGTTGTTGACTAGAGATGATACGCCGTCTCATGGTGGTCACTTCCTGTCAACCACCTTCTTTTTACTACATTACAGAGCGTAGCATTGGCATCATTGTTTTATTCAACTCCTTTTTGGTCTGAACTGGACTTGACAGTGTGTAATGGGTGCCCTGTGCGTTGCTTTGAGACGCTGAGGGGTGTGACAAAGCATCAGTGCATGAAAACTTGGGGACATATGAGATCTAATATTCTTTTCTGGATGCTCTCTTTCATTATTTACTGCTTGTATGTGTTTAATTGTAGAAGATGAAGATGTTTCCAGAGAACATGTCCGCGTACCTTTTAATTTTGAGCGAACTTTATTGGCTGTCTTCTTGATGTCAGCTGTGAGGTCCTCCAACTCCTGCTTGGTCTCTGCAAAGACAAATTAAAACAGACAGATTATTATATTTTCTCATTTCAAAATAAAGTTTCTGACTATATCACCGTGTATTCTGTGCTCTGAGCCAGGCTTACAGTTTCCCTCTGCTTCCAGTCTTTATACTAAGCTAAGCTAAACCCCTGAACACACACACACACACACACACACACACACACACACACACATCAGATTAACATCCATCTGACCCTCAAAGAAGAGGTAAATAAATGTTGAACTGTCCCTTTAAGGCTTCAGAGTCTGAACACTTTTATAAGAAGAGATTTTGGCAGCAGAAAAGGTCACAAGAGAAGAAGAAGTGAAGTCGGTGTTTGATGATGTGTGTGCAGAAACAGTAACATCACATCATGTCAGCCACGTTGGAGGAGGGGAGCTGTGTGTGGTGTGTGTGTGTGTGTGTGTGTGTGTGTGATAACTGCAGCAGTGCAGTCAGATTTACGAGCGCTGCAGTGCCATTCAGCCTCTTCTACCTCTGACTCACCCCGTTCTCTCCGTCTGACCGCCTCTCTGCTCTCTGTGCAGCTCAGCAGCTTTTATTAGCCCAAGACGCTGAAGCTCGGAAACACACAGAGGCCGATAATACGTGCAGATTTTATTTTAAAATTTGAGGTGATTTATGGAAACATTTCAAGTAAAAGCAGGAAGAGAAAGACGAATGTCTGTAGTTGTTCTGTAGACGTGAGTTTAAAGATGAAACCATTATTAATCTGTGTCCATTTCTTTGTTTCCCTGGCAACAAAAGGGAGAATAAATAACAACAAAAACAAACTCAACAACATAAAAACCCCCCACATCTTTATCGTCCCAGAATTTCAAAATCAGTGCATCTCGACTGGGCACGTGCACAGACTGACTCCAGGTGGTGTCACCCGCCCCGTCTGCCCTCCGACTACATAAGGGCCTTTTTTCTTTCTCTTTTACTGTTAGTAAACAGAGTGACGTTTATTGGTGGGCGGGGCTTAGCTGGAGGCAAAACAATTAGCTAGCGCTAGCTAACAAGTTGTGTTGTTTTGTTTTAGACGATGGAGGAAGATGATGTGAGTGGTGCGTTCAGAAACACTCATTGTGAGTGTGGGAGCGCACTCTGACACAAACTGGAGCGTTGATAAATTGGGAGCGCTGTCTGAATGTAGCGTTGGGTTATCCAGAGCAGCGCACTCTCAGAGTGGCAGAGCGCACTCTGGACACTCTGTCTGTGGAGACGGAGCAGCAGAGCGCCGAGCGGAGTGAATGTGTGATTAACTTAACCGTTGGTTCATTCATGTAGAAATATAACGCTGCGTTTCTTCCACCAACAGGGCTCTCATTTTAGTGTAGAGCGTCAGACTGAATTTACCAACGCACCATGTCAGGTCACTCACTCTCCGGGACCGCCAGTGTTACTTGAATAAGTAAACACTGACCAACGGGACCAGACTGGCCGACCCGTATGCTCTCACTCAGTGGATGGATGATGTCACAGGAAGCCAATCTTACAAAGGAGGACCACACTTGTTTGTTTTGCTATGGAAGCTAACGTTAGCTAATGTGCTAAAAAGTTAGCGTTGCAGAGAAATCCAATCTTCCTCTTAATCCCTCCCCAGTAAAATAGGTATGTATGTAAGTGAAACATGTTACTGTATATAACTTTATTTTTTCAAATTAATGCTTGAGCACCTGTTCCCAAAAATGGCCGTGCACGTCACTGGTCTCAACTAATAAACTCTGAGCGTTAATAATCAGGCTGAATGTGACAGGAAGGTGACACATGAGGTTCCTGTTTGATACAAACTCTACTCATCCTCCATGTTTACTAGTTGTTGATAAATTATTCAGGATCATGTTCATCTCAGCGAAACTAAAAACTGAACATGAGTGTTCCCATTTTCTGCTGCTTCATATTTGGAAATGTTCAGATTTTCACTGCACCACATTTTTCTGGCAGCCTCATTAAAAACAAACAAACAAACAAACAAACAAACATATGATATCACTATAATCCACCCTGCAGTAAACAAAGCTTCTGGAAATGGCTCCACATGGACGAACTCTGACATGAAATGCTGACACCTGTTTGTTACTGATACAATCTGATAACACTTTAAAAGCAGTCATTCCTATAGGAATTATATTATTATTATTATTATAATGAGTACTTTGACACAGTACATTTTTCTGATTATACTTCGACTGAAGTAACATTTGTACTCGAGTATTTTCAGACTGTGGTATTTCTCCTCTTGCAGTGCCTCTCCTGCTCTGCAGCTTTTATTTTGTAACATGTTCTTCCTCCTTGTCTTTGTTGTGTGTTTTGTTTGTGTATGTTTCATCATCATCATCATCATCATGACAGCAGACACAGTTTATGATTTGATTGGTGGAACGTGTTCATTAATCCATTAGCGTTAACGAGACAGATAATGATCAGTGTAAATCCTGGTGATTCCACCTGATGTCAACACACACACACACACACACACACACACACACACACACACACACACAGATTGAGTGACAGCATGGACAGCCAATGAGAGGCAGGCGCTGAGCTGAGTCTTTATGAATGGCTGCGATTAATAAGCAGAGCTGCATCTGAACTCCTCTCCCTCTCACTACAACTCCCATCATGCATTATTCAGGCAGAAACACTGGAATGCATTTTGTATGATGGTCTGTTGGCAGCGGAGAGCGAGCTGACCCAGAACTGAGGAGGAGGAGGAAGAAGAAGAAGAGAGAAAGCGACGTGTTTTCACCAGAGGGAAGAAGAAGAGTCTGAAGTGAAGTGATGTTTCTACACGACAGGAATCTTTCTTCACTTTATTTATCTGAAGAACATCAGAGAATGAATTTATATCATATCTCATTTATTCATAATCTCATTTATCCCTGAGAGTCGTCTCTGACATCTCATATTAACACAAATATATATCATATAAACTCTAGAAAAAAGATATTTAAACTCTAGAAAAAAATTGATATTTAAACTATTGATAAATTCAGTAATTTAAACTTCAGGAAAAAAATCAGTATTTAAATTTCAGATAAATTCTAATATTTATCTTTAAATTCAGAATAATGTCAGACTCTCCTCTGTGCTGAAAACACTTTCTCTGGTTAACGTCTACGCTGCTCTCACTTCTTCTTTGGTGTTTAATTTCAATGGTGCAAAGTTTCTGTTGGTGACGCTCAGTTTCACAATAAAACATTTCTTTTTTGAGCATATTTAAGACTTTTAAAATTCACCAAGTGACTGAAAGTTGTTATTAACTTGAAGGAGGACGAGTCTTTTGAGTTAAACTGAGAAGAAGAAGAAGAAGAACAAGAAGAAAAAGAAGGAGGTGGCAGAGACTCATCAGACGTCACTCACATGTCCTCAGCGGTTAACCTCCTCATCTCCTCTGAGGTTAACTGGACTTCATGCAGTTTAAATACTTCAACCAGAAGAAGACGACAGACATCACGGGCGGCATGCAACAGGAAACACATCAGAGACCAGACAGAGGAGGAAGAGGAGGAGGTGAGAGGAAGAGAAGGAAGGTTTAAAGAAAGAAAAATAAGGGGAATGAGGAACACAAAGGGAAAATATAAAAAAAAGGAAAAGTTGGAAAAGAAACAGAAAAATCATCATTTTCATGCAACAACAGAAAAAAAACATCAACATGCAGAGACGTTAAATTAAATCCTGACAGCCAACTGAAAACAGGACAAACAAAAAGACAGACATGAAGTTTGGACGCAAGAAGTGAAACCTTCACTAAAGGTTCATCAACTCTCTTTCAGGCTGTTCGTCTGATGTAGAAGTCACGGACTAAGCGGTGGTATTTGTTGACTTCGGACTGAGAACGGGTTGAAAATATCAAAGTGACGTCAGCATCAATTGTTGTCCTGATATTGAATTTAGATCACCTGATGTCACAACTTGAAGTCAAGCAAATGGCGACATCAAACGGCGTTGGTGGTGAAGTGGCTGGAAGACTCCTTCCATCATGAAAATGACCATGAAACCGTCTGTTTTCCTAAATGTTCATTAGACATTAGCACAAAATATGCAGATCTTAAAAACTTTGAAGTTTAGGTTGGCGAACGGATAGTTAGAGGAACGGCGCCTTAGAGAGACAGGAAGTGACTGTAATGTGTCTTCAGTGAGATGTGCTGCTGCGTCCTGAGTCTGATGAACACACAGTTTGAGTCCAGACTTTTTACAGTGCGGAGCAATGACGGCACAGACGTGGCTTTAGGCTCCTGCAGTGACATTGAGTCATTAGTGCTGAGTCATGGTGGGGTCAGGGTGAACACAGCGCAGCTCTCAACATTCCAACAGGAGCAGTTTGTATTTTATGTGTCAGGTGGAGGTGGGCCGAGGGGACTGACGGCGGCGCTCGGTGGGCGTTTGCCAACACGCTCATCAGAGAGGATCGCCAGTGTTTTACAACCTGGACTCTGTCTCACATGTTTCTGTGTCTGAGTGACGACACGTTTTAAAACTGATCCAGTGTTGAGACAAGATGCAGTGAGACAGGATGCAGTGAGACAGGCTGTGCTGTAACCTCAGTGTGCGTCCACTGACTGAGACTCAGTCAGACACAAACAGACTAGATCAAACCAAAAGTTAAAAAATACATTTCTGAGGGCTGCCCGCTGAATGTCGGAGATTTGAATCATCAGTCGGAGATTTGAATCTTCAGTCAGAGATCTCAGCAGTGATAATTTCATTGACAAATTTCTCAATGACCTTTTTTCACAACGAAAACGAGATGACGAGCTAAAACTAAACCTTGATAATGAAACTAAGATGAAATCTATGTTTCATTTCTGTTGGCGAGACATGACTGACCATAAACTACAACATTTTGCTCATTAGTGTGCGGCGCACTGAGGTTCTGCAGGTGGTTTATTTCCCAGATATTCCTGCAGACTGAGCGCTCTTGACTTTCATGGTGCTCTTTGATACAGACAGCTGCAGACTCAGAGGGGGAGACTCTGAGATATCAGTATCTTCTTTCTGCTGCTCACAGATGCTGAATACGACACAGTCTCTGGCTTTTGTTTGATATCTGTCGGGAAAAACCTGTTCTAACCTGTTGTTAGCGCTGTTAGCTTGTTAGCTATATTATGTGAACACGACTGTCACAACGTGACACGACGTGTAGCTGCAGACACACTCCGCTGTGGTGCTGCATTATGTACAGTATAATCAATATTTCAGTTTTAAATATCTCAGCTCGGCCCGTATATCCCGCCCCGCCCCCGCCCCCGCCGCGCTGTGATGAAGACTTTGTAGAGTGTGAGGATGAAGGTGTGCGTCTTACTTTCGTCAGGGTTGGGGGCGGCCAGGATGGCGCTGTGCTGCTTCTTGACCTGCTCCACATCTTCTGACAGCTTTTCTATACAGCCTCTGATCTCCTCCACCTGAAACACACCACAGTGACATCATCACCACAGGTGACATCACAACACTCACTGCAACAGCTTAAAGTCACATCTCGTCAACTTTTGTCATGAAATGAACAAAAGTGTGAATATTTAACCTGAACCAGAACATCGCGCACACACACACACACACACACACACACACACACACACACACACATCGCACACACACACACACACACACACACACACATCGCACACACACACACACACACACACACACACACACACACACACAGCGGCCAGATGATGGATCAGCTCTGAAGCTTCCTGCCCTCAGGTGGGAGATCAGCACCAGATCTGTGAGAGCTGCTCCAGTCGATGAAGGATTATCCACCTCCACCCCGGACTGCAAGGTCACTGCTCTCTCACGCCTCGCCACGTCACGCCACGCCTCCAGCTGCGCCTTCGCTCTGACTACTCCGAGATTTGATTCAGTTTAAGACTCTGAACGTCTGATGATGATTTATTTTACAGTGTGGAGCGCAGGAACACATTTCCTGTTTGTTCTGGAGCACGTGCTGAGTGACAGACGCTGGACAGGAAGTGAATCAGGTGAACACATTAATGTCCCCATAATGTCAGTTTGTGAATATGTTACTGTCCCCATGATGTAATCAGGTGAACACATTACTGTCCCCATAATGTAATCAGGTGAACACATTACTGTCCCCATAATGTAATCAGGTGAACACATTGCTGTCCCCACAATGTAATCAGGTGAACACATTACTGTCCCCATGATGTCAGTTTGTGAACACATTACTGTCCCCATGATGTAATCAGGTGAACACATTACTGTCTCCATAATGTCTGTTTGTGAACACATTACTGTCCCCATAATGTAATAAGGTGAACACATTACTGTCCCCATAATGTCTGTTTGTGAACACATTACTGTCCCCATGATGTCAGTTTGTGAACACATTGCCGTCCCCATGATGTAATCAGGTGAACACATTACTGTCCCCATAATGTCTGTTTGTGAACATATTACTGTCCCCACTTTGTTTGATTTTCACTCTGGAAAATCTATTTTCAAAAATCAAAGTCTTGACTATTAAACTTCGTAACGGACTGACCCAAAACTTAAATATGATTAATGTGACAGCAGTCGCAGTGAGGAGACATTTAATCTCATCTTTAAACCATTGTTCTTATTTAGTTTGGATTTCGAGGGCCGACAGAGTCGAGCTGTTCTGGTTCAGACTCACCTGGTAGAAATATTATTGAAAGAATTTATCATCAAACAGAAATCTGAGCAGAACCTGAGCAGCATTCACACCTGTTTGGAAACCAGGAAGTGAAGATGATTGCAGCAGGATGTTTTGACACGGATGTTCTCAGTACGTGCTGTTAGTTTGAGATTTTAGCTTGAAGTTGTGAGTTCTCGTCTGGGACGACGTGTTTTAACACAGGGCGAGTTTAGAAGTTAAAAAATCATATTTATTTCAGATGTATAAATCCTGTAAAAAACATGTTTCAGCCAAGAAATAAAATTAGTGCGTGAAACTTAAAGATGAAATAACTGGAAAAAGATGTTCAGATGTCTTTTGGAAAATGTTTTATGATGCTTCAAATATTGGAGAATCTTTTACAGCAGAAAAGCACAAAAATGTATTTGGCTACAGTCGAGTTAATCTGGAGGAATAAAAGTGAATATTTGGAAAGATTTAAGGACAGTTGTAAAATAGTATGTGAGTATATATTTTGATAGTGTGCTCTGACAGTGGAGGAGAATTTTATCTAGTTTTCTACAGTGAAGTAAAACTCCTGACTGATCGTCCCTCACAGCCCTCGGCGTGGTGACAAAATGGCTGATAAATAAATAAATTTCCAGCTGGCACTGGAAACTGGTGAGTAATGTCTGTGGGACACGTGGGAGCTGTGTGCTTCACACCTGTGAGTGTCGTGTCTTACCTGTTCGAAGAACTCATCCATGAAGTGGTCCCTGTCGACCTGCACCACCTCCTCATCATCATCGCTGTCCTTAGCCTGGAAACACACACAGGAAGTCCATGATGTAACGTAACACTGAGTCAGGTTTCAGACACACAACACAGTGAGTATCGAACGGCTTCATTTACACACACACATAAAAATAACGTTTGCAGTTTCATTCTGACGTCATTTTAAAAGTTCAGATGTCCTGATTCAGTTCAGGACCAAACTTGTCTAAAGGAGGTGGAGGAGGGGCAAAAAGGAGGAGGCATGTCAAATAGTTGTCTAAACAGTGGAGAGGGACTCGTGTTTTGTTGGCAGAGACACATTGTCTGTATACATCATGTTTCTTTTCAAAATCGTTAAATGACATCATGAATCACAGCCTGAAACTGTAAAACAGAAATGAGAACTGGTTTTTCAAATTTCAAACGGCCCTTGGAGACATCATGACCAACGAACGCTTCTTTCAGAAAAACAAAACAAAAACAAATCTGATCTTAAATCAGTGGTACTTCAACAAAATCACTTTATTCTACGTCTCATTTAAAATTGGACCAAAAATCAATCAAGTGTTCACACAACAAGAGTAAAAACCTGAGACAGACAGGAGGTGAGCTGAGGTCAGCAGGTGAGGCAGACTGAAGTGATCGCTCAGTGAAAGTAAACAGTTTCCAATTACACTGATTGGATTTCTATTATTGTTAATAGAGATGAGTGTGTACAGTGTGTGTGTGTGTGTGTGTGTGTGTGTGTTGATTGCAGATAATGAAAAGCTCTTCAGTTCAGTATCGACATCCTTTAAAGTTTCTGACAAACTGATTGAATAAAGATCTGAACGGACTCTCTCTGACAGTTTCATCTGAAGGAAACACAGGTGGAGACACACAGACAGACACACAGACACACAGACAAACAGACAGACACACAGACACACACACAGACAGACAGACAGACACACAGACAGACACACAGACACACAGACGCACAGACAGACAGACACAATAAAAAGATGACAGCTGAATTCTAAAGAGCAGATTTCTGTTCATACTCTTTCAACTAACTCAAAAGCTCCCAGAGTGCAACACTGCAAGTTGACGACCAGCAAACTTTATAGTGGAGACAGACGTACAGGTGGGCAAACAGGTGCAGAGAGACAAACAGGTAAAGAGACAGGAGGAAGGACACAGGTACTGATGGTGGACAGACAGCTGAGCAAAGAGACAGACAGATGGACAGGGGAGGAAAGTGGAGACATGACAGATGGACAGACAGGTTGGTGGGCAGGCTTAGAGAGACAGGTGTGTGAATGCAAATAAAGGGCCCGTCCCAACACCCCCCCTTAGCCCTACCCCTACATTTGTGCGTTTCCGCGAGGGGTAGTGGTGTCCCAATTCCTTTTTGCGTGTAGGGGTAGGGGGCATAATGAGGGGTAGTGGGTATGAAACTAGCCCTTCAGAGAGAGGGATTTCAGATGCTGACTTGCCAGCGAGGGGTAGACGTCGCCATGGCTACCACCAAGCAAGAGACGGGGAAAAAAGTTCATACATAGCTAACGTTACTGTCGTCAGGTTGCTTGTTAGCTAGCTAGCTAGCTAGCTCGCACTATCTGGCGTCTGTCATCTGTCCTGTTCTGCAAAATTGTCGGACTTTCCACATTACGATAACACGCCAGCTAGCATAACTATGCTGCCTCGGAATGTTAGCTGGTTAGCTAGCTAGCTAGCAGAAGTCCCCTGTCGTCTGTCATTCATCAAACGAAGCATGATGAATGCGGCAAACGCGATCGGTAGGATGAACTCAACTGGAGACTCCATTGTAGATGCCGGTTGGAAATGTAGATGGCTCGCAGCTTCCTGTTTAAAATGGTTACGTATGTGTTTAAAACGTAACTGATGCAGTGACGTAGTGAGTGATGTCCCAATTCCTAGGGAAAGATTTTAACCCCTACCCCTTGTTGCTTCATTTTCAGGGCCAAGGAGTCATGGGCAAGGAATAGGGGTATTGGGACTGGGCCAAAGATGTGAGACAGGTGGGGAGACACAAACATAGTCAGTCTGGTGCTAAAGAAGCAAGCTAATGTTAGCCTTTCATCTCCATTACCACTCATATAAAACAGATGCTAACATGCTAACCCAGCAGCTGTTTCTGAAGGTGGAAACTTTCTCTTAAACAGAAACACATTTTATCTCATTTTTTGTCCCCACATGGAAATATAACATATGACATATATGTCTCTGTGTCAGCACTGATGTCGTCATATATGTCACCTTTCAGGCAGGATATCATCAGACAGTATATTATATACATTTACCTCTGGAATATATACATATGAAATGCCCACAGTAAAATGTATATTTGTACATATTTTGAAAACATCTATGATTTTATTGGGTGTCACATGTTGCGACCATATATGGTCAGGATTTAATTTATAGATGTAAGTTTATATAAACATCAGATGTATTTGTATAAGACTGAATGCTTATATATATTGTTATTGTTAATTTTCGACAAAAATGTCTTATATTTACATAAATAATATCAACATATAATGATGGACTTTGGGATGATACATGACATTTATGTCTTCAATATAAGCATATTTTATGTTTGTACATATATTAAAAAATATCTATATGATTAAGTTTTATACAGTATCATATGTTGTGACCATAAATATTAATGATATACATTTATATGTTCAAGTTCATGAAAACATCATATCTACAAAAGTCCTAGGAGCTTATGTATGTATTTCTTACTCATTTCTAACATACATGTGCATCTTTTGTATTTACATATATGATATAAACATATATTGATGTACATAACATATATGTTTACAACATATCCATATTTCATATATGTAAATCTATTAAAATATCTGCATGATATTTATTTACAGTATTATGTTGTGATTAGATGTGTTTCCATTATTTATTTAATTCATATAATCAAGTTTATGAAAACAACATATATACAAAAATGAAATTTCATATATGTACAAGTATATAAATATATATATATATATGATGAATTTTTATAAGGAATATGTTTCAAACATACATGTTAATAATACATATTTATAGTTATGAAAATAACATATATACACAATTTTGTGTCAATGTCTATCTTTAATATTTACACATATAATATCAACATATATCCTACATCAATTACATTTTTCTTTGTCATTCATACGCAGCAGCTCACAGCTCAGTAGGTCAGGACACCGACTATAATTTTAGACACTAGAAATGTCTAATTTCAGTCAGTACATGTGTTTTTACTTCACATGTACATATAGTTCATTTATGTGAATTGAATATATATTACATTTCTGTATGTGCTCTCTGATTGGCTGATGTGTTTCAGCTGTGTGAGGCTGTATAATGTTAAATGTGTTGTAGCATCGTAGCTCGTCTGTTAGCATCGAGCAGCTCTGTGTCTCTGTCTGCATCAGACTGCAGTTACTGTGTCCCTCTGTGCCCTCCCCTCCTCCCCCTTCTGTCCTCCCCCCTGTCCTATCCCCATGTCCTCCCCCTGCGTCACACTGACTCTGTAGAGGACAGAAACAGAAACAGAGAAGGACGAACGCTCACAGTTTGTGTGCAGTATGATGTTTATCATGACTCTGAAGCTTCAGACACACTTCAGGTTTTATAACTAAAGTCCCAGTGATCTCTTTACTCTGCAGATACACTGTGTGGCCAAAAGTATGTGGACGACCACAGTATGGAAGCACATCAGACCGAGATCATGACAAGCCAGCAGAGAAAAAAGCAGGTAACATTTTATGACAACCCAAATTTGCTGAATACTGGTGTTTGGGCAGTGACTCCTGGTGTCAAACACCAACAAAAATAGCCGTCCTTTCAAGTCGACATGATACACAGCCGGTCACTCAGCACATTCTTTTCAGATGTGTAAATCAAAGTAACGATACAATGACAACTGCTTTTACAGTATTATGTTTTTCATTGTCTGTAGGCCAGGAGGCCGGTGTTCACTTCCTGTAAGATTGTAAAGCCAAACCCTGTTCTTTTTTCTTAAACCCAACCACGTGTGTGTGTTGGCTAAACGTAACCACATGTGTGTGTGTCGGCTAAACGTAACCACATGTGTGTGTGTGTGTGTGTCGGCTAAACGAAACCACGTGTGTGTGTTAGCTAAACGTAACCACGTGTGCGTGTTGGCTAAACGTAACCACGTGTGTGTGTGTTGGCTAAATGTAACCACGTGTGTGTGTCGGCTAAACGTAACCACGTGTGTGTGTCGGCTAAACGTAACCGCGTGTGTGTGTGTTGGCTAAATGTAACCACGTGTGTGTGTCGGCTAAACGTAACCACGTGTGTGTGTCGGCTAAACGTAACCACATGTGTGTGTTGGCTAAGCGTAACCCCCAAATTCCAACTTTTATACAAACAAGTAAATCTCATTAAACCATCTGTTGTTGTGCCATTGTCAGACGGACAGACCGACAGCAGACAGGAAATGAGTGGTGACATGTAACACAGATCTCTGGCAGGATGAGAGACGTTACAGTTCAGACCTCAGACCACCAGAGACACTTTATCACACAGATAATTAATCCAGCAGATAACTGCAGATGAATCATTTGTCCTGATCATTCGTTCACCAGCAGATCTGTGCTTCTTTAAAAAGAGTCTTCACCTTGAAGAAGGCGATGAGGATGAAGATGAAGATGATGATGTGATTTAAAATAAGAAAACCCCCCAAAAAGAAGCAATTTAATGTCCCATTAATCTGGATTCTTCTCCTCACACACGGAAGGTCTGAGAACCTGCACAGTAACCTGAATAATGTGGAGCTGATAGAAAAAGTTTCCAGCTCAGCTGTGCAGAAAATTCACCTCCTTTATATGTTTGTTTATCTGATCTGAGAACAGTTTGAGTCTCTGCAGCCAAACAAACTCTGTGAGGCCTTGCCCGCACATAGAGACAGCAACCAGTAAAACTATGACCGGTCTGCACCTGAGGCATCATGGGAACTGTAGTCCAGCTGGGTTTCAGCACAGCTTTTAAACAACAACATACGGCCTTGATGTTTCTGACTTTATAAAATCAGACGTCATCAGCAAAGAAACAGATATTAAATGACAGACTCAGTTTTATCTAACAGGAACTAACAACCCTCTTTCAGAACATCTACCTGGGTCTGACAGGATGTTATTGCTCTAACATGGGCCTCCATATGGTCTACATGGGCGACACAATCACCAGAGTAACTGGTAGTACTGGACATTTCTACAAACCATGGATACATTACATTCCTACATTCTTATGTAACTGATACTTTAAAACTTTGTGTTGAAATGTTGAATGTGTAGCTGTGACTGGGCACAAAAAACACTTGGTTATGGTGAGGAAAGAACATGTTTTGGCTTAAAATAGACAAATTTAGAGGTACAAGAGCTGCAACAGGTCGCTAAGAAACACTAATGTTTGGTGGTACAAAAGATGCTTTTTAAAGACGACAAACAGACACTATGTTTTTTTGTTTTTTTTTTTAAAGATATTTTTTAGGGCATTTTTGCCTTTAATTGATAGGATGGTGAAGTGTGAAAGGGGGAGAGAGAGAGGGAGAGACATGCAGCAAAGGGCCACAGGCTGGAGTTGAACCTGGGCCACTGCGGCAACAGCCTTGTACATGGGGCGTCTGCTCTATCCACTAAGCCACCGATGCCCCGGACTCTATGTTTTTTATTTATAAAATCAGACGTCATCAGCAAAGAAACAGTTTGAAATTAAATTACGGACCCAGACTGTTCTAACAACGTTACATTCCTACATTTTTATGTATCTGATAAATAAAATTTTACGTTGAAATGTTGAATGTGTTGTTGTGACTGGGCATAAAAACCACTTGGTTATCGTGAGTAAAAGATCATGTTTTGGCTTAAAATACTTAGTTTAGGGGCACAAAAGCCGCTGGATACACAGCGACAGAATCCTGAAGAAACACCTGTATTTCGTGGCACAAAAGCTGCTGGAAAAGAGGTGACTTAAAAAACCTTACATGTAATGGTACAAAAGTCGCTTCCTCAAGACAACAAACGGACTTGATGTTTCTGCTTTAAAAAATCAGAAGTCATCAGCAAAGAAACAGTTAAAAATCACGATTTCAGATCAGAAGAACAAAAACTGACTTAAAAATGTAATCCTATGATAAAAAAATATGAAATGTGACATTTCTGATTCATGAAGGATGAAATATTCCAGCGTGGCCGTCTTCAGGTTATTAACATGGAATCATCTCTTTGTCTCAGGCGTCTCCACCTGGACCTGACGTCTCCCACAGAGACTGATGGCAGCTTCACCTGTTCATCCTGCCAACAACACCTGACTGTGTGTGTGTGTGTTGCATGTTGATGCTCCTCAGCTCTAAAACGATGCCAGAGGTCAGAAATTTCCACCGTCTTCACACTGTGCAGAGAAAACACGGCCCGTGAGAGCGTCGCTCCAAATGAATCAGCTTTAATCAGTTTAACAGAGAAACTGAAAGTGAAACAGATCAAAAGGAAGTAACCACTGTGACATGTTCACTGGCCTCCAGCTGCTTCTGTTTACTAACCTGTTTTCTGACCTGTCTGTGACTTTGAAAGAGACACACCAGGAAAAAAACAGAAAGGCATACTGGTCTTCTGGCAGTGGGAAAGATTATCACCTACTGTTAGTGGGTTTCCCCATGTTTAATAAAACTGCATATATATGCTAGTTTTGGTGTCAAAAGAGTGTTGGGGAGGTTTTTAGGCTCTAATAGGGTCTCACAGAACCTCACGGGCTCTAAAAGGGTCCAACAAAAGTCTAACTGGACCCAGATAGTTCTAACAGGAACTAACAAAAAACACTTGGTTTGGCAGAAAAGCCGCCGGAAACACAGTCATAAAATAATAGGAACATTCTGTGGGGACAGGTCACTAAAAACCATTCATATTCTGTGACACAAAAACTACTAGAAATAAGTCAGACACTATGTCACTTTAGAGACGCTGATATGAAACATACAAATGTTACGTATCTGTGGTTTACAGAGAGGTACGGGGGTCCTACAGGGTCTCACAGGGTCTCACAGGGTCCTACAGGGTCTCACAGGGTCTCACAGGGTCCTACAGGGTCCTACAGGGTCTCACAGGGTCTCACAGGGTCCTACAGGGTCTCACAGGGTCTCACAGGGTCTCACAGGGTCCTACAGGGTCTCACAGGGTCTCACAGGGTCCTACAGGGTCTCACAGGGTCTCACAGGGTCCTACAGGGTCCTACAGGGTCTCACAGGGTCTCACAGGGTCCTACAGGGTCCTACAGGGTCTCACAGGGTCTCACAGGGTCCTACAGGGTCTCACAGGGTCTCACAGGGTCTCACAG
Organism: Epinephelus fuscoguttatus; assembly: GCF_011397635.1. Lineage (NCBI taxonomy): Eukaryota > Metazoa > Chordata > Actinopteri > Perciformes > Serranidae > Epinephelus > Epinephelus fuscoguttatus. The sequence continues at coordinate 40,330,767 of NC_064770.1, read as the reverse complement.
GGTCCTACAGGGTCCTACAGGGTCTCACAGGGTCTCACAGGGTCCTACAGGGTCTCACAGGGTCTCACAGGGTCCTACAGGGTCCTACAGGGTCTCACAGGGTCCTACAGGGTCCTACAGGGTCTCACAGGGTCTCACAGGGTCCTACAGGGTCCTACAGGGTCTCACAGGGTCTCACAGGGTCTTTGTGTGCCACAGACAGATCAGTGATCGTCTCACCAGTCCTCAGTATCAGGGTGACACGCTGCTGCAGATGTGTTTCTGTACACCTGCCGCTGAGCATCATGGGAAGCAACAGTGAGCGTGAACACGTCTGGTCTCAGCTGATAAGCTCCGAAACAAAGAGCCAATCACACGACACTGCCCTCATCCTCAGGAAGACACACATCTGCAGCGTCTTTGTCTTCTCTGAGTTTAATCAGCACTAAAGGTCTCAGCCGCTCCGCAGAGGAGCAGGGGCTGATGGGAAATATTCATCGTCCTGTCTGCTGCGTTGAGTCATCACATCACAACAATATCTGTTACATCACGTTATTCATCTGACGTTTGTCTGTTATTAATCAGTGCAGACGATTCATCAGATTTAAAGAAAAAATCTTCTTTAATTTATTCTCTGAAGTTTTTAATCTCAACTCTGTTTAAGATGCACAATTTAAACATATATATATATATTTAGGGATCATAATCACAGTAATTGTTCTCTTTATAATAAAACAATTGTGATGTCATATTGACACATTTATTACAACATTTTACTTTATTGATCCAGAATGTTTCCTGTTTTTACAAACTGAATTCACTGTTTCCATGGAGACAATGTCTGAGCTGACCTGTAAAGACTTTAATTTGAGGTGTCTAATTTTCTTTGTTGATTTGTCTTTACACTAAAAATGTTTAAAAATATATAAACACATATCAGTGTCTTGATATAAACTGTCACTGCTGTGCTTCATGTTACTGCCGCACATATCTGATCTGATGAAAGGTCGACTGAAGATCAATCACCAGAGAAAACGTCTTTTGTTGACTCTGGTAAAAACAAGCTGAAGTAAAGGCTTAAAATAATATTTCATTAGAAAAGTAAAAAGCTAATTTTAAGTTAAATTTATTTTTTCATCATTAATTTAACTGAAAACATCACACAGTCATTAATATTAAAAGTTAACCTCTGAACTCTGGAGTAGAAACGGTTTATCGGGGCCTACAGTGGTGTTTTTGTTTATTGTGATGTAATTTCCTGGAGAATCTTCAAACACTTCATCTCCCATAAATCTGCACGACCTCAGCTAAAAGACTGTGGAAGTAAATAAACTAGAATAACTGATAAAAGTATTGAAAATGTATCATTAAAGAAAACATAAAAAAAACAGATTTTTTGGTTGTTTTTTTCAAGATAATGAAAAAATGTTATGTTGGTCATGTTGAACGACACCTCACAAATAACTCAAATATCTCCATCATGGAATTTTCTCTTTTGTGAAATCGTTGCAACCTTTGTGACATGTATGTTGTTTGTCAAGTCTCTATTTAATCATGTGATGAGAAGATACTTCTACTCCACCCCCATTTTGTAGCAAAAACACCTAAAATGACATACCCAAATTAAAATGACTGTAGCTTCTGAACCGCTCTGACTACATGCATGCATGAGGTCTTGCCAGAAAGAAAACTCTCTGAAGTTTCTTGTGAAAGTGTCAGAAACACTCTAGGTGATACAGAGACAGAGTAATGGGCCTCTGAAGTCAGTAACAAGTTGAAGATTTTGCCTAAAATAAAATAAAAACTGTTTTGGACTGTGTGTGTTTAGGCTGCTCTGGTGAGAAATACATAATAAATAAAAGAAAAACAATGTTATTTTTGAAAAGTCGAGAGCTTCCTGAATCCGGCAATACCAAACATCACATGGTTTGATGACGTAGTGCGCCTGGGAGATACCATTTAACAGAGGAGGGGGGGAGCGAGGACGTCGGCGTCCTGGCGGACATAGAGAGGTTAAAGAGTTTAGACACAAACTCAGGCACTGAGTCCGAACGACCGCACGCCACTGGTTTGTACAGCACGTGAGGTAATGTCAGGTCATGTCATGGTGACGGGAGGACAGAGCTTCCTGCTGCAGAGAGATGAATGTTGTAGCTGATATGGTTTTTATTTCAGATCGATGTAAATACAGGATCATGCAAACAGCAATCTCCACAGTGAAAAGCAGCATTTGCTCAGCACGTAAGGAGAGAGGTGACGTAAGGTCACGACTTAATGACGGCGAACACAGAAGTCTCACGAATGTTTTAGACTTTATGGTTTTTATTTTAAATCAGTATATACAGGATGATGGATCTGATGCAGATACTTTGAATATTGTTGTGTATTTAATCTGCAGCTGTGCAAGATGTTTTATATGTTTTGTGTCAGAGACCAAAAGTACTTCAAGAATATTCATTTAAAGATTTAAACTTCTACTAGAAAGTAGAAAGATCTGTAAAATACAGATATTAATTAAAGTAAAGTAAAAGTACATCAGCCTTGTACTGTGTGTGTGTGTGTGTGTGTGAGTGTGAGTACTACAGTGTGTTTCTCTGAGTCTTAGTTTGTTTCTGTCGTTCCCTCGCGGCACAAAAACACCAAGTCTCTGAAACTGGGTCGCTCTCATTCTTCATCGCACGGCATGAAGAAAAAAACCCAAAAAAAACTACGACAGTGAAATAATAATTTGAGGATCTGCTGGCAGTAATGAGTTCATTCATCATTCAGGATCTGTGAATGATCTGCAGACTGGAGGCGGCTCATTGCCTCATCTGGAGCTGCATTCTCCTCAACCATCACGGAGGATTGCTCCGCTCTGACCTCTGACCCCTGCACTGCTGGTGATGATGATGATAATGATGATGATGATTGCTTTAAGCTGCCAGCTGCCTAAGTTTAATACTATCAAACAGGAAGTAAACTCCAGACGTCTCTGTGTTGGTATTAACAGCCATCTTCTTTTTACTGATCAGGAATCTGCTTTGTTGCTATCCTACAAATCTATAATGTTCACTTTAGAGTCACACACACACACACACACACACACACACACACTGAGAGGTCAAAGGTCAGGAGCTGATGATGCACAGATGTGGAGGAAATGGAAGACGTTTGATGAATAATTCATCAGAAGCTCAGCTGCAGTAACACGCAGTATATTTACTTCTTTTAAAATAAACTGTACGTCTAAAGACTCACACACACCACACCAACATCGGAGAACGAGCAGCGACAAACACTGCTAGTTCTCGGATGTTGCAGTGGTGTCATGTCGCCATGTTTCTGCCAAAGAGTTGCATCTGAACACACAAAACCGACAACCAATAAGCTCGAAATAAGTCTCCACAGCAACAGACGGCGGTCGTGTCCATCAATGAAAAAGGGAAACAGGAAGAGCGTCTTGATGCTAGTTAGCCAGTTAGCACACAGTCAACACACACACGTGGTTACGTTTAGCCGACACACAGACGTGGTTACGTTTAGCCGACACACAGACGTGGTTACGTTTAGCCGACACACACACGTGGTTACGTTTAGCCGACACACAGACGTGGTTACGTTTAGCCAACACACACACAGACATGGTTACGTTTAGCGGACACACACACGTGGTTACGTTTAGCCAACACACACACATGGTTACGTTTAGCCGACACACAGACGTGGTTACGTTTAGCCAACACACACACGTGGTTACGTTTAGCCGACACACACACGTGGTTACGTTTAGCCGACACACACACACACACACACGTGATTACGTTTAGTTGACACACACACACATGGTTACGTTTAGCCGACACACAGACGTGGTTGCGTTTAGCCGACACACACACGTGGTTGCGTTTAGCCGACACACACACGTGGTTGCGTTTAGCCGACACACACACGTGGTTGCGTTTAGCCAACACACACACGCGGTTACGTTTAGCCAACACACACATGGTTACGTTTAGCTGACACGCACACATGGTTACGTTTAGCTGACACGCACACATGGTTACGTTTAGCCGACACACACACGTGGTTGCGTTTAGCCAACACACACACGCGGTTACGTTTAGCCGACACACAGACGTGGTTGCGTTTAGCCGACACACAGACGTGGTTGCGTTTAGCCGACACACAGACGTGGTTACGTTTAGCCGACACACACACGTGGTTACGTTTAGCCGACACACACACGTGGTTACGTTTAGCCGACACACACACGTGGTTACGTTTAGCCGACACACACACGTGGTTACGTTTAGTCGACACACACACGTGGTTACGTTTAGCCGACACACACACGTGGTTACGTTTAGTCGACACACACACGTGGTTACGTTTAGCCGACACACACACGTGGTTACGTTTAGTCGACACACACACGTGGTTACGTTTAGCCGACACACAGACGTGGTTACGTTTAGCCGACACACACACGTGGTTACGTTTAGCCAAAACACAGATGTGGTTACGTTTAGCCAACACACACACGTGGTTACGTTTAGCCGACACACACACGTGGTTACGTTTAGCCGACACACAGACGTGGTTACGTTTAGCCGACACACACACGTGGTTACGTTTAGCTGACACACACACGTGGTTACGTTTAGCCAACACACAGACGTGGTTACGTTTAGCCGACACACACACGTGGTTACGTTTAGCCAACACACACACGTGGTTACGTTTAGTCGACACACACACGTGGTTACGTTTAGCCAACACACAGACATGGTTACGTTTAGCGGACACACACACGTGGTTACGTTTAGCCAACACACACACGTGGTTACGTTTAGTCGACACACACACGTGGTTACGTTTAGCCAACACACACACGTGGTTACGTTTAGCCAACACACACACACACACACACACGTGGTTACGTTTAGTTGACACACACACATGGTTACGTTTAGCCGACACACAGACGTGGTTGCGTTTAGCCAACACACACACAGACATGGTTACGTTTAGCCAACACACACACATGGTTACGTTTAGCCGACACACAGACGTGGTTACGTTTAGCCGACACACACACGTGGTAACGTTTAGCTGACACACACACATGGTTACGTTTAGCCGACACACACACGCGGTTACGTTTAGCCGACACACAGACGTGGTTGCGTTTAGCCAACACACACACAGACATGGTTGTGTTTAGCCGACACACAGACATGGTTACATTTAGCCGACACACAGACGTGGTTGCGTTTAGCCGACACACACACGTGGTTACGTTTAGTTGACACACACACATGGTTACGTTTAGCCGACACACAGACGTGGTTGCGTTTAGCCAACACACACACGCGGTTACGTTTAGCCGACACACAGACGCGGTTGCGTTTAGCCGACACACAGATGTGGTTGCGTTTAGCCGACACACAGACATGGTTGCGTTTAGCCGACACACAGACGTGGTTACGTTTAGCTGACACACACACGTGGTTACGTTTAGCCAACACACACACACACACACACACGTGGTTACGATTAGCCAACACACACACACACACGTGGTTACATTTAGCCGACACACACACGTGGTTATGTTTAGCCAACACACACACAGACATGGTTACGTTTAGCCGACACACAGACGTGGTTACGTTTAGCCGACACACACACGTGGTTACGTTTAGCCAACACACACACACGTGGTTACGTTTAGCCAACACACACACACGTGGTTACGTTTAGCCGACACACAGACGTGGTTACGTTTAGCCGACACACACACGTGGTTACGTTTAGCCGACACACACATGTGGTTATGTTTAGCCAACACACACGCACGTGGTTACGTTTAGCCAACACACACACAGACATGGTTACGTTTAGCCGACACACAGACGTGGTTACGTTTAGCCGACACACACACGTGGTTACGTTTAGCCAACACACACACACGTGGTTACGTTTAGCCAACACACACACACGTGGTTACGTTTAGCCGACACACACACGTGGTTGCGTTTAGCCAACACACACACACGTGGTTACGTTTAGCCAACACACACACACACACACACACACACACACACACGAGGTTACGTTTAGCTGACACACACACATGGTTACGTTTAGCCAACACACACACACGTGGTTACGTTTAGCTGACACACACACACGTGGTTACATTTAGCCAACACACACACACGTGGTTACGTTTAGCCAACACACACACGTGGTTACGTTTAGCCAACACACACACACGTGGTTACGTTTAGCCAACACACACACGTGGTTATGTTTAGCCAACACACACACGTGGTTACGTTTAGCCAACACACACACGTGGTTACGTTTAGCCAACACACACATACGTGGTTACGTTTAGCCAACACACACACACATGGTTACGTTTAGCTCTGGTTTCTGATTGGCTCTGGCTCTGCTGATGTCACACCTGTGCTGAGATCACAGAGGACAGCGAAGAGCTCAGAGGTTTCTATGTGACACACAAACACACAGCGAGGGATCAGAGTATCATCAGGTCATAAATCTTTCATCTGCTCTGCAGCACCTCGCTCCGTCTGATGGGGTTTTACACTCTTTTTGTCCCTCAGGTCGTCCCATAGCTGCGTCACATGACCCTCTCAGACAATAACAAATACTCTGCACCAATACGAGCTCAGTGTGCAGCAGGTTAGCATTAGTACCTCCAGGAAGTAGCCACAGCCCTACACACAGGCCTCCTCCTGACGGCACAGACCGAAGCTTCAAAGAAAAACCGAACGCCTCGTTTGATCTTGAACGTCTCCCTCACTCATTCACTCTCTCACTCCTTCAAAAATGCATTTAAACGGTTTGATTCACAATCAGCTGCGATCCGACAGTTTCTCACTCTGTTTAAAGTCGAGAGGGCGGCTGCAGCGTCTGGATCACTTTTCAGCGCTTTGACTTTAAAAACTAAAGTTTTAAAGTCACAGATGAACCGATACAACTGCTGTAACCATAAACACTTCATGTGCAGCAAAGATCAAAATGCTGCATTATTTTAAACTTAGTACAAAAACAGAACTTTAACTTTCAAACCAACAACTATGAAAACATCATTTCAAGGAGACAATCGATTAAATTTAGAATATTATATTTAAGTCAACTGAATGAGAGAGTGTGTTGGTCACAGCTGAAGATCCACAGACTCTACTGAGGAAATCATTTTCACACACACACACACACACACACACACACACACACACACACACACACACAGATGGACCTTCATTAGAAATCAGCAGCTGCTCTTTGACTGATTATCTATTGATTGACGATCAGATCAATGCGACGATTAATCACACACAAACAGGAAGTTCTTCATGATGACAACATTCAGGTTTTAGAGTCCAGACACGACATCACTTAGTTATTAATAAATAATAATAATAATAATAATAATAACAATAATAATAATAATAAATAATTTTTTCTGTCCCGAAAATAAACAAAAATTTTTTTAATCTGCTCAGTAACACACAAACTACAACTGATCAATAATCTATATCATATTGATATGATATTGATCCACAGATATATGAGACTGTATTTGGTGTCAGATGTTGGAGGAGTAGTTTATGAGCGAATGAATGTGACCAAGTGAACAGAAAAACCCTGCAGCTCTGCAGAGAGGAGGAAGAGGAGGAGGAGGAAGAGGGGGGATGGGTGATGATAGAGATGGAGAGAGACGGAGGAGGAGAGGATGGGGGAGGGGAGAGAGAGGACAGTGTTCTGCTGCTGCTACACTGTAAAAAATAGACGTTAAAATAACAGACTAAATTTTTGTTAAATTAACAAAAAAATATAAGTAAAAATGACAAAGAAAAAACACATTAAGTTGACAAAAAAATACAGGTTAAAATAACAAAAAAATGCACATTAAAATGTCAAAAAAACACATGTTAAAATAACAAAAAAGCAAACGTTAAATTAACAAAAAAAATACACGTTGAATTAACAAATAAAAACACATTAAATTAACAAAAAATACACGTTAAAATAACAAAAAATACAGGTTAAAATAACAAAAAATACATGTTAAAATAACTGCAACAAATCGTAAAATATGAGAAAATCACGTGAAACAAACTTGACAAGTAAAACAGAAGAACCGAAGACAAAACAAATAAACAAAATTATTCATGGAAGAAAACGAAAGACGTAAAAATCAGTTTTCCTTCATGTTGCAGTTTATTTGATTCATTCAGATGTTAAAATAAAAACAGATCAGTTGGATTTGAAAAGTATGAATTTATTTTTTATCAATTATTAAAAGTATTTATGTATGTAGATATGTAGATATGTAGATATGTAGTCTGGGTTCATATTTTTCTTTCTGTTCTTTTTTTGTTCCCTTTCCTTCACTTCCTTCCTTTAGTTTCCATTTGCATTATTTCCTTTCCTTCCTTCCTCTCCTTTTCATCTTATCCTTTCACTGTCCTTGATATTAATTTACCTGTCCTTTATATTTTCTGTTAATTCCCCTTTTCTGTCCTTTCCTTCTTGTTCCCTTCACTTCCTTCATTTCCTTTCACTTTCCTTTCTCCTCTCTCATGTTCATCTCTTTTCCTTCTCATTTCCTTCCCTTTCTTTCTCTTGAGTTCTTTTCATTATTTCTCTTATTTCCTTTCCTCCCCCTTTATTTCATTTCATCCTCTCCTCCTCGTCTCCTCCCCTCCTCCCCCCTCCCCTCTCTTGTCATGCAGACTCAAATCAGGACGTTGACCTCAGGTGTCAGAGTGTGTTTCTGATGCCAGCAGAGTGAGTGTGTGTTCTTGCATGCATGGATACACGCTCTGTGTTTCTGTGTGTGTGTGTGTGTTAGCAGTAAACCATGCCAGCAGCGAGCCATGTTACCCACAATCCACTGGGATCTCTGGCTCTACCCATCTAGTCCATCTGTGCTCTGTGTGACCGCTCGCTCGCTCACAAACACAAACGTCATCAAACGTTCGTCGCTCGGATCTTTAAAGGCATCAAACAGACAAATCAACACATTCATCTTTTTCATTATTACAAGCTGAATGTTTTCATGTTCTCCTCTCGTGAATGAGTGAACGTGACACCTTCTGGCAGACACTCAGATGTCAGAGCCACTTATGAGCACATAAACGCACCGCACATCGGCCGCAGTCTGAGCTTCATTAACAGAACACAGAGAGCTGATGAATGGATGAATTTGTCTGAACAGGTCAGTGACACATGATGACATCACAGATCACATCTCATTATCAAACACGTTTTATAATATTAATTTCTACACTTCTGCTGGATTCGTTATTATTAAAAGCCAAGAAAGGAAATAAGAAAATAAATCTTTATTTATGAATTTAAAGCTCATTTTGAACAAACATGTTCAAAGTTTCTTTTCATCTTAAAAATGAACAAATAATTCCATTTCAAATTAATCTGCAGATTATTTTCTGAATTAATCGCCTATAAAATGTCAGAGAGTGATGAAACGTGCCAGTTACAATAAATGTGACGTCTTTAATGTCTCGTATATGACCAAACACAAAACACAGACTTGTTGGGTGTCAGACGCTGGAGGCAGCAGATATTTTTGGTATTTTGGCTTAAGATCTTTCCTATTAATTATCTGTTCATTCATTAATCACTGAAGTTTTACGTGAGCTTAACTATTTATTCATTTTTAAATAACTGTTATTTGTTCAGCTGATAATCAGCAGCTTATTTGGATTTTCTGTCCATGTCTCTCTTTGTTTTCTGTCTCTGGAGGATTTTTGGGAGATGAACATTGATATTTACTGTTGTTTTCTTCCATTCTCAAAAAGTAACATAAAGCACAATTAATGTCAGCTTCACTGAATAGTTTTAATGTGGTGAAACTATTTAATAATTATTCAAAACACAACAAATGAAGACATTATGTGATAAATACTGCCCAATCTCTACATTACATCACGTCAGAAACAGTGAATGCAACATTTCTAAGTTGATTTGTTGAACTAATTTCCCCATTTAACAGTTACAGATAATGATGAATCACAAGTCTTTGTGTTTGAATATTAGTCCAATATTCTCTCCGTTCACTCTGTTTTTGGTCTCCACCAACTCATACAGAGACATATCTGTCTCTGCAAGTACGGGGAGGCATGTCAAATAATTTGTATGCACTGGGGAGGGACTTCTTAAGTTTGGCTTAGTGGGGGGGACATACAAATTTAAATGGACATTTTTTGTATTCATTTTTCCACTGATTATTAAAGGAAACATTTTTGGCATTTTCTTTTTTTTTTTTTTGTAAAACTTTTTGGAAAATCTTCCAAACATGAGGCAGGTGTGGACCACATGGTTGCACTCCACCCCCATTTTGTAGCAGAAATGCCTAAAATGACATACCCAAATTAAAATGACTGTAGCCTCTGAACCGCTCTGACTACATGCATGCATGAGGTCTTGCCAGAAAGAAAACTCTCTGAAGTTTCTTGTGAAAGTGTCAGAAACACTCTAGGTGATACAGAGACAGAGTAATGGGCCTCTGAAGTCAGTAACAAGTTGAAGATTTTGCCTAAAATAAAATAAAAAATGTGTTTGAGGATGAATAACTGTCTGTGGCTTCATCTGAGCAGGTAAATGACACTGTGGGGCTGTAGGCACACTATCAATGAACACTTGTTTCAGATTTGAAGAAGACTGCTCAAAGTATGACCATTCTACAGTGTTTTTACCATGAAAAGATCCAGGCGGAGCTCCACATGACAAGTGGGTCACTCTGCTTCAAAACAGTATTATCAGTGATCAAACAACACTCAGCCAGCTTCAAACATTGTACCTTATTGAAATCAGGTGTGATTATGATAGCTGATGTTGTTTATGACACAAAAACACCATAAAATATCACCAAATAAAGCCATATGAAACCTGAAAGTTATGATCCCACTTTCTAGACGGTATATCTCAGCCAAAAATAGTGGTAGGAGTGAGACTCTTACCTTTTATAAACCAGCTACATCCCTGCTAACAACTCCACATAAGATCGCGAGTAATCCTTTAACTTTTCCTGTTGAAAAACAGCATGACATGACTTGTCACCACTCATAGTGATTTTGGACTGTGTGTGTTTAGGCTGCTCTGGTGCCAAATACATAATAAATAAAAGAAAAACCATGTTATTTTTGAAAAGTCGAGAGCTTCCTGAATCCGGCAATACCAAACATCACATGGTTTGATGACGTAGTGCGCCTGGGAGATACCATTTAACAGAGGAGGGGGGAGCGAGGACGTCGGCATCCTGGCGGAGTTAGAGAGGCTAAAAACATTTGGTGATTTTTATTTTCTTAAAGCATTTTTTTCCTTCGAATTTTGTTTTTTAAAATATTGCTAGTTTTACAATATTTCACAGCCAGAAACTGTAAAAATGGAAATTATCAATTAATTTTTAAAATTTTCGACGGTCCTTGGACACGTCGTGTATTATGAACGCTTCCATCAGAAACAAAAACACAAAAACTAAATCTGAACTGAAAATAGTGAGATTTTATCAAAATCACTTTATTCTACAACTCTTATAAGGAACGGTCCCTAACTTTGTGCAGATTGAGGTTGTTTCTTTAAAAGATTTCCTCCTCAGACAGAATACAGAGAGACACTCAGAATAACAGACGAGTGACATGATCACACACACACACACACACACACACACACAGTCTGTCGTCTTCCTTTATTTCTTTGGGTCTATAAATAAAGGGTCAGACTGCCGTCGACTCGTTTTCTCTGCTGAGGAGACGCCAGAGGGACAATTTGAGGAAATAAAGAGATGAAGGGACAGGAAAGAAAAAAGGGGCTTTTATGGGGCATGGTAATGGACGGAGGGGGGCAGAGGAGGATGAGGAGGAGGAGGAGCTGATGGGGGTGAAAGAGGAGGAAGACGAAAAGTTGAAGGAGAGAGGATAAAAGGGAAGGAGAGAAGGAGGTGGATTAATATTTGACGAGAGAAGAGGAAACAGAGATGATGGTGAGGGAAAGGGGAGGAAGGAGAGAGGAAGAGGGAGGGAGGAATAATTACTGTCTAAGTGGTTCACTTTACCTTTCCACTGACTCTACCTGAAGATACCTGCGCGCGCACACACACACACACACACCAGTCTGTATTCATCTATATTTCCCTCTGCCGCAGGATTCCATTTGATTTTATGCTATTACATTTTATGTTCTTATATTTTAGCTTCTGCACTACTTTGTGTTTCATGTCTTGGATTCTTGAAGCTGTGACACACCAAGCTGACGGTCTGCCTTCGGTCAGTGTTGGGCTGTGGGTGTACATCTGTCACTCTAGTCTTTGCCCCTCTGTTGCCCCGTCAGGTTTGTTTTTTTGGTCAATTCAGTATGTTAAATCACCGTTGCTGATGGTGGAGCCCGTCAGTGACTAAAATCACTCTGATCAGACTGTTCTCACAAATTTTTCGTATATTTTCTAACAAAACAGTTAGCCGTCTGCTGCTGTGGAGACTTATTTCCTCTCAGCAGGAGCAGAACGGACGTACTTTGGTACATGAATGTATAATACCATAAAAATAATCATGAAGTGTGACACTAAAAGAATTTTTTGTTTTTGTTACAATCAGAAAAATGTATTCACTGTGTCTCCTCCATTCACTGCGGGCTTTTTAAAAATCACCTTATGAAGTGGTTTTTAATTCCGCCCCGTGTGTGAACGTGTGATTATATTCTTGCACCTGATGAGAGGAGCCAGGTGACATCATGTAAACGTCTGACTTCAACTCCTGTACGATCAGAGAGGCGCTTGTAAACCTTACAAGGTTTTCATTCGACAACAGCGACCGTGTGCTGGTATGAGGACACACACACACACACACACACACACACAGGCCGCCTGCCAGCCGCCACCCGACTAAAAGAAGAAGATTATGTATTGATTCCATGACTCATTGCATCCTGGGAAAACAGTGAGATTACCCAGAGTGCCTCAGTGCTGCCGGCTCCTTCATCTCACTGCTGCTGCACCGAGAGGAGGAGGAGGAGGGGAAGAGGAGGAGGGAAGGAGAGGAGGAGGAAAGGAAGTATAAAGGGATGCTGGGAAAACTATTAACTCCTAATAAATAATTGTTTCTTAGGTTTCTTTTCTTGGTGAGGTTGTTTGATTCTGGTCCTTGTACATTAGGTATATTTGGTCTAATGTACATCAGGTCATGTGACGTGGAAGATGTCAGAGGTGAAAACAGGACTTAAAAAACATTATGCGAACAAAATCTTTGACTTTGCTCCATATTCAGTTCAGTCAGTGAAACATTCTTAAAGATGAAAGTATAAAATGTTCATTAAGAACAACTTTAAGAATCTTAAATATTTTATTATCAAAACAAAACCAAATGTGTTTCTCTTTTTTCCATCCAAAATTTGAACTTTCCTTTGAAACTGGAGGAAAATTTAAAATATATAATCTGCAATTAATAAAATCCAGGAGCAATTATTATTCCTACATCTGCTCGAGGGCTCTGAATGTAGCATGTTGTTTTTGGACGTTTCCAGAAATGACTGATGTTTTAATCTCTATTGGTACAACAGACTAACATGATGAGTGGAGTTCCCCAGGGCTCAATCCTGGGTCCTCTGTGATTTTACATTTGATTTATTCAGCAGTCCTCCCTGATTTTACCTTTTTAAATTTAAGTTTTAAATTCTTATGAATTTGAGTTTAAATACTTTAGGCTGTATTTCCTGTTTTCTTTATTTACAGCACTTTGAACAGCTTTTATGCGTAAAGCTACAGTCGAAAGAAGATCAGGGAAGCAGCCTTTGTCAGTGATGCCCCAAAGCTATGGAACACAGTACCTATAGATATCAGAGAAGCTAGCTCGCTAAATATTTTAAAAGAAAGCTAAAAATATATCTGTTCACTTTAGACTTTAACTCGCTCTGACTTTCCTTGTACAGCTGACACTCTTTCTTTTTACGCTTTTACTTTCTATTTCTGCTTTACACTGCTGCAACTCTTTTAAAATCTAATTTCATTTTATGATTTATAATTTTACAATTCTATTATTTTTGAAACTGTTTTAAAATGTCCTTCTATATTGAGATGTCATTATGTCTATTTTCTTGTGAAGCACTCAGTGCTTTTACTGTCCTTATTGTAAAATACTTTGTGCTGCATTTGTTGAATGAAATGGGCTTCATAAATAAAGTTTATAATTATTTTTATTATCATTATTATAAAGAGTGCTCAATATCCCAGACGTCACTATGAACATGTGAAATTATGAAATATGTGTAAAAACACTGCAGGTAATCAGAATAAACTCATGAAGGTTTCAAAAGAGAAAATCATGAACAAAGCAAAATAAAAATCTAAAAAAGAACTATCCACTGAAACAGATTTAGGAACACTGTGTGTGTTTCACTGTTTCCTAAAAACATCTGTTAAATTCCACCGGCAGCACGTCTGACTGGGCTTCAATAAAGTATTGATCAGGTATTGATAAATCACACCAATAAGCATCACAGCTGCACCACACAATCAGGGCCTCTCCACAGAGTATTGATCTTTGAATATGCTTATACCTGTGATTTATTTACAGTCAGGACGCTCTTTAGCCTGAAGTGATTTTAAAAAAAGGTTTAGTGAGATGAGAAGATTTGATTCAATTAAAGTATTAAAGTGTACACAAACATCCATAAAATCTTTTAGTTATTCTTCTTTTATTGATTTATATACACATTCTTTTCCAAATGAGAGTAAACTCTTTTTTTTCTCTATATTTTCTAAAACTCTGAACATCATGCCAAATGAAGTGATTTATTCTGAGTTGACTCTTCACCACCAAAACCCAGAGATCTTAATTGAACCTCCACTGATGTAACTATTGAAACAACATAGTTAAAAAGCTGCAGTGGAAACAAATGAAACTGTCTGTGGGAGTGTTTCTACTGAAGAGCTAATAGCTAATTAAGAAGATGAAGCTGTATTGGTTTATTGACCAACAGGAGCTAAACACAGACATAAAGACACAACGATACTCTCAGGCTTACATTAACACATGTCTCAATCTGTCGGCTCAGATATATTGATATTTGTTTGATATATTCATTCAATAAATCAATTAGTAAAAGGTGAGTAGCCTCACTCAGAATTACACTGCAAAATATTTCCAGAAAGTTATGAATTCGAATTAATATGTAACTGTAATAATTCACAAAAAATTACTTTATTATCACCTTAAAGGTTGCGACTACTAACTGTACTCAGAATTTTATTGTGAAATTCATGCAGGTAAATATAATAACATAACAGGAGTACTCTGTTACATCACAGTGAAATACAGTAACTCTACAGGAGCATCCTGCTTAATCACAGCAATCCGATGAACATAAACTGTGGAGCTACAGTTAAATACAGTAATTTACAGGAATGTAGTGCTAATTCACAGTAAAGTAATGGGCCTTAGCTGTGAGGACACAGGTAAATATAATAATCACAGTATACAGCTGTCATTTAACGACTATTTACTGTAAAAGTAATCCAGTAACTTACTGTCAAAGTGATGCACCTAGTATCCAGTAATTTACTGTAAATATACAGTCAGATATTTTACAGTGTACATGAGTGAATGTACTTATATTACATCTCTAGAAACTACCTACTCATTATGCTAAGCTAACATAAACCACTGAAAATAATGACAAGCCATTTGTGAAAACTGCAAAACAGAGCATTGACTCAACGATGAAATTCACCAACAAACCACAAAAAAATAAAACACTCGATCTGCATTCAGATCATTTAACACGCCTTACATTTATATTAGAAAACACATAAATGCACCAAATCACAACACTAATCTACCCTCTATGCTAAGCTAAGCTAAGCTAAGCTAAGCTAAGGTGATATGAACTGATTCTTAACAACCATAGAAAAGATCTAAAGACCCGGCTGAACGGCAGTCCTTTGAGCTAAATGCTAACATGCTAACAGTGACAGTGCTAACGTGCTGATGTTTAGTAGGCGTAAAGTTCACCTTGTTCATCTTAGCTTAGTATGTTAGCATGTCAATATTAGCTAATGAGCACTAAACACAAAGCAGCTAAAGGTGGGCTCAGACGAACACAAAGTAATTCATCCATAAACTTAAAAGTAGTCGTAATCAGTTCACAGTGTTGGGTAACAGGTTACAAAAGTAACAACCATAACAAGACTTCCTGCAACCTACAAACTGAAGCATCATTCAGACGTACAGAGGCGTCTCTCACATCATCATCATCATCATCACCAGCAGAGTACAAACTTTCATCAGCAGGGTGTGTAACATGCAGTCAAGCTGCTGTCGCTCACATGATGAAGATAAATGACTCACTTCCTGTCTCAGTCTCAGTGTTTAAACTCTGAATACACTGTTAATGGTTAGATTCACTCCAGCGAGCCTCACCTCTCTAACTGGGTCACCTGATTTCCACTCTGTTAACTCATTCATCCTCATCTTCCTCCTCTTCACTCCTTTATCTCTCCCTGGCCTCTGCCTGTCGTCAGATTAATCATCAGCCATTTTTTTTTTTTTTTAAAGGAGGGTTTTAAAAACATGCAGGCTGCTCTGCTGATGTTCCTGCAGCCCAGACGTCAGAATAACAGTCGGTGCTGGATGTTCCTGCAAACCAACGTGTCTTATATATCAATTCAATGTGTCTATAGTGACGTAGCGTGTGAGCTGCCAGAGGTGGAGGGGATGGTGGATGGTGTGATGGGAAGACTGCTGAGCTGCAGACCACTGTTTATCACCAACAAATGACAAAACCAGTTCAGTGAGCAATCGCTGCGTTTCAAGCAGCTTTTTAGCCACCAAACATGGGTCATTTTTTCGGACACATCACACCTGTCCTGGAGGTATTGTGCCACGAAAACAGAGACATCGGTGGCTTCTCCTGCAGAGATCTTGCCCTCTAAACATGATCTTCTACCACAGCCAAGTGATTTTTGTGCTTGATCATAACCACGTGGAAACATCTGGGGGGTTAAAGGTGAAGTTTCCAGGGGAAAAAAAAAATTAAATAAAAAATCTTTCTTTTCTACATGAGCATTATTTTAATTGTGATAAAGTGATGACTGTAAAACATTTAGAATATTCTATATAGTATATGTGATGATGAAATGTACAGAAAATATGTGAAGGCAGAATTTAATGTAGAAAACATGTCAGATAATCAGAATCTGTGTTTTCACGTGTTTGGAGCTAAATCATCGTCCACAGTGTGAAACAGAGCTGAATATTATTTCTCAGCTTTTCATTAAAGTGCAGTGGTGTCTGTGGACGAGTAATGAGCCTCCTGCAGGTTTTCCCCTCCAGTGATTAATCACATGAAAATGAAAACCATCCTCTGGTGTCAGCGTTCACCTCTCTGGGTGTTGACACTGAGAAACTTGCAGACATTTCCAGAGACAGAGTCTTTGATGTGACCTCGCCATCAGTCATGGTTTCTTCTTCAGCTGTCTGCTCACATCTGCAACAACACGTCTGATCTGTTCTCCTCTAACCTCCAGGATCTGGATCCCTCTGGATCTGGATCAGGCCTCGGCTGCTGCTGCTGCAACCGGCTCACATCACAGGAAACAACCACATATCTTCACCGGATTATGCCAACGACACTCAGATTTATATTTATAATGATGTCAGACAAACACTGATAACATGCATCCAACAAATCAGTGACTGGTAGGTGTGTCATGAAAACAACTTCAGAAATAATTAAGATAAATGATATCTTCATCTCGAGACAATTTTATGTCACTGATATAAAGATAATATGATGACATGATAATGAAAGTCGACTCTTTCAAAGAGCAATGAAATTTTAATTCTTTAACCTCTCTAACTCCGCCAGGACGCCGACGTCCTCGCCCCCCCCCCCCCCTCTGTTAAATGGGATCTCCCAGGCGCACTACGTCATCAAACCATGTGATGTTTGGTATTGCCGGATTCAGGAAGCTCTCGACTTTTCAAAAATAACATTGTTTTTATTTTATTTATTATGTATTTGGCACCAGAGCAGCCTAAACACACAAAGTCCAAAATCACGATGAGTGGTGACAAGTCATGTCATGCTGTTTTTCAACGGGAAAAGTTAAAGGATTACTCGCGATCTTATGTGGAGCTGTTAGCGGGGACGTAGCTGGTTTATAAAAGGTAAGAGTCTCACTCCTACCACTATTTTTGGCTGAGATACACCGTCTAGAAAGTGGGATCATAACTTTCACGTTTCATATGGCTTTATTTGGTGATATTTTATGGTGTTTCTGTGTCATGAACAACATCAGCTATCATAATCACACCTGATTTCAATAAGGTACAATGTTTGAAGCTGGCTGAGTGTTGTTTGATCACTGATAGTACTGTTTTGAAGCCGAGTGACCCACTTGTCATTTGGAGCTCCGCCTGGATCTTTTCATGGTAAAAACACTGTGGAATGGTCATACTTTGAGCAGTCTTCTTCAAATTTGAAACAAGTGTTCATTGATAGTGTGCCTACAGCCCCACAGTGTCATTTACCTGCTCAGATGAAGCCACAGACAGTTATTCATCCTGAAACACATTTTTTATTTTATTTTAGGCAAAATCTTCAACTTGTTACTGATAAATAAATGTTTTCTGGGAGAGTAAATTAAAGGCCTATATATTTGTCATAGTTAAATATCTGCCGTAATTTACAGACTGACTCTGAGATTCTTTTTTAGTGAGTGAAACAGGAAGTGAGCGTTATTAGAACCAAACGTCCTTCAGGATCAATTTACTGTGTTCCTGTAACATTCAGCCGCCCTGATTCCACTTCCTGTTCCCCTGAGAGCAGGAACATGTTACTCTGTGTGTGTGTGTGTGTGTGTGTGTCTTTACACACTCAGGTGACAGTGACCCAAATCTGATTTCCCTCATATATAAATATATATATGTGACATAGATCTGATTTGATCACCAGTAAAAACTTAATAGTTGAATCCACTTCAGTCGAATCTGCAGTTTCCTCCTGAGTGTTAGAGGTTGGCGCAGTGTGACAACTCTCGTCTCAAGTCATTGAAATAATAAGTCGATCAAAACAAGTCCAAGTCAGGATTTAAGTTATTCAAATAAAGTTCAAGACTTCCAAAAAGGTCCAAGTCTAGTCTCAAGTCATTAAAAAAATAAGTCATGGTCATTCAAAACAAGTCTAAGTTCAGTCTCAAGTCTCTAGAAAGTCCATCCAAGTCATGTTTCGAGTTCAAGGCAAGTCCAAGTAATTAAGAAAACAAGTTCAAGTAATTTGAAGTCAGCCAAGTGAGCCAAAGTGTCAAACAAGTCCAAGTCAGGATTTAAGTTTTTGGAAAAAAGCCAAAGACTTACAAACAGGTCCAAGTGAATTCGCGAAACAAGGCCAAGTCTCAGGCCATTTGAAACGAGGCATAGTCAGTTTACCATGAGTCGTCTGAAACAAGTCCTACTGCTGTCTCAAGTCATTTGCAAGTCTAATTCAATTCAACATTGAAGACACGGCGTCCCAGAACGTCAACAACGAACACACCCAGGGTACCTTGGACGTCATATGTGGACGTGGAAAGTCCATGACCAAACATGGACATGTGACGAGGTCACAGTGAGAGTTTCCCGTTGGCCCACAGACTCGGAGGTAAGCGGTCTGGTCATGTTTTTCCTTGAACATTGGAGCATGAGGTAATGGTAGCGCACCACTCGGCTTCCTGTCAGACATTAGCTGCAGGAATCTATTTAAAGGAAGGGCACACTCTGGCTGAGGGAGGTGAGGCAGAGTTTGTGCTACTTAGTTGAGCCATCCACCAACCTTTTAATGCCTTAATTCAATTCAATAACGGCCTGTAATGACTTCAGCTCAGGACTATTTATACTGCCATTCTTCCACTGGATCTGAGACAGGACCAGCACACATACTGTACACACAGCAGAGGAGCAGGAAGCGACGAGGTCTAACCCTGAAAACCAACCAGTGAAACATCCACTCAGCATCTCCGTGAGAGCCACACAAACAGGAAGAGACTTGATTCAATGTAGAAAGTGATTCTAAGATTTTATCTCCATTAGAAACCTCCAAACAGATTTGTTTTATATATCTTCACCAAGTGCACCGATATGAACCCCAAACATCTCTGTGCTCTGGAGGAGAAATATCCTCACTGGCTGACTGATGTCTGAGCAGATGGAAACAAATGACCGCAGCAGCAGTCAGAGGAACGATCACGATTTAAAATGAAATTATTAAATAATTATAACCTGTTGTTTTCAGACATTAATGACTCAACTCAAAGTCTCCTGATCGAATCATCGGAACAAAAAATCAGCAGCTCTGAGATGATAGCTGCATCTTTGATTCAGAAGTCAAAAGGTAACAAGAAGTGAACTACAACTCCCAGGGTGCATTTCACCACCAAACATCCAATCACAGAGCTCCACGTTCAGGGAATAAATACCATAAAACTTAAGTTAAAAACCTCGTCCCTCTCTGTTCCTCATCCTGTATGGCCACATAGTTAAAAAAATAAATAAATAAAGGCCTGGTCCACTTTTAGAGATCTTCATCAAACGGGTTGTTGAGCTGACGTTAGTTTCTTAGATCGCGCATACAGATTTAAAATTTGGCAGACATCGCCACGTGTCTTCACCACTGGTCATCTTTGTTCTGGGACAGCCCAAAATCACACAGTGTGTACTGAGCTTTAGAGATTACCAAATTCAATTCTTTGGCTCGTACAAGGTGAACTAGGTTTTCATTTAATGAGCCTTAAAATGTGCGTGATTCTAAAGAACTTATTTAAGTATTAAAACGAGTCTGACTGGAGGTCTGAGGCTGAAAATACAGTTTCCTATAAAATGTTTTAATATCTCTAACTCCACCAGGACGCTGACATCCTCAACCCCCCCCCCCCCCCCCCCTCCTCTGTTAAATGGTATCTCCCAGGCGCACTACGTCATCAAACCATGTGATGTTTGGTATTGCCGGATTCAGGAAGCTCTCGACTTTTCAAAAATAACATTGTTTTTCTTTTATTTATTATGTATTTGGCACCAGAGCAGCCTAAACACACAAAGTCCAACATCACGATGAGTGGTGACAAGTCATGTCATGGTGTTTTTCGACGGGAAAAGTTAAAGGATTACTTGCGATCTTATGTGGAGCTGTTAGCGGGGACGTAGCTGGTTTATAAAAGGTAAGAGTCTCACTCCTACCACTATTTTTGGCTGAGATACACCGTCTAGAAAGTGGGATCATAACTTTCACGTTTCATATGGCTTTATTTGGTGATATTTTATGGTGTTTCTGTGTCATGAACAACATCAGCTATCATAATCACACCTGATTTCAATAAGGTACAATGTTTGAAGCTGGCTGAGTGTTGTTTGATCACTGATAGTACTGTTTTGAAGCAGACTGACCCACTTGTCATGTGGAGCTCCGCCTGGATCTTTTCATGGTAAAAACACTGTAGAATGGTCATACTTTGAGCAGTCTTCTTCAAATTTGAAACAAGTGTTCATTGATAGTGTGCCTACAGCCCCACAGTGTCATTTACCTGCTCAGATGAAGCCACAGACAGTTATTCATCCTCAAACACATTTTTTATTTTATTTTAGGCAAAATCTTCAACTTGTTACTGACTTCAGAGGCCCATTACTCTGTCTCTGTATCACCTAGAGTGTTTCTGACACCTTCACAAGAAACTTCAGAGAGTTTTCTTTCTGGCAAGACCTCATGCATGCATGTAGTCAGAGCGGTTCAGAAGCTACAGTCATTTTAATTTGGGTATGTCATTTTAGGCGTTTTTGCTACAAAATGGGGGTGGAGTGCAAGATTAAAGCACTCCTGAAATTTTGCTATTTTATTTTCCACATTTTTGTGTTTCCAGTGTAGCCTATATATATATCATTAATTTAACTCTGTAGTTTTTTTTTTTATTATTATTATTTTCGGTTTCAACATGAGATCTATTTTATTTTGTCATTCGGCTGTAACTGTTTCAATTTTTCTCCTTTAAGTTTCTTCATATATGTAATAACAAAAATAATTTCCCTCTCATTAAAGCTCTCAGTGTCCCACAGGAAGTATTGCTGATGCCTCAGTTTTGGATTCATTTTGTCACCATGGTGACGTGTTTTATTCCATCATCTCTGCAGCAATGGCAGCTGAGGCTCATGGGTATTGTAGTTTTTACAGCTGTCCATCAAACTGACTGCAATTAACAAAAACTGAGAGCCAGAACATGAACCTTCATCACTACAACAGACTCACATGTTTCTGTGTTTATGGACATGAAGGTGAAAATTAAAACTGAAAAGTGGAATAAACAGCGGTGAATAAAAACATCTTGAGATTAAACAATTCCCTCCTGAAAATCCCTTTGGTCTCAAACTTTGTGTCGATCACAGTCTGACTGTTAAATTACATTTCCTGAGCGCTTCAGTGTTTCCTGACAGAAAATGGCAGAATTCAAGGTCAATAAAAACGAGTTGAGTCCTGAGCTGAGACGACCCTTCACTCACTGTGTGACTCAGAGGACGACCACACACGTTTTTCCTATCAGACCTGTGACATCAGCGTGACATCACTGCCTTGCCATCAGTCTGCAGCCGAAACAGAGACGAGGATGAACCAAAAAAAAAAACAAAAAAAAAACATCCTGTTTAATAAGTGTCTCCCTGATTGATTAAAAGAAGCAGTGCTCTGACTGGTTGAAGGAACAAATGATATTCAGACGGTGAACTGATGAAATAAATCAGAGGTTCAGAGGAAAAGAAGATGAAGACGAGGAGGAGGAGGATGTTTGCTGCTGTTACGAGGCTGCTCACTGAGCTGTGGATGGGGGGAGGGGTACATCTATAATACATGAGCACACACACACACACACACACACACACACACACACACACACACACACACACACACACACATACACACACACACACACACACACACACACACACACACACACACACACACACACACACACTCGAAAAGGCCAGGACGATTTCAGGGCCATTAAATGGAGATGCTGCCATAAATCACATGACCAGCCTCCTACTGACCAATCTGCCCACACACACACACACACACACACACACACAGGATTGTCTTCAGTCAGCAGATACTGAAGGTTCAATATTACGTAGGAGGAGTGTGTGTGTGTTTTTGTATGTCTATCATTGTGAGGACTTGAGTTTAGATGTGGAAAACAAGGACCTTTTTTTAAATGCATTTTTTGTGTGAGAAAGTGAAGACGCGTCAGAGAACTGAGAATATTTTGCAAAGTGTGCAAATTTGAAGAGCAAGGATATATTTTTAATTTTTATTGGAACATGGGAATCTTGTGAAAAGTGGGAACATCTTTGGTTAGTTGGACATTTTTGGACAGTGACAGTGACTCTAGATTTCTAAAGAGGACTTTTGGACAGTAGGGACAGTGATGACGGACAAGGACACTGAAGGACGAGGAAATATTTAGAGCATCTGAACAAAATCTGGAAAAGTGAAGGAATGTTTAGGACATTTTTGGAAATCTTTGGAAAGTGAAGGCGCTTTTAGATAATCGTCTGTTTTGGCAAATAAATTATATTTCAGGAAAGTGAGGTCATTTCTGGAAAGAAAAGTGAAACGTCAGGGAAGTGAGGATATTTTTGGAAAGTGTGCAAATTTTAAAAATCAACGAAATTTTGAAATTTTTGAAATGTGAGAATCTTGTTGGGTCATCTTTGGTCAGTTGGACATTTAACATTTTTGTATGAAGTGGACATTGAAGATTTTGCCTAAAATAAAATAAAAAATGTGTTTGAGGATGAATAACTGTCTGTGGCTTCATCTGAGAAGGTAAATGACACTGTGGGGCTGTAGGCACACTATCAATGAACACTTGTTTCAAATTTGAAGAAGACTGCTCAAAGTATGACCATTCTACAGTGTTTTATCCATGAAAAGATCCAGGCGGAGCTCCAAATGACAAGTGGGTCACTCTGCTTCAAAACAGTACTATCAGTGATCAAACAACACTCAGCCAGCTTCAAACATTGTACCTTATTGAAATCAGGTGTGATTATGATAGCTGATGTTGTTTATGACACAGAAACACCATAAAATATCACCAAATAAAGCCACATGAAACGTGAAAGTTATGATCCCACTTTCTAGACAGTGTATCTCAGCCAAAAATAGTGGTAGGAGTGAGACTCTTACCTTTTATAAAACAGCTACGTCCCCGCTAACAGCTCCACATAAGATCGCAAGTAATCCTTTAACTTTTCCCGTCGAAAAACGGCATGACATGACTTGTCACCACTCATCGCGATTTTGGACTTTGTGTGTTTAGGCTGCTCTGGTGCCAAATACATAATAAATAAAAGAAAAACAATGTTATTTTTGAAAAGTCGAGAGCTTCCTGAATCCGGCAATACCAAACATCACATGGTTTGATGACGTAGTGCGCCTGGGAGATACCATTTAACAGAGGAGGGGGGGAGTGAGGACGTCGGCGTCCTGGCGGAGTTAGAGAGGTTAAAAAGTAGACTTTTGGACAGTAGAGTGCTGACAGACAAGGACACTCAAGGACGAGGAAATTTTTGGATGGACATGTTTGGAAAAGTGAATGAATGTTTGAAAAATTTGGGGATGCTTTTCAGCATTTTTGCTACTTTTGCTACGGTGACAATGTTTTTGGGAAAGTGAGGAAATGTTTAAAGTTTTATATATTGTGAAAGGCAGAGCCATATTTGTAAGAAAAAGACATTTGTGAAAAGCAAGGACATGTTTTGAAATTTTTGGAACGTGGGAATCTTGTGAAGTGGGGACATCTTTGGTCCTTTGGACAGAGAGAGAACTGAGAACCATCAACCAGGAACATGTCGAGGGTTTAAACAGACAGAGAACACAGTGACAATGAAAAACAAGGAGATTTCATGGGTTATAATGAAGCTAGAGAACAGCAGTACAGAGAAGAGTAACGTTAGAGATGAACAGCAGAGAGAACGTCATGATGTCAGAGTGACCTCGTGTGTGCCCGCAGTGGTGGTGTGTTTGTCCTTGACTTGGCTGAAGGATGGCCAACGGCGCATACACGCACATACACAGACACAGACACATACACGCACACACACACACACACACACACACACACACACACAGACCTTCAGACTGATAAGCTAGCTATCATTAGCATTGCAAGCATTGTTAGCATCCAGCCTGTACCCAGACTGTACAGTACGCCAGTAAAGGATTTAGCGTGTCCCAGTACATGTCAAACGTGGTATGCAGAAAACACCAGGATGTTCTTTTGCACTCAGTCTGATTCTGCAGTCTGTGATCCAGAATGCTTCACTGTCTGTTCTGACCCACAATCCTCTGCACAGCGTTTATCTCCATGGTAACGGATATATGAACAAGAGGGTCAAAGGTCAGGGTGTGACGTCAGGAAACCGTAGTGTGTCTCATCTATATTTAAGTTTTGGAGGCAAACAAGCGTTTCACTGCACAGTGAGAGATGAAAACTCTCAATCTGCTGCATCACACCTGAAAAATAACACATTAAATTACATCTAATAATATTCAGACTGAGCACGTTGTTTTGTGAACGTGCTGCTGGCGGACACTGTTTTCCCACAATGCAACTCATAAAGAGGAGCAGCTGGAAAACTTCACTGTGAACGGTGATAAAACAGCTTTAAAAAGTCATTTTGCTATTTGTTACTTTAATTTGAAAGGGTCTGCAGCAAGTGTCAGACTGCAGCAGTTCAAGGTAACTTTATTCTGAAAGGCTCATGTTGCAGGAAGTGTCAGACCAGTGCAGCTGTTCAGTAGAGCTTTAATCTGAAAGGGTCGCACAGCAGGAAGTTTCAGGCTGCTGCCGTCAAGGTGCCCTTGAGCAAGTCACTGGTGAGAGAGACGAGACGACAGCAGCAGGCCGTCTGTCTGCAGCAGGTGTGTGTGTGTGTGTGTGTGTGTGTGTGTGTTCTGGGTAAATAGAGTCAAACAAACACTAAACCAAACAGACCCGCCCACCTGGTGCCTCCAGGAGGACAAAACAAACACACTCTGCTCTGTTGGTGCTCAGGTGTCTGTTTATGACATCATCATCGATCAATGAACTTTATTTAGATTATTAGTTTTGTTTAATGTGATCAGACAGCAAATTGTTTTATTAAAAAAATAAATAAATAAACAATATTAAATCTGTTTTTTAATCACTGAAAAAGAAAAAATAACTTTTGGTACAGATCTGTCTGTAAAATATAAAACACCTGTTACCTGACACACACACTAACAGCCAGTGATCAGATGCACCTTTGGCAGCAGTGGCCTCATTACAGTGTTTTCTGTTCTGACTCTTCCAAAAATATAATTCATCAGAAAGAAAATAACGATTTTCTCTGAGCTGCCTGTTGATTCTATTTTTAATGTCTTGTTTATTATTTTAAACTCGCCTTCATGCATTGTGTCTTCCATTTTGAGTATTGTCTCATTGTTCTCTCTGTGAAGCACTGTTCTGATCACTGTTCTATAAATAAAGTTCATTATTATTAATAAACTGCTTCTACCCAGCTGGGAACACGTTAGCTCGGTGGCTAATGGGACAGTAACAGCTGCATCAGTCAGTCTGGTCTCACAAATGTTTCATATGTTTTCCAACGAAAAGCAACACACCTGAATTCATACATATCCCAGGTATTTTGAAAGGCTGTGATCATGTGACCAATGTGCTGACAGCGCCTGTAACGAGGCAGGATGAGGTGGTGGATTGGTTATAAAACACTTTCGCCTGGGACTTTTCCCTGGAGTCACATGTTTGTATCTACGTGAACTCTGAGTCATTTTAAAAAAAAAATAGAATTTTAAAATTATAAATCATAAAATCAAATTAGATTTTAAAAGAGTTGCAGCAGCGTGAAGCAGAAATAGAAAGTAAAAGCGTAAAAAGAAAGAGTGTCAGCTGTACAAGGAAAGTCAGGGCGAGTTAAAGTCTAAAGTGAACAGATATGTTTTTAGCTTTCTTTTAAAATATTTAGCGAGCTAGCTTCTCTGATATCTATAGGTACTGTGTTCCATAGCTTTGGGGCGTCACTGACAAAGGCTGCATCCCTGATCTTCTTCTGACTGTTGCTTTACACATAGAAGCTGTTCAAAGTGCTGTAAATAAAGTAAACAGGAAATACAGCCTAAAGCATTTAAACTCAAATTCATAGGAATGTGAAACTTAGATTTAAAAAAGTAAAATCAGGGAGGACTGCTGAATAAATCAAAAGTAAAATCACAGAGGACCCAGGATTGAGCCCTGACTGTTGTCTATCCTGGATTTTATTTGCAAATCATATATTTTAAATTTTCCTCCAGTTTCAAAGGAAAGTTTTGGATGAAAAAACGAGAAACACATTCAGTTTTGTTTTGATAATAAAATATTGATTCTTAAAGTTGTTCTTAAAGGGATAGTGCACCCAAAAATGTAAATTCTGCCATTATCTACTCACCCATATGCCGACGGAGGCCCTGGTGAAGTTTTAGAGTCCTCACATCCCTTGCGGAGATCGGCAGGGGGAGTGGCCAGCACACCTAATGAATCCACAGAATATCTCCATACTGTTGAACCATAGTGATCCAAGTGTGCTGCAGCCGCGACATAAAAAGTTGTTTGGAAAAACGTTATATGAACACAGAGAGGCAGTCAGAGCTACAGGCTACAGTGAGGCTAAAAACAGAGTTCAAATGAGGTTTTTCCAAACAACTTTTTATGTCGCGGCTGCAGCACACTTGGATCACTATGAATGAGCAGTATGGAGATATTTTGTGGATTCAATTTTGTGTTCTTGGACATTAGTCTGGGGCGCCGTCTGCCATTAGGTGTGCTGGCCCCTCCCCCCGCCCATCTCCGCAAGTGATGTGAGGACTCTAAAACTTCACCAGGGCCTCCGTCGGCATATGGGTGAGTAGATAATGGCTGAATTTACATTTTTGGGTGCACTATCCCTTTAAGGTTCATCCTCACCATGTTTCTTTTCCTAAACCTGACCTCTGTAACTTTACGTTAATAACTTAACTGTACGTTCAGGACGTGACGTCATTCATGGGGTGTAAATTCGTAGGATATTATATGAACCGTCCTTTGAGAATATGTTGATCAGTGTGATGTCATCCTGTCTGCTGACTGAGTGTAAACCAGTTTATACACTGACGGAGGAGCTTCAATAAATAAACTGCGACAGCTTCCTCCATGTTGGAGTCTCCAGCTCTCTGTCCAATCAGAGATCAGCTCTGTCAGGACGGCTTCTTATTGGTGCAGAACCTCAACAATAAACGCTGGCTTCAAGCAGAGCTCATGAACGTTATGCACATGATATGATTAAGTCGTGAGAGCTCCTCTGCTCAGCCACGGCAACATGGACACTACTGTCGGCGTCTAGAAGCCTCGGAGGCTAACAGCTCAGTGAGCTAGCGAGCAGGAAACACATGCAACAGATATATTATGAAATTACAAAGGAAACCTCTGTACAATTAAATATATATATATATATGTGAACTCACCATCCACTAACAGATGAACGTCACAAGTCGTGAACTCAGAGCGTTCAGAAAATTCACGCTCAGGCAATACAACAAGAGGACGTTCACATGAACAGCTCTCATGAACACAGTAAACACAACCCGTTTTATGATGTCACAGATCGCTGCGGCGCCACTGAACTGAAGTGTCCTCAAAATTCTGAAAGTGAAACGACACGACCCATCACTCTGACACATAAAGCAGAGACCAGCTGAGGAAAGTCGAAAAGATTTCTTTGCAGACTGATGAATAAATGTCACGTGAGGTCAGATCTGATGGTGTGTGTGTGTGTGTGTGTGTGTGTGTGTGTGTGTGTGTGTGCGTGTGTGTGTGCATGTGCATTTTTTTTCTAAATAATCCATATGAAACCTTTGAGGCTGAATTATGTCCCTACTTACCCCCGCACCCCTCCCCCACCCACACCTTCTGTTAAAATCAATGTAAGTGAAATGGGATATGGTCTCACACACACACACACACACACACACACACACACGGGCATCTGTTTCCACATTTGCACAAATTGACTCCAGGTCTTTATCAATAATTCTCAGTGAAGGTGGAAAAATATCACAAACACCAGAGGAATGACTGATTGTGAACACATGAACACATGAACACATGAAGAACTTCCCTCGTATATATTTTTGTTATTAAAACAACATTCATGTGAACTGAACTCTGAACGTTTCCCATCCTTCAGTGTGTGTACGTCCTGTATGTGTGAGGTCTGTGAAACACAAAGTCAAACTCCTTGTAATTCTGCTGGAGACAAGACTCAGTGTTCGACACCTCACACTCTGAGGGCAGCAGCTGGGATTTAAAAACACTGAGATCATGAAGTCCAGATTCACTCAGCACAAACAAACACGCCCACGTGACACATGTCTGACCAGCCACCAACCAAACGCTGAACGATTCTCTGAGCGTTTAACAAAGAGCGACTGAGCTGCACCGGTCAGTCTGCGGTTCTCCTCACCTCACCTCTGCTCCGTCTCTGATTTCACTCTGATCTATTTTCAGCTGTCATTTATTTTCACCTTCAAACTGTCGGATTTTAAGATATTTATTCAATAAACATCACAATCAGCCTTAAATCACAAAATACATGATCATACGGTCAATCCTCCAAACGTCCTGAAACGCTCCAGTTTCTGCCTCCTTAGAAATTCAACATGGAGTCTTCACAGGTTTCATGTCAACACTGGGGGGAGGGGCACATTTGGATCAGAGGGTCGAACTCATCCACCAGATAATCTGAGCATTAAACAATTAATTTGCTGCATTCAGGTGAAGTTTTATGAACCAGTTTGAGGTGGAAATGTCTTTAATATTGACAAAAATAAACTCGTCAAATACCATCTCTTTGTCAGCGTCCCTCAGCATCAGACACCTTTGTGGTGGTAGATACACACTGAGCAGCAACCAAAAGCAAGACAGTCCAACATCGTCCTCACTGTGACCTCGTCACATGTCCACGTTTGGTCATGGACTTTCCACGTCCACATATGACGTCCAAGGTACCCTGGGTGTGTTGGTTGTTGACGTTCTGGGACGCCGTGTCAACTTCAGCCTGTTACATGCATTGTCTGTTTTCAACATACACTTCTGTTTTCACACACACGTGGTTACGTTTAGCCGACACATACACGTGGTTACGTTTAGGAATAAAGAACAGGGTTTGGCTTTAGAATCTTACAGGAAAAGAACACCGGCCTCCTTGGTGAAAGTTAGTGTTTGTTGGACCCCTCCCACCCGTCATACTCGGACTTGCACTGCCTTAACTTTTGTTGTTCCCCCAGACGCTGCCAGGCACTGTTAAACATCAACTGTGACTGGTCACAAATCATGCCGACATGAAAGAACAGCTTTATCGTCAGTGTTTGACACCAGCACTCACTGACCAAGAGCTGGTTTTCAACGTCTTCAGAGTAAGACCAGGTTGGAAAGTCCACAAAGCTGTCACCGTCCCATGTGAATACAAAAGTCAGTGTAGTTACTGATATAACTGTGGTGTGCTAGTACGCACTACACTAGTGACGTATGTTACATGAGGTCACTTTAGTAACAACCATACTTATTCTAAGCCAAACATTATTGTCTTTTCATGTTACCATCCCAACTCGTCAATCATCAACACTGTCAGTGGACCTTAACCTCAAAATATGACGTGTCAGGTTCCCTCCTGAGTCAGTTTTGGTAGTTCAGGGACAGCGTATCAATTTACGACTGTTACATGGAGCTTCTGGGTAAAAGCTCTGAGTCTGTTTGACCACCTCCACTCCCACTCACCCTATGCAGACTTGCTGCCTATAAAACTGATACACCCAGTGTATATAATACCAAAGGTGCCTCTGTCAACACTCACACAGTCATGACAGTATTTGATGAATCGGGAATGATGACAGGCTGGGACATGTGTTGCTTAAACTTCAGGAAATAAACCTAAAATCAAAGTGTTTTATCTGTAAATTTATTTTGAAGAGACTGTGTTCATCTAACGAGCAGAAACTGGACATTTACTGTGAAAACTGAACTGACACAACGCATGTGACAAGATTGACAAGCTGTCCTCCCGTTTTTTTGTATGATTTCTTACAACAACTCATGCACCAAAATTCTTACATATCCCATGTATTTTGAAGGGCTGCAATCATGTGACCAATACGCTAACGGCAGTAAACAGGAAGCAGTCCTGAGCACTTGTAGGGAGGCAGGTTGGGGTGGAGGATGGGTCATAAAACACAGAACTTTCGCCCAGGATGTGAGCTTTGAGACATTTCAAGGTTCGTCCTCACCATGTTTCTTTTCCTAAACCTAACCTCAGGAACTTTACGTTAATGACGTAACTTTACATTAAGCACGTGACGTCATTCAGGGGGTGTAAATTCGTAGGATATTAGAATATGTTGATCAGTGTGATGTCATCCTGTCTGCTGACTGGGTGTAAACCAGTTTACACACTGACGGAGGCACTCCACTAAATAAACTACGACAGCTTCCTCCATGTTGGAGTCTCCAGCTCTCTGTCCAATCACAGATCAGCTCTGTCAGGATGGCTTCTTATTGGTGCAGAAACACAACAATGGCTGCTGCCTTCAGATGGAACTCATGAGCTTCTGATTACGACACGGAAAGTCATGTCAACAATATGCTTCAAGTGATTAAGTCGTGAGAGCACCGCTGCTCGGCAACGGCAACATGGAGGCTACTGTCGGCGTCTAGAAACCTCCGAGGCTAACAGCTCAGTGAGCTAGCTAACAGGAAATGTGATGCAGAGGTTTAATGAAAGAGGAAAAAATAAGACACTTATTTAGACATATTATAAAATTAAACTTTGAGTCATTTTAAGGTTCAACCTCTCCATGTTTCTTCTCCTAAACCTGACCTCTGTAACTTTATGTTAATGACGTAACTGTGCATTAAGGAAGTAGCTTTACGTTAAGAATGTAACTGTGCGTTAAGGACCTGACTGTGCGTTAAGGACGTAGCTTTACGTTAATGATGTAACTGTGCGTTAAGGACGTGACTGTGTGTTAAGGACGTAGCTTTACGTTAATGATGTAACTGTGCGTTAAGGATGTAACGTCAACATGGGGCGCAAATTTGTGGGTTATCATATTAACTGTTCTACAACAGACACAGGAGGGCAGTCAGGCTAGTTTGCCGTGTGGGTCCACTGATAAAAGCGTTGGTATTTGAGGAGTTGGGACGAGAACGTGTTGTTTATGAGCGTCTGTTAGCGACCTGAGTCACACAGACAGAAACCGGTGACGAGCTTTTAGAGAATCAAAATCTAGAAACAGCTTGAATCAGACGAAGGATGACGAGACGTTAGCGTTTGTGTCAAAGCTCAGAGCAGCTCCAACGTCACAAAAGCCAGAACCAGAAGTGTAAAACTACCTGCTGCAGAGGTCAACATGACGAAGCATTTCCTGCAGCAGGTGGAACAATGATGCAGCGGTTCTCACAACATCACCATCAGCTCTTCATCACTGAATATCTGATCTAACAGAAGTCCTTTTCTGATTTCTGACGCGATGATGAAGATCTGATTCCTAATGTTTCTGTTTAAGAAGCACAGATTTACAGACAGGCCTGAACTCACCACGCTGGTCTGAATATTAAATGTTTTCTCATCATGTTAAAGGAGGATGATGATGATGATGATGATGATGATGATGAGCAGCCTGTGGTGTGACTGACTGCAGGCTGACAGGAGGATTTCTGCCTCCTTCAGTCACATTCACACACTCACAGCGTTCGTTCACACTCGTGTGGACTCGGAGCTGCAGCAGCGAGGAGGAGGAGGAGGAGGAGGACGAGGAGGAGGAGGAAGAGGAGGAGGAGGAGAGCAGGCAGCGTCACTGTGATGTGGACGATTACATAAAAATATAATTATTACTACTGAGCTGCTGCTGCTGCTGCTGCATGATACAGCAGCATCTGTTACCGGCAGGATTACGTGAGCCGGATTTCACTCCAGTGATCGTCCAACATGGCCGACAGGAGGATGGACTCATTAATGACTAAAAAGACAAGAAGAGGAGGAGACTACACTCTTCTTCTGTGGTGTCAGTGGACAGGAGGAGAGCTGGAGGAAGTCAAGTTTCATCTGAGAGGAACTCCAGTTTGAACCAAATATCAGGAGAGCGTCCACTGCTGCTGTCTGAATATGAATATGATCCATACACACAGCT
Source organism: Epinephelus fuscoguttatus (assembly GCF_011397635.1). NCBI lineage: Eukaryota > Metazoa > Chordata > Actinopteri > Perciformes > Serranidae > Epinephelus > Epinephelus fuscoguttatus. The sequence goes on along the minus strand of NC_064770.1, from coordinate 40,297,500 downwards.
GCTGTTAAAGCACTGCAGAGGAAGAAGAGGTGATTCAGAGCTCCAACACATGACGCTCCTGTCAGATTCATCACCTCACACACACCTCATGTTTTCATGCTCCATGTTCACCATCATTTATTCACCAGTCTGATTTTACACCTTAGACAGGAAACTCTGGAGGGATGATGGAGGGATGATGGAGGACAGGAGGAGAGATGGAGAGATGCAGGATGGAGTAAAAAAGAAGGGGGACAAGAGGCGATGGAGGGATGGTGGAGGAGAGGAGGGAGGAGGGGAGTGATGGATAAGGACGGAGGGATGGATGGACAGCAGTGCGGTAAACTCCAGGCGGTGCTGAGCCTGTCACTTTTTTAATGCAAATTACCTCCACACACACACACACACACACACCATTCATTATATCCAATAAATCAATCAGATGATCAATATTCAGATCGATACATTTATCTATAGACACACAGACAGTCGGATGTGTTTCAAGCTACATGAGCATCAGTTTGTCGCTGCCTGACGCGAACCCGGTTGAACCCGGGTGGTGGCGGCGGCGGGAGGCGCGTGGAGCTGCTGCAGAGTTTGAGCAGCTGATGTGACACCCCCCCCACCCCCACCCCACCCCCCACCCTAAAAAAAACCCCCACCACAATCCGCCCAAACCGCCGGCATCAGCTGTTCGCTCAGAAAACCCGCTCCGCACCGCACCGCATACCGCACGCGCGCTCAAACCCTCCGGTCTCACCCGACGCAGAGCCACAGTCATAAAATGGGTGAGGCTTTGGTACAGTGAAGGGACCCCCCCCCCCCTCCCCCTCCCTCCCTCCTTCACTATCAGCCGAGCCGGAGCGGCAGGAGACACGCGGTAAAGCGGCAGATAAAGCCGCATCCTGATTCATCCATCCAGCCGCGTATCGATCCTTCCTCCTGCCTGATCGGGACTCATGCTCCCACACTCACGCGGCTCTCTATCAGGGAGGAGGCGCGCGCTGGCTGCAGGATGAGGCCTCGGGAAAAAAAATCACTGCATTTTGGTCCTCCTCCTCCTCCTCCTCCTCCTCCTCCTGCTGCTCCTCCATCATCAGGTCATCCAGGCACGCATGCATGGACATGCTCGGCCACATTAACACGGATGGGAGCGAATTTATTTTTTTATTTTCACAGCCTAACCCGTTTTTTTCCCATCATGCATGCAGCGCTGCACGAGCACAGGGCCTCTGCGTCTAAGCGCCGAGCCGCGCGCACACAGCGCACATTAAAGATCTGAAATGAAGGTGTAACCGTGACCTCCAGCCGGTGTGCACCTCACAACGAACCAAACCTCCCCCCACACATCAGATGAGAGCGGAGCCTCCATTTCAGGCTCCATCCTCTCCTCCTCTGCAGCTCCTGCACATCACTCTGTATTCACAGCATGAAGAGCTCAGAGCCGCAGCACTGCCTCCTCCTCCTCCTCCTCCTCCTCCGCACACGCACGAGACAGCAAACCCGCACAAATGGGGGGATTTTTAGCAGGTTTTATCGACCCGCTGCGCTCCGGAGGGGCGGCGAGGCCGTGGAGCTGCGGCGGCTGCAGGAGGAGGAGGAGGAGGAGGAAACATGGAGGCCAACATGGATGGAATAAAGAAGAAAATTCAGCTTACACTTCGCAGTTCCGCCGTACGGTCCTTCATGGTGTCGCCGCGCCGAGCTGGCTGCTAGAAAACGGAGAATCGGCCCTGGTCCGGGAGGGGAGGGGGGGAGGTTACCGACACCGCGTCGTTCGTCGTTTTGCGCTCCGAGATTCCCCAACAAGATTTTTTTTTCCTGTTTGTCCTCCTCTTCTTTTTGCTCCTCTTCTTCACTTCCCCTGCTCAGACAGAGAGATGGAGGGAGGAACAGCGCGGTGTGACGCGTCTCCGCCTTCTGCTGCTGCTGCTGCTGCTTCGGAGGTAGCTATTTTTTATCCGTGCGCTGACGGCGCGTTCAGACCTCCTCCTCCGCTGTGGCTCGGCTTTTTTTTTTTCTTCTTCTTTTTTTTTGTTTCGTTAAATCGTGCCTCTCCGCCGCTCTGGCTCTGGCTGGCCCCCCTTTCAGTTCCGCGGCTTTCTCCTCTTCCTCCTCGGTGCGGTCGCAGTGTGGCCCCGCAGCGCGCAAAGCAGCAGCAGCCCGGCAGGAAAACCGACCGAGAGAGAGAGAGTGGGGGAGGGAGGGGGGAGGAGGAGGAGGAGGAGGAGGAGGGGGGGCAGTGTGGTACTGATGCTGCAGAAAAAGAGAGAGGAAGGAGGGAGGAGAGGGGGGGCGATGCGGAGGGGATGCAGCGCCATGTGCGCAGGCGTCAACTTCCTCCACCCTCCATCTCTACCTGCTGCTGCCCCCCCTGCCCCTCCCCCTCCTCTCCTCCGCCCTGCCCCCCCCCCCCTCTCCGCAGCAGCAGGGAGGTGTGTTTGGTTTCAGGTGAATGAGGATGAGGAGGGGGGAGGAAGGGGGAGACAATCTGTTCATCCTGTCTGTCCTTATATGGTCAGGAGGGGGGGGTCTGATGAGTGATTCTTCAAATATCGTGATTTTTGTGTCCCTGTCAGAAAGATTTTTATTTTTGTCACATTTCGTCGATTAAACAAAAAATTAAATTTTATTTTTTTATATAAAAGTGTTCCTTCGTCCCTGAGTCTGATTTCTGAATATAATATTGATCTCATATTAACTTCAAATGGCACATAAACACCTGCTTTAATAAAAGGTATCGTGTGTTATTAGATATATTAATATTGTCTGTCGTTTAACCCTTTAAAACGTGAGCTTGATTTCTTTTAAAAACATGGTCAGGAGGAAACAAAACAAGAAATTACTCAAACTAGAAAATTAAAACACACAAATAAAGACAGATATGACCTGGTGCTTAAAAATATAATAATTCTGTACCATAATTTTAAACATGTAACAATAACAGGTGACATTGGATGAGAGGCGGGGTTCATCCTGGACAGCTCACCAGACTATGACAATTTAGAGTCACCAATTAACCTGCATGTCTTTGGACTGTCGGAGGAAGCTGGAGCACCTGGAGGAAACCCACGCTGACACAGGGAGAACATGTCAGAGCACCTGGAGGAAACCCACGCTGACACAGGGAGAACATGTCAGAGCACCTGGAGGAAACCCACACTGACACGGGGAGAACATGTCAGAGCACCTGGAGGAAACCCACGCTGACACAGGGAGAACATGTCAGAGCACCTGGAGGAAACCCACGCTGACACAGGGAGAACATGTCAGAGCACCTGGAGGAAACCCACACTGACACGGGGAGAACATGTCAGAGCACCTGGAGGAAACCCACACTGACACAGGGAGAACATGTCAGAGCACCTGGAGGAAACCCACGCTGACACAGGGAGAACATGTCAGAGCACCTGGAGGAAACCCACGCTGACACGGGGAGAACATGTCAGAGCACCTGGAGGAAACCCACACTGACACGGGGAGAACATGTCAGAGCACCTGGAGGAAACCCACGCTGACACGGGGAGAACATGTCAGAGCACCTGGAGGAAACCCACGCTGACACAGGGAGAACATGTCAGAGCACCTGGAGGAAACCCACACTGACACAGGGAGAACATGTCAGAGCACCTGGAGGAAACCCACACTGACACAGGGAGAACATGTCAGAGCACCTGGAGGAAACCCACACTGACACAGGGAGAACATGTCAGAGCACCTGGAGGAAACCCACACTGACACAGGGAGAACATGTGGGAGCACCTGGAGGAAACCCACGCTGACATGGGGAGAACATGTCAGAGCACCTGGAGGAAACCCACGCTGACACAGGGAGAACATGTCAGAGCACCTGGAGGAAACCCACACTGACACAGGGAGAACATGTCAGAGCACCTGGAGGAAACCCACGCTGACACGGGGAGAACATGTCAGAGCACCTGGAGGAAACCCACACTGACACGGGGAGAACATGTCAGAGCACCTGGAGGAAACCCACGCTGACACAGGGAGAACATGTCAGAGCACCTGAGAACCCTGTTCTTTTTACAACACGTGTGTGTTGACTAAAGATAACCACATGTGTGTGTGTTGGCTGAACGTAACCACGTTTGTGTGTCGGCTAAACGTAACCATGTGTGTGTTGGTTTAACGTAACCACATGCGTGTGTCAGCTAAATGTAACTGTGTGTGTGTGTTGGCTAAACTAACCACATGTGTGTTGGCGAAACGTAACCATGTGTGTGTGTGTGTTGGCTAAACGTAACCACGTGTGTGTGTGTCGGCTAAACCTAACCACATGCGTGCATCCGCTAAACATAACCACGTGTGTGTGTGTCGGCTAAACGTAACCACGTGTGTGTGTGTGTGTGTTGGCTAAACGTAACCACGTGTGTGTGTGTGTCGGCTAAACGTAACCACGTGTGTGTGTGTTCGCTAAACGTAACCACGTGTGTGTGTTGGCGAAACGTAACCACGTGTGTGTGTCGGCTAAACGTAACCACGTGTGTGTGTCGGCTAAACGTAACCACGTGTGTGTCGGCTAAACGTAACCGTGTGTGTGTGTGTGTGTGTGTGTGTGTGTCAGCTAAACGTAACCACGTGTGTGTGTGTTGCCTAAACGTAACCACGTGTGTGTTGGCTAAATGTAACCATGTGTGTGTTGGCTAAACGTAACCACGTGTGTGTGTGTGTCGGCTAAACGTAACCATGTGTGTGTGTGTGTGTGTGTGTGTGTGTCAGCTAAACGTAACCACGCGTGTGTGTGTTGCCTAAACGTAACCACATGTGTGTGTTGCCTAAACGTAACCACATGTGTGTGTGTTGCCTAAACGTAACCACATGTGTGTTGGCTAAACGTAACCACGTGTGTGTTGGCTAAGCGTAACCACGCGTGTGTGTCGGCTAAACGTAACCACGTGTGTGTGTGTTGCCTAAACGTAACCACATGTGTGTTGGCTAAACGTAACCACGTGTGTGTTGGCTAAGCGTAACCACGCGTGTGTGTCGGCTAAACGTAACCACGTGTGTGTGTTGGCTAAACGTAACCCAAAAAAAAAAAGTAACAGGAACCGAAACTGTCAGACACACGGAGAGAAGTAGAAGCAGAATATAAATACTCAGGTACAGTAGAAGTACCTCAGGTTTGTATCCAGTACAATTTCTCTGTATAACCTGAAGGAGGAAGAATTAAAAAACTGCCAGTGCTGCCTCCTGTAGTGTTTATTAGTACTTACATAACACTGTTACTACAGTTACTACACACACACACACACACACACACAGTGTCTGTTTTAAAATAGCAGTGAGGGGAAACTCCATTAACAGAAGGTCACAGGTTCGATTCTTTCTTTCAGCGTCCTTCAGCCTGAAACTGAAACCTGCTCAGACCTCTTAACCCCACACTGGACCTGGACCTGATCCTGGTACTGGATCTGGATCTGGGCCTGATCCTGGACCTGGACCTGGACTTATTCCTGGACCTGGACTTGGACCTGGACCTGGACCTGGACCTGATCCTGGACCTGGACCTGGACCTGGACCTGGACCTGAGGTGAGGTGGAAGGTTCCTCACTGAGTGAATCATCATCGGCCATCATGACAAGACTTATTTCTCTAAATGTGAAGGAAAGGAGCTTCGATGCTTCCTTTCTTGTCTCCTTTAGGTCACACTGGACCATCCTTTGCCAAAGGAAAGGACATGATGATGTCACACAGTTCCTCACAGCAGCGACAGTTAAAGCAACGCACCATTTGGCCATCAATGAAAACAGTCACTCTAACTGGGATTCATGTGATGACTCTGAGTGGACAGCAGGGGGAGCTACAGCAAACACTCTCTGTGTGACAGTTCGTTGGTTTCAGTTCTTCAGCTGCAGTTCCTTTATTTCATTTCTATTTCAACCAATGACGTCATTTATTTCATAAAGTCTGTAGGAAACAGCCAACATGTTCTGACTCCCAACCAAGTGTCATCCTCTGAGGCCAAAACATGAATCCAGAACCTGCAGTTCCTCTAACGTCCACTAGAGTGCGTGTCCATGTTCACATGTAGAAATCACCCAAATATGGTCACTTCTGGCTCCAAAAACAAGATGGCAACCCCCGAAATTGCTGAACTGGAGGCTTCAGAGTGGGGTCCACAAACCAGTGGGTGACATCATGGTAGCTGCGTCCATTACTTTTACGGTCTGTGGTCCCAGTTCATCAAATACTGCCCCTTTGTCAGCCGCCTTATACGTCAAAATCACGGACTGTATATAAAGATGGAAATGCCATCTTGCTCTGGTGATGCCATTCGGAGCCAGAGTCTGCGCAGCAGTGATCTCCACAGTATCAAGTTTCCGCCCATACACCCGTCCAACCAACAGTGGGCAGCCCCACCGAATGCGAGCCCACCTATTGGCTCACAGAAACCATCTTTGGTAAAAACTGATTTGACGTGTACTTGTCCCATGTCCCATCCCCAAACATGGAGGGGGTGGGGTGTGTGACCTGTACTGCAGCCAGCCACCAGGGGGCTAACTATACAGACCAGTGAGCAGTGATAACTAGCATGTCTTTGGGGTCATCAGGTGGGAACCTCCTTTCACCAGTGTTTCATCTAGTTGGTCCCACGACACCTCCAGGAGGCTAGACAGTGATCTCTGGCGTCCCAGAGACACTCCCCTAATGCCAGGTCTCACTGCTCCCCACACCAACCCAACAACCTCCTTTACCTTACTTACACATGGCTTTCTCAGCCCAAACAGCACTGCCACCTTCAACCAAACCCAGGCTTTTACATGCGAGCTCCAGGTAGAGACAGTGCTGATACTACCTTTCCTAGCACATTCACCATACTCTATTTCACACGCTACATAGCATAACTACAATATAAGCTAAAGTTAAAGGAGATAAATAAACTCACAGGATCAGCAAACACACTCACCTTGCAGCATGGTCTTAAACAAAATGGATTCAAATAGGCCACTCCCACACTTAAATAACCTTCCTCTTCCTGGATTTCCTCCTGAGAGGAAGTGGATCTCTCCACCTGATCTCAAGGAGTTATGTACCCTGTTTAGTAGTTCCTCCTGCTGGCCCCCAACTGACATTATTTCTCCTCATCCAAATCCACTGACTAGCTCTGGCTGCTTCATCTGACATTTCCCTCACTGTCTTCCTCAAACTCTGAGTCTTCCCAAGAAACTGTCAGCTCAATGAAATAAACTATCCGTTGACTCACTGACCACAACACTCTGTCAGGCCTCTGCTTGGTACAAACTATTTCCTGGGGAACAACAAGCTTTCCCCCTAAATCTGTCAGTTTAAGCTCGTTACATGCTTTGTGTCTTTTCAAAATAAACTTTTGTTTCCACAGGAAATGAACAGTTTCTCCTCATTAAATGCATCCAGTCTTTTTGAAAATAAACTTAGAAGGTTTGTTTTTAGGTTTCCTTCCTTAAGTTCAGGCCACAAAAGCAGGTTCAGAAACAACACCATGGTTTGTCTGAACATAAGTACGGTTACGACCACAGACTGGATAAAATAATGGACGAAGCTACCGTGATGTCACTCATCTGTCTGTGGACTCCCAGTGTGACATATCAGCTGTCACCATCTCGTGTTGGAGCCAGAAGTCGTCATGAACGTGTAAATGATCTCCAGAAACCAAACAGGCTGTAAACATGTTTATTTCCACATGTGAAAATGGAGGTCTGTGGAGCCAGCCTCTTGTGGACATTAGAGGAACTGCAGGGTTTTGATTCCTGTTTCAGCCTCAGTGGTTGCTGCTTGGTTGTTACTAGTATAATATAACACCACAAAACGTATGTCACTAGCATAGCATGCTACACACACTAAGTTGTTATTAAAATAACTCGAGTGACTTGTGGTTTCACACGGGGACACGAACAGCGAGCTCCCGGGTGAAAAACCACAGATTGTTTTTGCTCTTTGAATTAAAATAGATGCTCGGAGCGTCACAAAATGCCACCGCCCAGTACGTCTTATACCGCCGCTGACAGGTGCACCAGTGCACCAGTGACTGACGCTCACCAAATATCTTTATTTGACAGGAGTGAGAGTGCGTTGTAAGAACACAGGACGAAATATCTCAAATGATGTTTTAGTCGTCCGTCTTCAGAACATCATACTGTCAGTAACGTCCACAGTCACATCGTCACAGAGTCAGTGTCAGACTTTCAGACTGTCTGCGTCCTGCCGTCCATCTGTCCGTCACCTCAACGATGGAAAAGGTTTAAGCCATTAAATGTTCTGACTGACCTGGACTGAGAGACGACCTTCAGACCGAAGAGATGATGACTTCCTGTCTGATCCAAAACAGCTCTTAATCTGAAAAACACAGTCCTGACTTCCAGTGGAGATACAAGGTTTTGTGTGTGTGTGTCTGTGTGTGTGTGTGTCTGTATGTGTGTCTGTGTATGTCTGTATGTGTGTGTCTGTGTGTGTGTGTGTGTGTCTGTGTGTGTGTCTGTGTGTCAGCAGTGATGTACGAGGCCAGCTGCTGTTAAACTGAGCCTTGAGATTTTAAAATGGAGTTTTAATGGTGGAGATGAACTCTGGAGGCTGACGAGGGTTGGCTGAACGCCCGGGGGAAACACTCCTGGAAATCCCCCCCATCTCCTCCTCCTCTTCATCCTTACTACCTTCTTGTTTTCACCTGTTCCTCAGACCTTTATCCAAACCTTTTTGCTCGAGACGTAGAAACGTCTTCATCAGAATCTGTGTGTGTTTTGTCCTGACGGTCTCTGAACTGATCTTGGAGGAAATCAGAGATCTTGTTTCATCAATAATTCAGCTGCTCTGCTCCGTCCGTCCTTGTAGGTTTAACAGGACGGCGGACGGTCTGAATTATTATCAGGGAGCAAATGTCTCCATGAGAACACGTGATCCTCTGACTTCCTCATGTGAAGGTTCAGCAACACTTATCTTCTGTCTCCGTCATGTCTCCATCATGTCTCCAGAGTCTTCTGTCCATCTCGATCAAAATATTTCATCTCTGCATTTTCATGTAGTGTGAACGCAGTGTCATGCTGAGGCCACCCTGCCTGTGTCAGCGGTGCCGCTCAGCTGAGGAACATCTGGTGAAAAGGAGGCTCGCCTGGTTTTTCTATGTGAAGCTCAGTTTTTAGTAAAAACTGTCAGTAAAATCTGTCTTTTGATGATCACATGGACATTACACCATCTTTCACTACAGTCTCAATGTTTGTATCTGTCAGAGACACAGAAAAAATATACATATTTCTTTTTAACTCAGCACTTCCTGTTTTTGTTTCAAAATAAAAGCCCTCTGACAATGTTTTTGGGAACAGATTCCCTTCATTTGTTAACACGAGAACCGTGTTGTTGACGATATAGTGACTGCACATCTCTATAAATCTGTGGCGTACTGGCTTTTAAATATGGAAATACACAGGCAGCAACACTGTCTGTGTGAACACTGTACGTGTGTGAACACTGTACGTGAACATACTGTACGTGTGAACACTGTACGTGTGTGAACACTATCTGTGTGAACACTGTATGTGTGAACATACTGTATGTGTGAACACTGTACGTGAACATACTGTACGTGTGTGAACACTGTACGTGTGAACATACTGTACGTGTGAACACTGTACGTGTGTGAACACTGTACGTGAACATACTGTACGTGTGAACACTGTACGTGTGAACATACTGTACGTGTGAACTCTGTACGTGTGAACACTGTCTGTGTGAACACTGTACGTGTGTGAACACTGTACGTGTGAACATACTGTACGTGTGTGAACACTGTACGTGTGAACATACTGTACGTGTGTGAACACTGTACATGTGAACAGTATACGTGTGAACAGTGTACGTGTGAACACTGTACATGTGAACAGTGTACGTGTGAACACTGTACGTGTGTGAGCCGCAGCAGGACAGTGAGGTTGCCATCTAGAGCTGCTCAGGAAGGAGTGTGTTCTGGGCATCAGAGAATTTAAACACACACCATTTAACTAAATTCACCTCATATTAAAACAGCTTTAATAGACGACCATATTTAAAACCTTAAATATACTAAGTATGAAACTGACGCCGTGTCAGCCTCATCAGTTATTGTCACAGCTGAAATATTCAGTTACAATATAATCTACATCAGGACAAAGACATGAGGATGAGTGAGAAGGAAACAAATGTAGTTTATCAATTATTAAGCATTCATTTCTGACGACTTAAAAACACCAGATGAGTCTTTAACTTGAATCCTGAGCACCGCAGCAGCTCACTGAGATTTTACCCACAAATCAAATGTTTGTAACAACCATTAATTAACCCTGAGGCATGCACAGGTGATGGTGGAGCTGAACTCTGACATCACTTCCTCCACCCACAGACAAAGCTGTTTCCGTATATAGTAAAAAGGGGCCGTGGCAGTTTGCTGATGACAGACAGCAGGGACAGTTAATCTGAGTCACTTGCAGTGAGAACAAAACTGCACGTGTCATGACTTTGACAGTAACTTTGCGCGTGCACTTATTTCGTGTATAAAGTCAGAACATTTCTCCACACGTGTGTGAACGAGGCGCAGCCTGAGTCATCGGAGTGACTGATCTGATCGAAGGTTTCACTTCCTCCAACTGTAACTGACAAACAGAATTCTGGTCTTCATCATTTCTAATGACCAACACCTCTTCACATGGAGAAATCTCATCTAGTGAGGCACTGAGACTTGACGGGCGCCAGTTTAAAGCTCCAGTGTGTCGTCTGTCAGTGAGGATTACAGATTACAGATTACAGATTACAACCATATGAAACTTCTCCTGGTTAGAATTCCTTCAGTGTTGATTGTTGAGGAGCTGAATTATCCTCAGAGGTCTCTTCCGTCAAAATTGGTGTCAGACAGACATTGGACTCTCACATGGGACGCACGTTAAATTTTGGTTGGAATTAAAATGAAGTTGACGAAATTCTAAATGTCTAAGGACGTGAGAATTTCACGTTGTGGTGACGTCAGAGGCCTCTGGACACGGAGTCTGTTATTTTTGGTCTGAAATTATAACAAAATAAATAAAAATAAACACGACTTCATGTTGTGTCATGTTTGCACATCGACTCAGAAACTTTTGTCGTCATGAAAGTTTTCGGTCCAGAATTTCTGCATTTTCTTTGCTTCCATCAAATTTAATGATGATATTATGACGTTACCTTACTTTACCTTACATTATATTATATTATATTATATTATATTATGTTCCATCTCTGATAATATTTCCCTTTAAAGCCTTCACACTGAAACTTTAAGGGTCCTTAACATGAAAGAGTTTAAGCATCTATAATCACACACCATCATTTATTATTGATTATATTTTGCATCAATAATCTGAATCTATGAAGTAACTGAAGCTCAACTTCAGTATTCAGACAGAGTTAAATACCTTTAAATTATACTTAAGTACAGTATTTGAGTAAATGTGTTTTTACAGTCCACCTCTGAACACTTTTATATTTCAGATATTTTTTCTTCAAGTAAATTCACCTCGAGCAACATTTTAAAATAAGATGATTTTTTAAAATAAACTCTTAACTTGATTTTCACTGTTTGACTCTTTAAATCTTTAAATTAATCTCTGATCAGCTGATGAATGAATCAGACTCTGACGTTTGATTTAACCTCTAACTTTTAATCTGACACGACTTTTTCATTTTTCTCTTAACAAAACAACAATCACAATATTTAACTGACAGATTTTTGTGCTTCATCAACATCATCTGTAGTTTTTAACATGATATGAACATGATGGTGTGCTCTCACCTCTGCAGCACTTCCTGGTGTTGACAAAAGGACCCGAGCTGCAGGCGGGGCGTCTTTACATGTGCCTGAGTGAAACACCAGGTGTGTTCCCTCGTACCTGTCCTCACACACTCTGAGTTCAGCTGCAGTGGATTCATTATAACAGGGTTTATTTCATTAGAAGACACATTTAAGTAGGATTTAAGAGCTGAATTAGAGGAAGATGTAATAACAATAATAATAATAATAATTATAATAATAATTATAATCTTACTTTGATCTAACTTATTGACCTCTTATTTTATTTTAGCTACAATAGAACACATTCTTTAATGTAACGAGAGACGTACCTGACTTACCTGTCAGTCCAGGTGTTGTCACTTCCTGTTAGAGAGGAGCACTGTGTGTGTGTGTGTGTGTGTGTGTGTGTGTGTGTGTGTGTGTGTGTGTGTGAGGTGTGATCACACTCTGCAGTCTTTACTGATCTGGACTCAGCATCACTTCGTCAGTCAGCGCGGTGAGTCACTCTCCATCATCTTCATCATCTTCATCATCAGTTCTCTGAAGCTATGAGAGCATCTTCATGGAAATGACTTGGACTTCAGAGTTCAGGCTCTTCATCACATTTATTGTTTAATTCTGAGATTTATTGATTTTCTCATCATTTTACAGACGACGTCATCACTGAAGAGATTCAATGTAAAATAAAAAAAAATAATTTAATAACATTAAATTAAAGATAAACCAGTAAAAGTAAAAGAACACCTGAGTTAAAAACCAATAAAATAAAACAAAATTAAATTCAATTAAATTGAAGTAAATCAAATTATTAAATTTAATAACATTAAATTAAAGATAAACCAATAAACCAGTAAAAGTAAAAGAACACCTGCACTTCATTCAGTAACCCAGTGTGTCCAAAAATTTATTTCATCTCTGTTATAACTCCCTCCGCCTCGCTGCCCGCCACCATGGACCATTTCTTTAGGAGGAGAGCGGACAGCGGCTCTGGAGACAAACCTGTCGGCGTTGTAGCAGCTCATTTTCAGTCAGCTCTTTCAGGGCTGCGTATCAGAGCTCGATACCTTTGAAGTTTCAACTGAAATAACCGATCAGTTCTGAAACTTCTCAAGTCAGACGGTACCTGGATTAGATCATTTTTGCAGCAGGGGTCCAATCTCCCGACTCACCACCAGATCAGCAAACTTTCTGTTGCTTTGTCTCCAGAGCCGCTCTGCTCCCAGTGAGGTGGTCTGTCTCAGCGGGCAGTGAGGCGGAGGGCACACTGTGAATCAAGGCTCTAGCTAACGTTAGCTACATAAATGTGAAGCTGCAGCTGTGAGCCTTTAGCTCCTGTTAGCAGAAGGCTAAACTATTAGCAACATTTTCTCTCCATCTCTGAAACACATCGTTGATACTGACACGTGATTTGAACCTGTAAATGATAAGAGACAATATTCCACGTATTGCAGATACAATTATTAAACTGACCATAACATCAGTACTCTAATGTGACTCAGCACCATTAGCCTGTGCTGTGAAGATGTGTTATAACGTTTACAGCCTGAAGAACTACAGGTCCCCAGAGGCTCAAAACTATTTTACCAGTGGTTAAACAATCTAACAAGGCAGAGTGGTTTACCCGGGATCCAACGAGGCAGGAGAGTCAGGGACACGCGGGGTCGATACCAAGGAAGCAGTCTGGAAACAAATGCTGGAAAGTCGTGTATAAGGCAAAGAACAATCTGGTTAGAAGTCAGTGTGAAGTGGGTGTCTTTACAGTGACGGGGTAATGATCCACAGGTGAGTAGCGTTAGCCCGATGAGGTGGGCGTGGAGGACCAGCAGGAGTGGGAAATGAGTAGACAGGTGATAGGCTGGCAGGTAGGTGTGGTGAGATGACACGTACCGAGGACAACAGGTGTCCAGTGTGACAGTTGGCTGCAGCGCTCTCTCTCTCTCTCTCTCTCTCTCAATTACTGACCAGTTTCAAAAACTGTTGCTCCCATTAAGATTCATGCATGTTCATCTGTACACCAGCCAATAGGAACGCTCTGTCTTTCTAAGATGACCTGTGATTGGACGAAGTCTCCTGAAAACAAGAAGTCGGGTTTTCTCTCGGACCTCTTTAATAACAACACACTGGGAGGTTATTATGGGATTTTTGAAGCCAGATAAAACTGCCTACCCCTGCTTTAATGTGACAGTGACATCAGATGAAGTCAAATCAGCTGCTGGGTGTGTTTTGTCCCTCTGTGGCTGCCGTCCTGCTGCCACTGCAGTAACTGTAGTGACTCCTCAGCATCCTGTCAGCGCACACACACACACACTGCTGACTACACACAACATAATGTGTCTAGACAAAACACTTCATTACAGAAACTGTAAACAACTGAAAAACAAAATCACACACAGAGATAAAGATTAGAATATTATAATATAATTATATTTTATAACTTAAGGAAAAACTGCAAACTAATCATTCAGATGAAAATGTGTAGATTTAATCATGTGACAGAAAATCTCAAATATGGAGGAAAACAACTTAATTACAAAAATTACAAACATAATAAATAATTTTTAAAATGTCACAATGAAAGAAAAACAGTTTAATAGTTGAAAACAGACAAAATAATTTTTAATATTAAATACAAAATGAAACTATTTACATCAAATATAAATAAATATAAAGATATAATAATAAAACTAATAAATTCAGACAAATACAACTTACTAAATATGAATAAGACATTATTTAAAGTGATAAATTATTTTACTTTCTTCTTCTTTCGCTCACTTTTTCTTCCCATCTTATCCCTCTTCCTCCTCTTTCCTTCTTCTTCCTCCTCTTTCCTTCCTCCTCCTCTTCCTCCTATTCCTCTGTGTCTGTTTTTATCAACAGTTCCTCTTCCTCTGATCTTCATCAGTTTCTCTGTTGTCTCTTCCTCCCCCTGCAGGTCAACTCAGAAACTGCAGCTGATGAAGACTCACCTTCAGTCGAGGGTGAAGGGCAGCAGGAGTGTGTGTGTGTGTGTGTGTGCGTGTGTGTGTGTGTGTGTGTGTGTGTGTGCGTGTGTGTGTGCGTGTGTGTGTGTGTGCGTGTGTGTGTGTGTGTGTGTGTTTGGTGCATCAGAGTGTCTGAGTGGTTTTTGATATCACAGGATGTTATGTTTTTAAAAGGGTTTTCTCTTCCTGTCTAACACACACACACACAGCACACACACACACACACACACACACACTCCTGTAGGTCATCATAGATGGCAGTGATGACCCTGTTTGTCTCCGCAGCAACGTTATGAGATTAAATGATGCCTCAGTGATAACACTGTTGTATTAAACTACACACACACACACACACACACACACAAACACACACACACACAGACGTAGTGTTAGTACTTTTGTTTGAGTAACTGAATGCAGGACTTTAACTTGTACTCGAGTATCTTTACTCTGTGGTGTCAGGACTGTTGCTGCAGTAAAGTATCTGGGCACTTCCTCCTCCTCTGGTCGGCGCTACGTTCCTACTTCCTGTCTCTGTTTATCTCCAGACGTCAGTCGACCTTCAGCTGGTCTCTGATCAGATGTTGAGTCTCTCTCAGGCTGATCGATTGATCTGCTGATTAACTGATGAACCTGTATTGATAAGGTGAGGCTGCAGAGACACACGTGACGCTGCAGCCTCAGAGTGAACACATCTGATGTGATGTCACAGAGCAAAGTGACACGCAGCAGGTTTTTATTTTCTAAAGCTGTTTCAGACCTCGTCTTTATTCATTCATGTAAATCTCCTCTTCCTCTCCTCAAAGTCCGTAAACTCTGCTCATCTGTCTTCACTCTTCATCGCTTCCTTCATGAATCCACTGAGGACACTTTGATCCAGATCAGACTCTGAGAATCGAACCTGTGACCTCGTCTGTGCGCTCACTGTTAACCTCTTCCTGCTGTCACGTGTTGTGTTCAGTGACAGTCAGACGTGTCGACGCTCCCTGAATACAGTCGGCACAGACCAGGAACAAACAATCGGCCATGAAGATGGTCCAGTGGTGACCAACTCTGACCGCTGATGTACAGACGTGGGTTTGAACCCCGTCTGAGATGCGTCACTCAGGTGTGTGTGAACAATGTGGTTTGTTTAATCTGCTCAAAACAGCAAAGACAAAATATTTCACGTCATTTTTGTTTCATGTTAATTTTTTACTTTTCAAATTTCAACTTGGGAAAATCCAGCGTTGACCAACGAGGACACAGAGAGCAGGTGAGTCCAGGTGAGTCCAGGTGAGTCCGGGTGAGCTGACAGACGTTTAGTAGTGTATTTAGTTATAGTTTGTTTGTGTTCCTGCAGGTGAATTTTCTCTGTTGCCGTCAGGGCGTCGTCACAATTTACCTGCTTGTAAAACTAACCACTAATCAAAATCTTTTATTCCCTCTGAAGTTAATCTTTTAAATTCTCTGTGAATTTTTATTGTCTTTTTTGAGTAAAGTTCTGAAAATATGTGTTAGTGCCTTGTGTGAGATGTTATGTTGAGTCGTTTCCTAACAAAATGCTCTGAGTCATTTAAGTCGGTCATTTATTGTGGAGAGTAAACAATCACCAAAAATCGCAAAATATGGGTATGAAATATGGGGTCCCCCAGGGCTCAATTTTAGGGTCATTACTCTTCATCATTTATAATAATGATTTCGTAAATTCTTCTCAAATCCTACACAAAGTAATTTTTGCTGATGATACCAATTTATTTTTATCACATACAAATACATTTGAATTACAGAAAATATATATTTGGTTCAAATGTAGTAAGTTATCTCTCAACATCAGCAAGACTAATTTCATTGTGTTTACATCCAATAAAAAGCCATCTGATATGGATCACATATGACTCAAAATAAATGATAAGGAGTTAACTCGAGTAGCCTCAACAAAGTTCCTTGGGGTCCTCATAGATGAGTCCTTAAATTTTAAACTGCATATAGAACATTTAATTTCCAAATTATCTAAATACATTGGTCTTTTTTCTAAATAAGGTATCATCTTCCTTTATCAGCACTTCTTTCTCTGTACAAAACTCTGTTTGAACCATATATCAACTACTGTAATGTCACATGGAGCAATACCTTCCCCAGCTATTTAAAAAAAATTAGAAAGTCTTCGCAAAAAGATATAATATAATATAATGCCCCCACAAGCCCTCTCTTCCATTGCTTTGGTCTCCTCCGGCTCACAGAGATAAATCTGTATCAAAATGCATGTATGATGTTCCAGATAATCCATAAAACAAATTTAAGGTTGTCTGCGCTTGTCCCAGTCTGCAGCCCTGGTCATGCTTATGACACCAGGAAAAAACATCTCATCACTGGCAAGAAGAGAAGACTTAAAAGTACTAGCCTGTCCATTGTTTGCAGGCGTCCGCTGCTCTGGAACGAGTTCGAAGAGAGCTTGAAAGTCTTGAAATCCATCTCCACATTTAAAAAAAAACACTAAAAATCAAACTACTAAGTTCATATATTTATAAAAACGACCACTGTTGCAGCAGGAGTTTAAACAACCGTCGTTGACACACCATTGGAGCACTAACGAACCAGTGACATCATTGGCCTTGTGAAGACCTCCTCAGAGGTTAAATACCTGGGTTGTTTCCACACCAGTTTGTCAGACTAGTTCCAGCCTAGTCAGACAAGCATGAACTGATGAAGCCTCTTGGATAAGAGGTGAAACGTCTTCTAAGACAAAACCAAGTCCAGTTGCGTTCGATTCAATTGTCTTGAGATAACTATGACCTGGATAAATGAGAATATCCACAGGCAAAACACAGGAGGTGGAGAAGGGCTAAAAAAAAGAGCATGGTCTTCAGTCCCAAAAGGTAAATCACAAACACGGCATTTAAAGAAGCTGCAAAACAGGAAAACAGACAGGAAGTGAGCAAAAAAATCCTTAAATCCAAAACAGGCAAAGCTGTAAGAGTATTAGAAAGCCGTGACACAAAGGAACAAAGACAACGTGGAGCTGGTGGATTTATATACACAGGGACAACAGATGGTCATCAGGGCAGGCGAGAGGAGCCAGGTGTGGTTGGTGAAAGGCGGGAAAACACAGGAAACTGCAACGACACAAGAGCTTAGTACTTCAAAATAAAACATGAAATATCACAACAAAGTCCAGAATGTTACAGGCTGTCTCTCAGAGTCAAGGATCCTTCCTTGGTACAGTGGTTCTCCCAAGGAGGCAAAGCAAGAGTCCTTCCTCTCATTCAGTGAACACACATTGGATCAGACTAACAAGAGTCCTCATGTGATCATCATTAACCCTCAGCAGACTGAGGAGGTTTCAGTTACTGTGATCAGTTTAACACTCTCTTTATGACAGGGAGAAAACTTAGCGCTCCATCTCTGCTGTGAATGATTCATTTAAAACTTTTATCTAAATCATGTTATTTCAAAAAATCTCATCGTGTGACACACTGGAAAGTGTAAATGAGGAGATAAAAACTGGTGGAGACATGAATCCAAATAAATGAGATATTTGTCTAAATCCTGCCGAGCTCTGTGGTGCAGGTTTCATTGAAGAGGCCCCGCCCTCACTTCCAGCAAATGGTGTAATGTGCAAAGCATTGTGGGGATTTTATACCTGCGGAGGATCCACACATGCATCCTTGGAATTTCTCTGAAAGAAGGACTCTTCATGAAACTCAGAAGGATCCTTGACACTGGAACAGTCCTTTGGTGGGTCGATGACATAGCGTCCTTCAAATTCGGCCATTTAAGGATCCTTCCTTGACTCTGAGAAACATCCACAGCTTCAGGACACAGAGCCTCTGATTTACATCCAGCGATCAGCTGTGCCTCACTGCACACCAGGTTAGCCACTAGCTGCCTCCAACAGTTAGTGAGCCAGTGGAGCTGGGCTGGACACACCCTCAGGAAACCTGCCGCAAACGTCACCTGACAAACCCTAAGACCCACAAGGCACCAGGGAAAGAGGTCGGCCCTCCCTCCCTTTTGATGATGTCACCTGTGTCTTGTTAGCCTTTCTCTCATTAGAATATTCAGTGTGTGTCCTGTTTGGTTCGGTTCAGTCAAACTCAGGTTGATTTGTGCAGGTGTGAACACAGCAAAACAACCGGACTGAGACTTTCTTGAAGAGGTGGTCTCAGTCCGGTTACAAAGGATGTCTGGTGCGGTTGGTTTGTGGTGACAAGGTGTTCCGACCTGGATCTGAACCAACTGCAGTCACCCAAACAACGTATATAGTGTGCGATGATGTATATAGCGTGATGATGTACATAGCGCGCAATAACGTATATAGCACGCGGGATGGCGTATAGTGCGCGAGATGACGTATATAGCACGCGGGATGACATATAGTGCGCGAGATGACGTATATAGCACGCGGGATGATGTATATAGCACACGAGATGACGTATAGCGCGTGAGATGACGTATATAGTGCGCGAGATGACGTATATAGCATGTGGGATGACGTATATAGCGTGTGAGATGATGTATATAGCACGCGGGATGACATATAGTGCGCGAGATGACGTATATAGCATGCGGAATGACATATAGTGCGCGAGATGACGTATATAGCACGCGGGATGACGTATATAGCATGTGGGATGACGTATATAGCGTGTGAGATGATGTATATAGCCCATGAGATGACGTATATAGCGCGAAAATGATGTATATAGCGCACAAAGACGTATATAGCGCACGCAATGACGTATATAGCACGCACTATAACATATATAGCGCACAATGACGTATATAGTGCACGCAATGACGTATATAGCACGCACTATGACATATATAGCGCACAATGACATATATAGCGTACAAAGACGTATATAGCGCACGCAATGACGTATATAGCACGCACTATAACATATATAGCGCACAATGACATATATAGCGTACAAAGACGTATATAGCGCACGCAATGATGTATATAGCACGCACTATAACATATATAGCGCACAATGACGTATATAGCGCACGCAATGACGTATATAGCACAGCAATCAACACTGAAGGAATTCTGACCAGGAGAAGTTTCAGCTGGTTGTAATCTGTAATCTGTAATCTGTAGTCCTCACTGATAGAGACACTGAATCCTCCTGATTCGGACACACCGGAGCTTAAAGTGTAAAAATCCTTCAAATGTCCAAACTAACATCACATGTTCCTTCATCTCAGGAGCTGAGTGTAAGTCTGAGCCTGCAGGTATGTTCAGGTGATGATTTACAGTTTCTTTACTCACTCAGCTGCAGATCATTTACACTCCCTGCCTCAACGCTGACAGCTCTGCCTCCTACAGATTAACTTCACATACATCTGATGCCGACTGACCGTCCTGAAGGTCAGAAGAAAACCTGGTGAAGCAGAACAGGCCTGGAGTAACCTCCTGATGATGTCAGACGGCTTGACTCTCAACACTTTGAAGTTAAAGCCAGACACGTCCCCTCATTACTGCGCCTGCTCCGCCCTGTGATCACTGCTAACTGATGTTTAAACTCCATTTTAAAGCGTACGGTCGTGATGAAGCTGCAGTTTGTGTGTAAACAGAGTTCTTTATAGAAACACTGAGCGCAGCTCTCAGGTGTGAACGTGTCGAAGCTCAGAGCTAAAAACAGAATCATGTGGGAAACTTGAGTCTGAAAACTCGTTATTGATTTTGTCTCTATGCCCAGTTCCTCCTCTTCCTCCTCCTCGCTGTCCACTCCCACAGCTTCAAACTTCTACTGTCAACATTTACACTTTAATCTGAGACTGAAGCTGCTCCACAGTCAGAGACGAACAAGACTTCAGCCCCATCTCCACCAAACCCTTTCAGTCCAGTCCCTCTGGAACCAGCAGTAAGCCTTCAGACATGGTACCTAGACCCTCGGTGTGTTCAGACAGTCCTCTTAAATGTGGGCGGGGTTGTTGTCACTCACTGCTGTTGATAAAACATCAGAAAAATATGAAGAAAGTGTCAAGACAAAAAGTTTAAAAATGCCCCAAAAAAGTTGCCAAAATGTGCAAAAAAAAGTACAAAATGTCAAAAAAATAAAATAATAAAATGTCCAAAAAAATGTTGATAAAATGTGCAATAAAAAAGTATAAAATGTCAAAATAATAATAATAATAATAATAATAATAATAATAATAAAATGTCCAAAAAAATGTTGATAAAACGTCAGAAAAATATGAAGAAAATTTAAAAAAAAAAAAAGGTTTAAAAATGCCCTAAAAAACTTGATAAAATGTGCAAAAAATAATAATAAAATGTCCGAAAAAATGTTGATAAAATGTCTGACAAATATTAAATTTAAGGTGTGCTGATGGAATCACGTCATCAACTCATGCATTGAGTAACATTACAAGTTAACGTTCCACCTTAAAAGTTGCCGGCAGTCGGCCCAGTGAATGAAGTGATTTTTTTCTCTTTCATTTTATAGTTGTAGTTTACTGATGTATGAACAGAGGTTACATAAAACCAGAGTGAGCGTCCTCTACTGACCAATCAGACTGCAGGGTTTCTAGCTCCACCTTTTAGTACCAGATCTGTGTGCTAGGTACCCCAACAGAGGGGGGACCAAACATGGGGACGCTAAGGAACGCTTCTGTTGGGACCATCCACAACTTTCACTGTGGAGACAGACACAAAGCGACTGAACTGAACTGCTCTGTGGAAACGTGGCCTCACACTGTGTCTCCATGTGCATCTCCACAGTGCCCACTTGTGAACAGAGCTCTCTTCCCTATATGCAAATTAAGACATCCATCATTTCCATCCGAAAACTCCAAATGTTGTTTTTACCAGGCAGAGGCAGCTGTGCACTTCCTGTGTCTAGTTTGCCAGAAATTATAGAAGAAGAAGAAGAAGTTTATAAAGACGGTGATGTGCAGGCAAAATCACAGACTGGAACTATTTCTTGTGTGTTCGTGGTAAACCAAGGTGTCTTCTTCTTTTACTGCTGTGGCTTCTTCTTGTCGTCGTACTTTAAAGGCTCTGACGCACCAAGTCAACAGTCTGCTGTTGGTAACATCTTTGGCCTTAGTTCTGCGGTGTGTCCTGCTCTGTTGGCACTCATTGGCTGTTGTTCAGCTGATTCAGCACGTTGAGCTCAGGTGAGGAGCAGAGAAGCGTCAGTGAGTAAAGGAGGAGCTAAAGTCCAGAGGGAGTAACCTGTAACGCAAATAATTTGCCCTCGGGGATCGATAAAGTACTTCTGATTCTGTTTCTGATTCTGAGTGAGACCAAACCAACTTGTTCTATGAGGTCAGATTATTTTTCTCTTCAGCAGAAACGTTTCCTGATGGTTTGTGTTCTTGTTCACTGGCGCACGGTAAATATGCTCTGATTGTGTTGTTCATGTGCTAACTGGCTAACTAGCATCAAGACGCTCTTCCTGTTTCCCTTTTTCAGTCATGAATACAGACGACCGCCGTCTGTTGCTGTGGAGACTTATTTCCTCTCAGCAGGAGCAGAACAGACGAGCTGATTGGCCGTCAGCTGGAGTCTCTGTGGTGCGTTCAGGTGCAACTTTTTGGGAAAACTCAGGTGAAGTAATGTGACGCAGAGCAGTTCTTTTATGTTGGATTTGAGTGTCTGGGCCTTAAAACAAACAAACAAACAACTTCTGCCCACACAGAGACATCAGCAGAGTCAGTGGTCCTTCCATGTTGGCTCTGTTTTTATTTATATTTTACACAGTGTGCTGACTCGTACATTTATAAACCAGAGTTACAAACTGTTTTACAGTACAATACCACACAATATGAACAACAAACTTAAAGTAAAATAACATCCTTCACAGAAACATACTTAAAGTACCAAAAGTAAAAGCACTAATTACACAGAACAATACAAACAATATTATTGTGTTGGTCACTTTAATGTTCAGCTCATTTTAATGACTTTTCATACAGTTTGGTAGTTTCATCTTTACCCAGCTGGAATTATGATGTTTGTTCACTGTTGAATTATGTTTGGATTTCAAAAGACTAATCAATGTTTATTTCACAATGTTGTTTCATACATTTAAAACGTTTCAGAGTTGTTTCACATTGAAACTAATCTTTCTGAAATTTCAATGTTGATAATAATAATAATGACTTTATTAAGGACACAGACGGGTCCATAGCGTACCACATAAAAACAGACAATTGTCCTTGTACAAAAACTCAATAGAATAAATACAATATTTGATACTTGTTCAAAGAAAACACAGACAATCTGACCTGAACACTGTAATGACAGACGTCATTCATTATTGATCATGTTTTCTATTAAACACGTCTAAAAATAAATGCGACCTCATGTTGTGTCACGTTTGCCCATTGACTCCAATACTTTCTGCATTTTCTTTGCTTCTGTCAAACACATATTATATTTCATTTCTGATGATATATCCTCCTCAGTCCTTCACTCTGGAGCTTTAAGGGTCTTTAACATGAAAGAGTTTGAGACCTGCTGCTCTCATCTGTGATAACACATCATCATTTATTATTGATTATATTTTGTATCAATAATCTGTGACTGAAGCTGAAGGACTACAGATGGAAATTAGCAGTTATAGCGAAATCTGGTGCAACCATCTCATTTCTTGTAAATAATTAATGCTATTGCACACTGCCCCTTGATAAATCAAACTAAACTAAGCTGTCAGATAAACGCAGCGCAGTAACAGTCCTACAGTATTTATCTTTCAGATGTGGCAGAGAGCAGCACATAATGTACAAACTCAGTAAAGTCACAGTGGAGTTGTGTCTGAGCTGCTGAGCCTCATACTGGGCTCAGTTATTAACCAGAGCAGTGAACTGGTTGCACTGGTCAGAATCCAGTTACCTGCAGTGGTTTACTTTTCCTTACTCACCGCCCTTTAATCCAGCATTACATCATTGACAACATCACAGCGTGTCAGCAGCAGGAGGAGGGGGGGGGGGGGGGGGACCGCTCCGCTTTGTGTCCGCAGAGGAAGCCTCCCTCCCCGGCTCTCTCTCTGAGCGCATGCCGCAGCACAGCGACACTCCCCCTAAAAAATCCTGCGCCTTTCCTGCGGGCGGTACGGTAACAGTAACGAGCCCGAGCCTGTCGCGGCAGGGGGGCGGGGCCAGCAGCATCATGGTCGATCAGCTCCGTCTTTTTGTTGTGAGGCGCTGAAGGAGCGGAGCTGCACCTGGCCCGGCAACACACCCCTCTCCCGGGGCCTCCGCTCCCTCTGCGGCCGCCTGTGTGGAGCCGTGAGGCGGCTGCAGCTCCAGCAGCGGCCCGCTGACTGGCTGCACGAGCTGCCTCCTGCCTGCTGGGGCTTTTTTTTAAGTTTCCGCTGCAGGCCTGTGGTGTGAATGTAACATGTGAATGCAACGCTGTTATGTCATCAGTGTGTTTTGGGAACATGCAGACACACGGAGAGCAGAGAGGAAGTGGTTCAGATCATTTCCTTCTGATTTCTGTAGCTGACACGCATCAATGACTTCAAAGAGGCTGAAAAGGCCTGAATCATCACTTGAGTCTGAAGCTGCGGCGCTCTGCACGATCTGCTGCCTTCATGTGATTTACATCAGCTCTGACAGCTTTAAATGCTCCAGTCATTGTCACTGTGGCGACACATATCATACATCTGACACACTGTATTAAACACACACCAACAACACAACAACTGGTCCATTCAAACAAATACTGAACACAACAACTGCAGGAAGTGTAAGACCAATGATCTGGATGAATTTTGAGCGGGTTATTTCCTGTATGAGCTGCATTCACTTCACACAGAGGTGGCGCTATAGAGCCGCTACGAAATCTCTCCTGTACGCTGCCTTTGCATTTTAGCACAGCTCCAAACGACGGCGGCATCATGTCGCTGCATGCTAACCAGTTCTGTCCGCTAGTGACCTATACATGATGACATCACAGAATCTAAAGAGGCGTGACATGTAACACAACAGTATCAGCCTCTAGTGTGACATATAACATACATGTCAGCAGTCTTTATAAACAATAACAATGACATCACATGCCAATAACATGCGTCCCTGTTATATGGCGGCTGATCTCGTCTCCTGCTCGGAGGGTAAGGAGCTCCTGGACCTCACTGTTTGAGTTAGCCGCTAACTGCTAACAGCTGCAGTGCTTCTTCTTTGAGTTAGCTGCTAACTGTCAACAGCTGTTGTTCCTCTTCTTTGAGTTAGCTGCTAACTGTCAACAGCTGTTGTTCCTCTTTTTTAAGTTAGCCGCTAACTGCTAGCAGCTGCTGTTCTTCTTCTTTGAGTTAGCCGCCAACTATCAACAGCTGTTGTTCCTCTTAAGTTAGCGGCTAACTGCTAGCAGCTGCTGTTCTTCTTCTTTGAGTTAGCCGCCAACTGTCAACAGCTGTTGTTCCTCTTCTTTGAGTTAGCTGCTAACTGTCAATAGCTGTTGTTCCTCTTCTTTAAGTTAGCCGCTAACTGCCCACAGCCGCTGTTCTTCTTCTTTGACTTAGCTGCTAACTGCTAACAGCTGCTGTTCTTCTTCTTTGAGTTAGCCGCTAACTGCTAACAGCTGCTGTTCCCCTTTTTTGAGTCAGCTGCTAACAGCTGCAGTCCTTCTTCTTCGAGTTAGCCGTTAACTGCTGACAGTTCCTGTTCTTCTTCTTTGATTCAGCTGCTAACTGCTAACAGCTCCTGTTCTTCGTCTTTGAGTTAGTCGCTAACTGCTATCGGCTGCATTTTAAATCTCCTGCAGTGGATTGCACACATAAATCATCAAATCATTTTTAAGCACGTGGGATAGATGTATGTTTTTCATGCTGGCTCAGGGGAGGGGCTTACAAATTTAAATGTTTGTACGTTGTATTTATTTTACCTCCAATTTTTAAAGAAAACATACTTTTGAATCACTTTATGATCATTTTG
This sequence comes from Epinephelus fuscoguttatus, assembly GCF_011397635.1. Classification (NCBI taxonomy): domain Eukaryota; kingdom Metazoa; phylum Chordata; class Actinopteri; order Perciformes; family Serranidae; genus Epinephelus; species Epinephelus fuscoguttatus. Next base: position 40,271,877 of record NC_064770.1, on the reverse strand, counting down.
ACTTTTTAATGAGTGTTTCTGTTCAACTCATTCATAACAGGACGTTGGCAGTAAAGGTCTTCCATACACACTCACACTTCTTTGTTGCTGAACCTTTTCTTTGTTTGACTCTCTGAGGGACTGTTCCTTATTGTTGTGTGGGGGGAGGAGCGTACAGATTTAAATGCTTGTATTTTGTATATATCTAACAGCAGATGTTACCTCAGGGCTTCCGTACAAACTGGCAGCTCTTTATTGTTGAACCTTTTCTTTGTTCAAACTCTGGATGACTGACGGCTCTGGCTGGTTTCTGTCTCCATATGACCTCATTTCCTTTTTTCAGACGTACATATCTTCTGTTTCTGCGTCCGTCTCCTCGGGGAGCATCAGGCTTTAATTTTCCTGTGCGGACCTGGTGAGGCGACCTCGAGCTGTTCACACTGGAGCTTTTTGGCTGACGTGGAGCAGAGAGGCCCGGCCGGTTTTATGAGGCGTGTGTGCCCGTATAGGCCTGTATATATGTGGCTAATCCTATAGGCTGCTCCTACAGAGATTTTATTGTCTCCGCCTTGGATACCAGCCCTTCCTTAGGAACGCTTGTTTTTAAAAGACTGGGCTCAGAGAGAAAACACATGGCTGCTGCTGCTGCTGCTGCTGCTGCAGGGGGACGTAGCTACATGAATGTGGATGAACACACTCTGACTGATGTTAGTTTGGGAGCAGCTCAATGTTCAGTAAAAGCTGCTGCTGAATTCATTCATTCATCTAATGAAGCCATTAATCCTGGAGGCTCAGTCTACCGATCGCCTTACTGTCTCTGTCGTCAAACATATTTACACTAATCCATTCACTCCACTACTTTAATCACACTGCTGAGGTACCTGGATGTTTTCACTTACTGCGACGTTATACTTCTGTTCTCCACCGTCTCAGAGGAACATACTGCACTACTTTTATTTCACTGTGTGAGTTATAAGTTTTTAGATCATTAAAATATACATGATTAACTATTAATGTCACAGAAAATCAGACACAAGTCACAGGAAATATTTTACTGAATAAATCTGAGAATACTTCATCACTTTTACTGCTGACACTTTGACTTCATGAAGCTGGACAGAACTTCTGTGTGTTTACTTCAGTCAGCACATCTTTGACAGAAACCTGGAACATATTCACATCGTTGTGCGTGTACTTTTACTCATCTGTACATGATCTGAAGCTCTGGGTAACTTGATGAAGGTGAAGTCTCTTCTTCCTCTCTTTAGCCCTTTTTAAACAGGAGTTGTGCAAATTTGCAGGAAAGCCCAATCAGTGTTTTTTCAGCATTGACAGTATAAAAACAAAATCGGGGAGTGCAGCAAAATGCCGCCTACCTACTTTTGTTTATACAGAATGTGCCTTTTTCGGGGCAATGGGGGGCGTGAGCAAGTAACAAAACGTGTAGCTCAGCGTGTGACGTAAACAGTGACGTGGGAGGGAAGCCGCGGCTGGTCAGTCCTTCGGCGATTCTCTCGTAAGTCGGCCCGTTCTTCACCGTCCCCGTCATCTGACGGTTAATGGCCTCTTCGTTTGCGAGGACAAGGAGGGCGCGCAATTCCTTGTCTCCCCAGTTGCTCATCTTTACAGTGTCTGTCAGGTTTGTGTTTCCCTCTTGCTACTAGCTGCTCGCTAATTCCTGCTATCAGCTGTTTCCTGTTTATCCACCGCCAGTGGCTCGCACGTGCGGCGTCATCAACAGCCCCTCCCACAAGTCATCAACAGCCCCTCCCACAAGTCATCAACAGCCCCTCCCACAAGTCATCAACAGCTCCTCCCACAAGTCATCAACAGCTCCTCCCGTTGCAGAAGGCCGCCTCGGTCTGTTTAAACTAAAAGGGTTCCACCAATATGTCTACCCTACGAGGAGGAAAATTGGGCACCTCGGATCAACTCGCCAATCCAGCTCTGTGTGTCTAAACGCTCGCAGCTTGCCGGCAAAACGGCCCAACATTCACCGAAAATCTGGCAGTGCAAAAGGAGCTTTTGTTTCTTTGTGTCGATCTGCCCTGACGATGGTCCAGTGGTGAACGACGCCACCGGTTATCTAGAAATGTGGGTTTGAACCCCGCCTCAGGTCGGTGACATCACTCAGGTGTGTGTGGTTTCATTTGTCTACTGAACACAACAAAAAATGTTCAAACACTGCGTTTGTATCGCGTAGCTATTAACTTGTGAACTTCCAAATTTCAACTTGTGAATTTCCAGCGTGAACCAAAGAGGAAGAAACAGAACAGATGAGTCCAGGTGAGTCGAGCTAACTAGTTTAGCGAGATGATGTAATGGATCCTTTAAATGTAAAACATTACACCTTCATTTCAAAATGGATTCAAGTGTTTTTGAAGCATAAAAAACTTTCAATAAACAAATCAAGACGACAGTTAACTTCAGTGGGATCTAAACGATTTAATGAAGTTATAAAGTCTAGGTTCATTAAAGGATTAATTAATGTACTGATGTATTTAAGAGGGTTTTAATTGTTTATCTGAACAGATTTATGTCTTTAATTTTGAGCTCATTCCCTCATGATGTTTTATTTATGTACAGCCTGAATGATACTGAGGTTTTTAGGAGACACTATAATGTGAACACCACCTTTTCTGAATATCTTTGACGTTTGAAGACGTTGACTCTTGTATAGACGAATATAAAGGGAGGCCAGATGTCCCCGTTTTCAAGGGACAGTTCCCATTTTCGGAGGCCTGTCCCCGGAAATGTCCTCGTTTCTAACTGCAGAGCTGCCAACTCTGTGTCAGCTGTGAGACACATGCAACTGAAACTGTTCACACACACACACACTCTCACACCACACATCAATGGGTGGATTATGAAATAAAAGGCCCTGGGCACAGATATGCAAAAGGCCCCACAACCTGTCCTACAGAGGAGGAAGACTCACAGAGACTCTGGTCGTTCTGACTCTTTTATTACTATTATGATTATTTTGCATCGCTTTAAACTGATTATGCATCTTTTTGCGTTTTTGTGTACCTTATCAAAAGATTAGTCAACCTAACTGAGAAAAACTGACTTCAGGTGCTGATTTAATGTAATTTTCAGTCAGAATCAGAGTCAGAAATACTCTGAAGAACAGAGAACTGTCAGAAGTAAGAATAATGCTGTGTCTCAAATCTCGTACTTCTGTACTTACACTTAATATTTTGAGTGCATAAGTGTGTTCACACTGAGAAGTATGGAAAATGCAGTGCAATGTGAGTACCTGGATGGTGCACTCAAAACGGTCAAGACGTTCGTGTGGAGCTATGGACACTTCTCGCAGTCAATGGTCGCCATCTTGGCTACGTAGTGGAAGGGGAAGGACCACTTTTCAAACTGGAAATAGCGGCCGAGGACTGTGCGATCGTGAACGTGGCTGCATTGTACAAATACATGTGTTTTTTGCACTAAGCACCACTATACTGTTGTCAGGTATAAGCCAGCAGTGTGTTTGTTGGGTTAATTTAGCAGTCTGTAATGATTTGGTACCGCAAACGATAATGCAAATGCTAATGCTAGTTTGCTTACTAGCTAATTTGCGGTCATCATTTCCGGTGAGTGCACAATGGCCGTGTTTGGTTTGAGACAACACTACCCTGTCGAAATTCACACACTATGCCAATGAGTACATAGTGCCCATAGTATACTACATGGAACTGTGCTAACGGAAGTATGTGATTTGAGACACAGCATGGATAGTGTTAGCCAAATTTACATAGCATCAACTAAAGTTACATAGCATTAGCCTATGTTATGTACAGTTAGCCAAAGTAATATAGTATACTATATAGAAGTGTACTAACGGAAGAATGTAATTTGAGACACACCATAAGAGTATTAACCTATAAGTATGTAAATATAAAGTTATAAAATAGAAATAAAAATGTGATTCATGCTGCAATGTTTAACATTAAGATATTTAAAATAACAATATCTATCTTCATGGTGCTGAGTGTGTAAAAATATACATATATGTGCTCAGAGATGGGCAAAAATACATCCAAATGTATTTTGATACAAAACACCCCTCAAATAAATGTATCAAAATAAAATACATGTATTTTGTATTTTCAAATACAGAAAATACTTTTTTTCTTTCTCTTTTTAGCAGCGACCCGCAGCTCTGTAGGTCACTCTGTCAGTCGGTCGGTCGGTTGACAAAACTTTTCATGAATAAAAAGTCCACAAGTAACTATACCAGAAAGAACAGCCATGATTCATCCATTAATTGTGTGATAGTAGCAAATTTGGTCGCAGCTAGTGCAAATGTGTGCTTGTTTTCTCACAATTTGGTGAAGCAGAGTATTCAGGTTTGGGCTGTAGGATAAACACAAAGCTCTGGTGAACCCCACAAAAAGGCAGAACAGTCATAGGACTAACTAAGTGTAAGTAAGCAAAGCCATTAAAAGACAACAACTTGATTATGCATATATATACATATATATATATATATATATATATATATATTTATTAACCAGACTTAACAGCCCATAAAAATGTGTGGCCTATTATTTCTGTTTTTTGATTAGTGGAGAAAGTATTTTGAGTATTTTAAATACAAAATTACGCCACTCAGAAGTATTCTGTTACAAATAACATTTGCTTTTTATCAGCCTTATCAAATACAAATGACAAAATACTGAAATGTAATTGAGATGCATATTTTAAATACAACTAATAGAAATACTGCTCATCCCTGTATGTGCTACATTACACAGTCAGCTTTATCAATAGGATAAAGACCAAAACAAGGACAAGAATATAACATAATAACATAATAACATAAATGTTCAGTTATTAACGCTGTATGTTGAATAAGTAAACACATTTAAGAGGTGTAAAGAATAATTATTGCCCATTAAAAAAGATGTAATAATTGTACCTTCAGTAACGAATCACTGAATCTTGTAAAAGTGTTTAAATGTGAAACATGAAGAGACAAATTTAGAGCATGTTGAAGCTAAGCTAACACGTTAGCTTGCGGTGCCTGTGCTTCCTTCAGATTAATGACAGTTATGTTATATTTAATAAAACACGGCGGCGCAGTGTGTGTGAGGTCACCAGGTTTGTCTGCTGTGAGCCGAGAGGAGCCGCTCTGTGTAATTTGGGAGGTATTCTGGAGTAATGACACGGTGCCGAGGCTGTGCTGACATTTGGGGATGACTGATGTTATTTTCTCAAAGCCAAAATGGCGTGGCTGACTGCAAGGGCGCGAGCGTGCACGGCGCGCGCGGACCAACACATGTGGGCGGGAAAATGTCGCTGCGCCTCTACTCGGGTATTTCCGGCCGCCGAGCCGAGGGGGCCGAACACGCGCGGTGCGCCGAGGCGGCGGAGAGAGCTGAGCAGCCCGGAGGAGCAGCGCCGAGCAGCCGCCGGAACCAGCGAGACACCCGGGCGGGTTGATCTGTACCCAGTGTTCCGTCGGGGAGACAGGGCAGGGGGGAGGGCTGGGGCCGGGCACAGGAGAATGAGACAGCCCTCTGAGCGGAGGGGGCGACATCATGAACGGGGCCGTGTACATTTCGTTTTTCCAGGGCCAGCTGGAGTCCGTGCTGGAGCAAGTCGTTCAGCTCGCCGTCCAGGAAATAAGCAAGACGGTGGGCTCCAGCCTGAACACGCTGCTGCTGGAGACTGCCGTGAAGGAGCAAGAAAACCACCGGCTCCGGCTGCAGCTGCAGTCACGGGAGAACCGGGGCCGAGCCAGCGCCAACCCCGCGGACGGCGGCGGCGGGTCCCCGGTGGCTGGTAAGAACAAGGCTGGCAAAGCAGCGGGCGACGAGAAGGCGGACAGCGGCAGGACAAAGCCCGAGCAGCCGCCGCAGCAGCAGCAGCAGCAGCAGCAGCAGCTCCACGCCCCCGGAGGGCAGGGCACCGAGCCCGGCGTCCCCACCGACACACGCCGCCTGGAGCAGCGGGGACGAGTCGTGGGTAGGCACCCGTTATACAACACACACATTCACACACAGACACGCAAACAAGCAGTTGTGCGGGCACTCCTCCCTCTGTCTCAGCCTCTAACAGCACGCCAACGTTGCGTAACTCTGCAGGCCGATTGAAGGGGTTGTGAGTAAAGTGAGCTGCAGAGAGAGTGAGGCCTGCAGGTGATGAGCTCCATCTGACAAAGGAGGCTCAGTGTGGAGACACCAGGCTGCAGGAGGCCTCACATGGGTCAGGGCAACTTTTTAATTGGGCTTTAATTGGAGCAGAATGGAGGTGCAGCAGGATATAATGGTTATAATGGGAGCCCGGGGCTGAGTGGTGTGCAGCCAGGCCTCCTCGTCCATAAATAACACGTGTGGGTGTCATGTCAGATCACATGTATTTACTTTCGAGTTTCTGACTCAACAGGATCGTGAGCGGCTGATCGAGAAACACAGGTTGTAAAACAAAGACTCTGCAAAGTTCTGAATCAAAGGAAACGAGGCTTCTCTTGGCAGAAGCGTCTCGAGATCATAAAATGAGAGTTACAGCTTTCCTTGACATGTCCCCTTCAGGATCAGGAATGGAGGGCGGTGGTGGTTGGTGGTTGCTGGGTGGGAGGGGGACCAGGACAAAGAAGCAACAGACTGCAGGAGACAGCCTTGTGGTCGACACAACTACACCCACATCGAGGCGACTGCGGCGAGCTTTAATCAGCGTTTCATTGGGGGAGAAAAGAGCCAAGGTGCGAAAAAAGGGGGCCAACAAAGATGTAGCGCAGGCGGGGAATATTCAGATTTTCAGGAAGGTGTCTTTGAGTGTTTTTACGGGTGTCAGGTCAGATTTATCACCAGGAGGAGCACTGGAATGCATCGACAGCTCTACCAGACAGACCTGGAGGGTTTTAGTCGTCGTTCCATAAAATTTGTAGGAAGTCGGGTCAGATTTGGACTGAAGCGAATCGACAGGGTGCAAAGGTCAAGGCCGGTCAGGGTCTGGTATCAGTCAATACTAATACAGATTGATAACCGAGTTTCTGCACAACAGTGACAGCAGTAAACACGAGAAGTGTCCAATCATCCTAAAATATTAAATTTACTCTAATGTTAGACCAAGATAAGCAGAAAATCGCATTTTTGCTTGAAAAAATAACTTTTCAAAAATCAGTTGATTTTCAAAATAGTTGCCGATTAACGTTCTGTGGAAAAATAATTGATTATCTGACTAATCGTTGCAGCTCGACTATGGGTGTATTTTAACTGTTACAGACAAAAAGTATTGAAGTGTAATTTTCAGCCTGATATTCAGTTTGGTATCAATAGAAATCAGATTTTCTTCCATAGAGAGAAATATAGAAGTGTTTTTAGAAAATACATTTTCTTTGAGTTGCACTAATTTTTCTTAAATTATGAACAGGCAGTTTTTAGTCATGAAATTACAGCTTTTTCAGTACTTTTGATATTTGGTACTATGGACAGGAGCTGCAACTAATGTTGGTTTGTTATCGATTAATCTGTAGATTATTCTCTTGTTTAATCAATTAATCTTTTGTTCCACAAAACATTAGAAAACAGTTTTGTTTTGATTAACCGACATTTCCAAACCAAAATAATATTAAATTAATTCTAATATTGGACCAAAGAACGCAGCAGATCATCACATTTGAGAACCTGAAAGTATTAACTTCTTTTTTGTGCATTTTTGCATGAAAAAAGGACGTTAAATGTCTAATTGTTGCAGCTCTACTGTGAACACATTTTAGTTGTTACAGGAAAAGTATTTACATTTGATTTTCAGCCTGATATTCAGTTTGGTATCAATAGAAATCATTTTTTTTCCATAGAGGGAAATATAAAAGTGTTGGTCAATAAATCATTCCTTTTGAATTGCAGTGATTTTTTTTCTCTAATTCTGAAAACAGTCAATATTCAGTCATGTGACAACAACCTTTTCGATACTATTTGATATCGCTGCTATGGACATATTTTAGCTATAGTTATAAATTCTTAATCTGATACAGAGAAATTTGAAAGTGTTTTTCTACAAGAAAAGTTTCCTGATTTGCAGTAACTTTGTCTCATTTATGAACACAGTCAGTATTCAGTCATGTAACGACAACCCTGTTTTTGGTACTTTTGATATTTTGGTCCTACGGACTAGAGCAGCAACCAAATAATTATGTGGGTTATTGATTAATCTATGTATTTTTGTCATTTAATTAATTGTTCCTCAAAACTTTAGAAAACAGTGTTGTTTTGCCCAATCATATTTCCAAACCCAACGTATTCAATTTATTAAGTTGGAGTAAAGAAAGCAGAAAATCCTTCAATTTGAGAACCAGGAAATATGTTTTTGGTGTTTTTGCTTATTTTTCTCTGGATCGAATAATCAATTAATTGACTAATAGTTGCAGCTCAATGATGGACACGTTAGGTGTTACAAAAAAATCACTTTCTTTGATTTACAGTGTCTTTGTCTTAATTATGAACACAGTCAATATTCAGTCGTGACAACAACGGTCCTATGGACAGGAGCTGCAGCTAACCATTATGTATTTTAGCGATTAATCTGCAGATTATTCTATTGTTCTATCATTAATTGTTTGTTATACAATATATTAAAAAATGGTTTTGTTTTGACTAACCAACATTTCCATTAATAAATTAACGCAGTATATTGTCACATTCGAGAACCTGGAAATATTTACACTTTTTCTTTTGGCATTTTTGCTTGAAAAGGTACTGCCTGATATTCAGTTTGGATTCAATAGAAATCAACTTTTACCTACATAGAGAAAAATATAAGTGTTTTTACAATAAACATTTTCTTTGAATTGCAGTGATTTTTCTCTGATTATGAAAACAGTCAATATTCAGTCATGCGACGGCAACTTTTTAAGTACCATTTGATATTTAGTGTTATGGATTAGAGCTGCAATTACAGTTATGTTTGTTATCAATTAATCTGTAGGTTACTTGCTCATTTAATTGATTGTTTCTCAAAACAACCTTGTTTTGCCCAATCATATTTCCAAACCCAACATATTAAATTCATTAAGTTAGAGCAAAGAAAGCTGTGAATCGTCACATTATGGAATCTGGAAATATGTTTTTTTTTGTTGGTGATTTTTGCTTTAAAAAAAACAAGATTTTAACAGTTCTTTTTCTATGGATCAAATAATCGGTCAATTCAACGACTCTTTCAGCTCTATGATGAACATACGTTGGTTGTTACAGAAAAGGTATTAAGCTTTGATCCTCAACTTTACCTGATACTTATGTTTTGGAATCACTGTCCTCCATACAGAGAAATATAAAAATGATTTTATAAAAAACATTTTCTTTAAATTGGCAGTAACTGTCTAAATTCTGAACACAGTCAATATTTAATTATGTGATCACAACTTTTTGTGCTCTTTGATATTTGGTCCTATGGACCAGAGCTGCAGCTAACGATTATATGTTATTGATTAATGTGTTTATTTTTGTTCTTATAATTGATAGTTCCTCAAAACATTGGAAAACTTTTGTATTGTCCAACCAACATTTCCAAACCCACATATTTTGTCATGTGACGCCAGAATTTGTGATACTTTCTAATTTCTGATAGTCTGTGTGGACGCCTCAGTGTCTGTACTGAACGCCCAAATTCAAATAATAATTAGTTTTTCCATAGTGTATATATATATATATATATATATATATATATATATATATATATATATATATATATATGTATATATATATATATATATATATATATATATTTTTTTTTTTTCATTCAAAAGTTAAATGTCGTCCAAACAAAAGAAACATTTTCTAAATGAAATACAGTTAAAATTGTTTAAAAAGCTTTAAATCTGAACCTATCGATGAAAGAAGACGACGGAGTTACAAATCTGCTCTGATGCTTAACTGGAAACTCGTGTGTTTGTGATAAATATATATATTCAGTATAAATATCAGAATCCGCTTTATTGGCCAACGACACAAGGAAATTAACCTCAATGTACAAATCGACATAATACGACAAACAAAGACGACAAATGTAAACATATAAAAACAAATACATTTTTAATAAGAACAATAAAATTTGTTAACTGCAAGACAATATAATTGTAATCCTTAAAACCTGCGTCTGTGTGTCACTACTTAAATGTTGTAAAACAAATATCTGTGTTTTTATAAAGTTGTTTTTTTTACAATTCTGTCAGACAGACAGACAGACAGACAGACAGGAGGTGAAATGTGCTGAGAGAGGAATAATCAGCCTCCTCCGGCACCGCTCGCATATCACTCAGCCCCGTGAGAGCCTTTTTCAATATGGCTTCCTCTTCCATTCAGAATACGAGCTGAGCTGTAAACACACACGGCTCCAACATGGCCGACACTCTCCAGAAAAAGACTCCAAAAGTCAAGAGAAGGGATTCTTTTATTCTGAAAAACACAGGAAACTGATCATGTGACACACATTATTGATTAATCTATTGATTTTCCTTGATGAGTTTGTGTCAGTTCAGAGTCTCATACTCAGGGCTTAAAGTACTCCGGCGTGGCGCCGGATTTCTGGCTTGACGGACATTTCTAGTATTTTTATTTATTTATTTATTTATTTATTTTTTGTGGCAACAACTTGGCATAAGTTAGCATTTAACGAATCAACACACACACACACACACACACACACCCACACACGCACACACACACACACACACACACACACACACACTACGTTACTTCCAAGTCACATGTTGTTTAGGTGTCCGTTACAGCCTGATATCCAAATGAGTGTGGGTGAATGTGCAACAGAAATGGACAGTTGAACTGCGTTTGAATGATTAGCTTGTGTTAGCTTGACCACCAGCTATCGGGCACTGAGAGAAAACAGCATGCCGTGCAGTGTTTCCACTGTATGCAACTAGCAGCGCTGAAATATGACCGCTGCTGCTGATTTAACCATTATCCAGGTCAATTCACACACTCGTGAGTAAAGCATATAAGAGGAGAGGAGAGGGCTCCGTCTTACCTCTTTATAAACTAATGTCATATTAATTTTGTGCGACGGATGCTTCATATAATAACATAACAATATACTATTTATGGTGTTATGTCATCGTGTCATTTCTGTCTCTACATGGTCAAGTGACTTTTTGCTTTATTATATTCAATAAAATTGTATGTTCCTAAATCTTGAGACACCTCATATGTAAGCTAGACAGACATTTCACCTGCTCATACTGTGCACACATGTACTGTATGTACTTAGTCCTAAAGAGCCCTTCTGGTGCCAGTAGATACACAGAAACATCCCAGCAGGCTGTGCTTTGCAAGCATACAAAAAAGTTTCACGCATGTGAAAATTATTTTTCATGCGTGTGCTTCACCTCCGCTGCTACAACTCCATCCTAGGGGAAACACTGCTGTGTGCGTTTTGTGCAACAGGTGGATGTGGTAGTCTACTGGTAGAGTAGAGAGAGAGCTAAGTAGCGTTGAAGTAGAGTAGAGCAGGGCAGAGAGATGGAAGCAAAATATATTAAACCCGGTGTTAATACAGCAGAACTGGAGAGAGGGGTGAAAAATAAATAGGGGTGGGCATGGCTCGAGGAGGAGAGCGCTGAGGGCAAACCATTTAGTACATGGTGCAAGAAGCTGAACGAGCCAGGTGCGGCATTTTGTGTCATTGAAATACAACACTTTCAGGCTCAGAAAAATTTGTCACTTTAAGCCCTGCAAACTGAGTTTTTCTCGATAGATGACTTTCATGAATATTTTAATTTTTTAGTGTTTTATTGTGTTTTGAACAAATACAATAAAAGAAAACTGTGAACAACACAGAAACATCACATATATGATTTACAGTGTCCAGTTTATTAGGAACACCTCGCTCTTCATGAACGTGTCCAGTTTGTCTGAGATTCAGCTGCTGATGAGTTTCATCACACAGAGAGGTGTTTCTGTTATTTCGTCCACCCTCTGATGTCAGATAACACAAACAACTTTCTGTATATCACATATGACTGTCATAATGATTATAGTTTGATCAGGGGTCCCTAATAAACTGGACACTGAGCAGATCGTAGAGTAAAGATAATGATTCTTTATCACCGACTCCTCTGCGGAATATTTTGTTAAATTGTTTTCTCTACAAAATATGTAACCACAGAAAAAAAATCATGTTGTAAATAAGATTTTAACTGTCTGAACATGCAGTGTGCCAACATCTGGATTTTTGCTTATTGTGATTTATTTTCTTTGAGTATCTTCAAATACTTAATTTCCCTGAAATCTGTACAACCTGAGCTAAAAGTTGTGCAAGTCATTGAACCATAATAATTGATAAAAGTATTGACATTTTCATTAAAAGATGGAGATTTTCTTAATCAGATTTAATCTTGCACTCCACCCCCATTTTGTAGCAAAAACACCTAAAATGACATACCCAAATTAAAATGACTGTAGCTTGTGAACCACTCTGACTACATGCATGCATGAGGTCTTGCCAGAAAGAAAACTCTCTGAAGTTTCTTGTGAAACTGTCAGAAACACTCTAGGTGATACAGAGACAGAGTAATGGGCCTCTGAAGTCAGTAACAAGTTGAAGATTTTGCCTAAAATAAGATAAAAAATGTGTTTCAGGATGAATAACTGTCTGTGGCTTCATCTGAGCAGGTAAATGACACTGTGGGGCTGTAGGCACACTATCAATGAACACTTGTTTCAAATTTGAAGAAGACTGCTCAAAGTATGACCATTCCACAGTGTTTTTACCATGAAAAGATCCAGGCGGAGCTCCAAATGACAAGTGGGTCACTCTGCTTCAAAACAGTACTATCAGTGATCAAACAACACTCAGCCAGCTTCAAACATTGTACCTTATTGAAATCAGGTGTGATTATGATAGCTGATGTTGTTTATGACACAGAAACACCATAAAATATCACCAAATAAAGCCATATGAAACCTGAAAGTTATGATCCCACTTTCTAGACGGTATATCTCAGCCAAAAATAGTGGTAGGAGTGAGACTCTTACCTTTTATAAATCAGCTACGTCCCTGCTAACAGCTCCACATAAGATCGCGAGTAATCCTTTAATTTTTCCCGTCGAAAAATGGCATGACATGACTTGTCACCACTCATAGTGATTTTGGACTCTGTGTGTTTAGGCTGCTCTGGTGCCAAATACATAATAAATAAAAGAAAAACAATGTTATTTTTGAAAAGTCGAGAGCTTCCTGAATCCGGCAATACCAAACATCACATGGTTTGATGACGTAGTGCGCCTGGGAGATACCATTTAACAGAGGAGGGGGGGAGCGAGGACGTTGGCGTTCTGGCGGAGTTAGAGAGGTTAAAAAATAAAAACACAACATATAATGTCTGAAAGACTTTTTTAGTGTACAAACAAAAAGACAGAAGTCTTTGCTTTCTGCTGCAAACAAATTGACTGTTTTAGCTCCCATAGTTTTTATTTTAGATCGATCATATCCAGGATTATGCAACCAACAATCTTGGCCTTCAGCCACTGTAGCAAAATTCCGGGGTAATTACGCCAAAATAACAGGTTTGCACGACACAAAAGGTAACATGAGGTAATGACGTGATGACGGGGAAGACACAAGCCTTAGTAATCTGCTGCAGAAAGAACGAATGTTTTAGCTCCCATAGTTTTTATTTTAGATCCGTATATATCCGGGATCATGCAAACAACGATCTGAGGCTGTCTGCAGGACATCTGTTTTTAAAGGGTTAAAATTTCAGTCGCAGATTTAAGTGTCTGCACCTGATAACTTAGTTTCATATATTTGGTTAATGGATCAGCTGTTGAGTCTATAACGTGTGAGAATATACTGACAGTCACAGTTTGTTCCAGCGGGTCGGTCTAATTCCTGGTGTGTGACGCTGTAAACTCTGCAGTCTGTGTGTGTTGGTGGGACGGTGACGCTGCGGTGCTGCAGAGACGCCATCTACAAATAATATTCCACATGTAGAGGGAGCGTGCTCGCTACGTACAGACCCCGGCAACAATCACAGCATCATCATGTCTATATATTTGTCAGTCAAAATAACACGCATTGTAACTCATGTCACAGTGTGTGTCAAGTAGCACATATAGGAGAGCCGTACCCTAAAGTAGCCTGGTACGACCATCCTGATGTTGTGGGCTCCACGTCCTGTTTCTCTCTCTGGACTCGCTGTCGCCTCAGGAACTCTCCAGAAATTAAAAACCCAATCGGTGTCGATCAGAGATCAGCACTCTGGTTGATGACACAAGCAGCTGATCAGGAGCCCCTTTCACGCTGCCAGATTTTCGGCGAATGTTGGGCCGTTTTGCCGGCAAGCTGCGAGCGTTTAGACACACAGAGCCGGATTGGCGAGTTGATCCAAGGTGCCCAATTTTCCGCCTCGTAGGGTAGACATATTGGTGGAACCTTTTTATTTTAAACAGACCGAGGCGGCCTTCTGCAACGGGAGGGGCTGTTGATGACTTGTGGGAGGAGCTGTTGATGACTTGTGGGAGGGGCCAGTGTTTCCCATACATTCATTTATCTGTGGCGGTGCGCCACGAATAAATTATCTCCGCCACATATAGATTTTCCTGCTTTTGGCGCTACCTGTTCGACCTCGCTCATAAACACATTATAATGGGACTCACTGTCTGTGAATGTAGCTTGTTGTTACAGTTCCGGTGCAATAGGTGGCGGTATGCATCGTAAAGACGCACTTAACGCACCTGGTCCACCAGAAGAAGAAGAAGAAGAAGCAGACGTAGTAGCAGAACGGATCCAAACACCTCTCGGTACAAATATGTGGGCAAACAAGTCCAAAAGTGGTTCGAATAACTCTAACTCATCATGTTATATTAGCCTGTGTCTGTATTAACACAGCTGGAAGCTCAACATGTGCAGAGACATTAACTCACGCTGTTAGTAGTGTTAACTGCAGCGCGAGTCCCGTAGCACCGGCAACGGGAGCGGCGCAACAACTCTCTATTTTACGCGGCTCTTCTATTTTTGTCGCGCTACGCTCCCCTACGCGACCCTCCAGCAGATAAAAACTACATGAAATAGTGTGCTAAACGAGCGCAATGTGTTTTTAAATGAATAAACCATTATCAGAGGTGATATGTGATGATTTGTTTTCATGCATTTACCCATGTTTAACCGTGACATTGTGTAAATGTCTGTGGCGGACATTTGAAAGCGAGAAGATGACAATCACTACAGTAAACTTGTAGATAACTCAAATATATGTAATAACTGAGGTGGAAAATGCTTTAACATTTCATGGCTCAGCAAACGGTAAACAACCCCGCTGGCTTCTCTATGTGTCGCTTCCACGCAGTCAGTGGAGCCCAAATGAATACGCCGCGACGCTACGCCGACGGGACG
Organism: Epinephelus fuscoguttatus; assembly: GCF_011397635.1. Lineage (NCBI taxonomy): Eukaryota > Metazoa > Chordata > Actinopteri > Perciformes > Serranidae > Epinephelus > Epinephelus fuscoguttatus. The sequence continues at coordinate 40,256,550 of NC_064770.1, read as the reverse complement.
CTTACTTTTGCAGCTGGTGGAGCCCGGCTGTAAGGTTCTGCTCATTAGTAATTAACTCTGACGTTGGATGTTCACTCCTTCTTCTGAGTATTGAAAAATATTTTTAATACCCCCCCCCCCACCCGCGCCCCCCCCCACACACCACCACAAATAAATTCCTGTCCTGTGGGAAACACTGGGGGCTGTTGATGACTTGTGGGAGGAGTTGTTGATGACTTGTGGGAGGAGTTGTTGATGACTTGTGGGAGGAGCTGTTGATGACTTGTGGGAGGGGCTGTTGATGAATTGTGGGAGGAGCTGTTGATGACTTGTGGGAGGAGCTGTTGATGACTTGTGGGAGGAGCTGTTGATGACTTGTGGGAGGAGCTGTTGATGACTTGTGGGAGGAGCTGTTGATGACTTGTGGGAGGAGCTGTTGATGACTTGTGGGAGGAGCTGTTGATGACTTGTGGGAGGGGCTGTTGATGACTTGTGGGAGGAGCTGTTGATGACTTGTGGGAGGAGTTGTTGATGACTTGTGGGAGGAGCTGTTGATGACTTGTGGGAGGAGCTGTTGATGACTTGTGGGAGGAGCTGTTGATGACTTGTGGGAGGAGCTGTTGATGACGCTGCACGTGCGAGCCACTGGCGGTGGATAAACAGGAAACAGCTGATAGCAGGAATTAGCGAGCAGCTAGTAGCAAGAGGGAAACACAAACCTGACAGACACTGTAAAGATGAGCAACTGGGGAGACAAGGAATTGCGCGCCCTCCTTGTCCTCGCAAACGAAGAGGCCATTAACGGTCAGATGACGGGGACGGTGAAGGACGGGCCGACTTACGAGAGAATCACCGAAGGACTGACCAGCCGCGGCTTCCCTCCCACGTCACTGTTTACGTCACACGCTGAGCTACACGTTTTGTTACTTGCTCACGCCCCCCATTGCCCCGAAAAAGGCACATTCTGTATAAACAAAAGTAGGTAGGCGGCATTTTGCTGCACTCCCCGATTTTATTTTTATACTGCCAATGCTGAAAGAAGACTGATTGGGCTTTCCTGCAGATTTGCACAGTTCCTGCTTAAAAAGGGCTAATGATTACATTATAGTTGATGGTGTAAAATTTAGAGCAGTGATGGCGGCTAACGAAGCAAGAAGCGCTAACTCACACGTTAGCAAAGTAAACACAGTAATAAGTGAAGTTACGGCAGAAACAGTCGATAATAAAAGAATGACCTCATCGAGTTGCTCGGAGCATAAACACGTTTTCAGCGTTCTTCTGACGGATTTGGCAAAAGTGAAATTTATCAGCTGGCTCTGTGGGCGATCAAGATGATGATCATTAAAAATGGTGATTTAGTTTTTGTTGATTGATTAATGGACAAAACAGAAGTGAGACAGTTCACGTTAAAATCATGGCAGAGTAAATCTGGTTCAGTGAGCGGCAGAAATAATCGCAGGTGTGTGAATGAGTGAAGGAGTGAAGGAGTGAAGGAGACACAACAAAGCAGATCAGGATGAGATTAATCCATCTGAACAGGACTGACTCCTTCATCACAAATGATGTCAGGCAAGTGTGTGTGTGTGTGTGTGTGTGTGTGTGTGTGTGTGTGTGTGTTTCAGCTGGATGCCTGCAGCAACACACACACACACACACACACACACACACACACACACACACACCTCCACATGTAGAGACACGTGAGAAGAAAAGAACTGATAGGAGGACGCCACCGCGCTCTCACGCATGCATGAACACATCTGCGCACTCGAATGCAAACACACGGCTGACACGCAAAGCCTCCCCACCCCCACCCCCTCTGGAAACCAGGCCACCGAGATGACACGCCACGATCAGGACCAGAGAGGATCTCAGGTCAGACAGTGACATCACCACAGGGACGGCGAATCACTCTCTGACCTCAGCTGGATTTTATTCTCTCAAACAGAATCAAACTCAGACGCCACACGTCCAGGTTATATTTCTGTGTGATGAATAATTAACAGTGGGTCAGTTTATTAGGAACGACCTGCATCAAGAGAAGAAACACGACGAAATAAAAATATACAGTTAAACAGAATCAGAGTTGAACCTTCGTCAGTCATCTGACGATTCAGAATGAACCCCAGTATGAATTCTGACGAACCGCACTGACCAGCAGAGTCTTCATTTTTCTTCACCAAATAAATAGTTCTAAGACTCGTCATCATCTGCCGGAGTCGGTAAATCATCTGCAAGATTTGAGAGCTCACGCTGCTTCGTTTGCAAATGAAAAACTGACCTGATCACACTGAAAGAGTTTCAGCAGCTGGAGGCCACAGTTTTTAAAGAGAATGAAACTTTCATCGCTGTTTTTGTGCTGCAGCGTGTCTCGTGTTTCTGCCCTCTGCTTTTTCCCCCACTGTCCATGGGATGATGGGAGAGGCGGACTCCAGGTGCTCCGACATGTTCTCCCTGTGTCAGCGTGGGTTTCAAAGATCCAGGTTGCTGTGAGCTTAGGTTCTCTATTCTCGTGAACACAGTATCTCAAGAACAGCTTGAGGAAATTTCTTCAAATTTGGCACAAACGTCCACCTGTACGAAAGAATAAACTGACAGTAATTTGTTGGTCAAAGGTCAGTGTGACCTCACATAACTCAAGAATTCATACAGTAATTCTGACCAAACCTGACACAACTGGACTGGTGGGCGGAGTCATACAACCACAGGGTTTTAACTGTATTCTAATTTATTGTTGGAGTTTTGCACAATGAGCTCCGTCTGTCTGTAACATGTGAAAGATGTTAGGAGCACATATGTTTTATCCCTCAGAGGATCAGTTCTGACACTTAAAGAAAAAGAACATACAGTGATCTAGATTTGAGGCCGCACCGCCCTGAAGAAGTCTGCTGTCCCAGAAACCATTAAAGCAGTCACTGTAGTGCAGTGAATGATCCGTGTAGATGTTCACAGTCCGCCCAGTAGCATCTCCGTCCATCAGTCGTCCTCCCGTTAACTAGGAGGTGATTCATTCTGAAGATAAGGAAGATTTATAATCTGTCAGGCAGCTTCCTGTTTCTCAGTCGTCTTCTAGGCGCTGGAGTTTTTAGCTTTGATGAATTCCAGCGCTGCTCTGTTCTCGGCGGCCGCGCCCGCATCGCGCTGAGGAAGTAATAGCAGTGTTGATGAATTACCCACTTTGTCTGCAGCACATTAAAGTGACGGCGCTGCGGCTCTTAAAGATAAACAGAGAGCAGAGAGAAGTGTCTGCAGCCCCACAGTAACACACACAGTCAGATAATGAGGCCACGGCCTCAACACGCTCAGGTCAAAGGTCACTCTGCTTTGTGTTGGTGGGGGGTCGACTCGATGAAAAGTAGGCTACGCTTTCACTCTTATATCTGCTCATGGAGGAAGAGGAGGAGGAGGAGGAGAGCTGGAGTGGTTCTGTTAGTGTAAGTTATTAAATGAGCCCCTGCAGACACGAGCAGCACAAACCTCTTAATGTGCAGATGAAACTAAACACATGTGAGACGTTGGTGAGAGGGTGAAGTGACGGTTCCTCTCAGCTGTAATTCAGCTCTTTATTATCGTCTCCATCGGCCATTTGGTCTGAAACACCCGTATGCTCGTCGGGCAGCCGGCGGTCCAGGCTATCAGTCCTCCTTTAAGAGGCTGCAGCGGCCTGAGTTTATTTTATTTGAAGAGTTTATTTTTGGCTCCTTGCCTTTGTTTGACAGGACAGAGTAAAGTGTGAAGGGGGAGATGGAGAGAGGGGATGACATGCAGCCTTTGTACATGGGACGGCTGCTCCAAACACTGCGCTACTGGGCGCCGCAGCAAGCGGAGCTTTAAAACTAGAGTGATTATACTGGTGTCGTATGAAACTAAAAGACCGAAAGAATCCAGCTCCTCAGGAAGGAGGTGAAATAACGCTCCATAATTAGGCTCAATTTTGGGGACACAAGAACAGCATGGCCATTTTCACAGCGGCCCCATGACCTCTGACTCCAAGCTATCTGAATGAAACTGGGCTCTATGGGAACCTACCAGTCTGCCCTTACAGACGTGCCCACTTTATGCTGGTCCCATGCAGTGTAATGTTTCATTGTCACCTGTTGTATTTGAAGCTGTCTGCAGACGGGCTCCATAAACAGACTCTGAGCTGTATGAATCAGGTCTGACTGTGAGGCCGAGACTCAGTGAGTTCAGTTTCAGTCATGTGTGATGATGTTAGTCCCCATAGCAGCCATGTCATTGTCATGACACCACTTGTCTGTGTATAAAATGACCTGAAGTGACCTCCAGGATAATCACAGCCTCATGAAGCTTAGCAGGCACAAAGTAGACACCTCCGACACTCAGAGGAAGTCTGGCTTTAATATGTTGATTAACTATCCGGAGGTTTCTGAGTAGTTTCCAGAACAGAAGTGTCACAATACAACTCTTACAGAAAGTTTTTGACACCAAATAACAGCAGGGATTTTCTCTGGTGTTCCTCGAGCTCTCCGTGTCTGAACTTCAGGGATTTATACCATTTCTGTTCATTCTTGATTGGTAAATAAAATGCTTAAATTAAGCTCCAGCTCTGTTTAACAAATGGTTTCATCAGCAAAACTGCAGCCATGACTTATAAGGCATACATGATCATGGAAATGTTTGAATAGGTGTCGAATCAAAACACAATGTTTAACACAGATTTGTGACAAGAAAAACTTGTGACAAGGAACTGGGACACCGCTACCCCTCGCGGGACCACGCAAATGTAGGGGTAGGGCTAAGGGGGGGTATTGGGACGGGCCCTAAGTCTGCTGCCTCCCCATAAACATCACCTGTCCCCATTAAAGAAGCCAAACATAGGTCCGTGTGGGACTCCGAGGGTGAATGAATGAATTTAAAGAATGAGAATGTTTCTTCGAGGTCTCGTCAACGTCTTTGTTCTGACCAACCGTCCACAACTCAACAAATCAGAGACATCTGAGAAACTGACTCCAGAGAACAATCTGTGTTTAGCTTTGTTAAATAAATTCTGATAATATCAAAGATTTATCTTAAAATCACTGGTGGTTACCAGGTGGTCTGTCGATCAGCTGTTAATTAATGCAGCTCTTGGTCGAACCACCAGCACTGTGATCAGTGGACAACCTGCTCTTTGATCTGAGCTGCTTTAAATGTGGAAATGAATACGTTTTAGGAGGTGCGAGCGATACGTGAGCCGTTACCCGCCGGTGTGGACGTTAAGATAAGAGTTAGAGATGTAACTATGGTTCTGTGAATTCTTGATGATGGTCAGATGTTACTGACGGACATGAAAAGGTCTTAAAACCTGTGACACGGTGTGAAGTTGATCTTTAAATGATGAACATTGGTCAGAAAAGGACCTGGGTGTGTTTTCCTTCAGTATTTCAGCCTCGATGCACAAACAGAAACACTCCATGTGGTCATGTGACCATATGGACATGTATGTACACATATGGACATACATGTGAACATATGGTCATGTGGACCAGGAGCCTGACCCTGAATCATCACACAAGAGTCAGGTCAGTCCTCCTAAACCAGAAGCTGTCAGGGTTGATTCCCAGAGTAACATCTGTCTTTTGGTTTTATTTCAGAGGAAATTAGTCTTATTTGATTATTAGTTAATTTTATAATGTGTTGATAAAATCTGGGCTGCAGACACGTTTCAGTCTGCACCAAGAACAGTGCTGAGGGTTGATACCCAGCTCCGTATGATCTCTACAATCAGGTTAAAAAACAAAAGAAATAAGACAACACAATTTTTCAGTGAGCAAAAGAAGCAAAATGTTAGAAGCTGTCAGAACACGAGCGGCTGAGTGAGAATGACTTTATGTGAACTTTAATTTCAAAGCATCAGAAATCAGATTTAATTCAAAAACTATCAGATGAGCTCACTATGGTGCTTTAGACACGTTTGGTTTGATGCTTAATGAGCGATAAATCATCAGATTGTTACAGAGACTGCACGGCAGGGACGCAACGATACATCAGTCTGGATCAATATCTCACTATATAATGATGAAAACTGTGTGTGTGTGTGTGTGTGTGTGTGTTCCACGTTTTTCTCCTCACTGACTTGGTCAATCCATGTGAAATTTGGCACAGTGGTAGAGGGTCATGGGAGGATGCCAATGAAGCAATATTACATCAATTGGCCAAAGGGGGGCGCTATAGCAACCCATTGAAATGTCAAACTTTGAATGGGCATATCTCATGCCCCGTATGTGGTAGAGACATGAAACTTTGCACAGAGATGCCTCTCCTCATGAGGAACACATTTGCCTCAAGAACCCATAACTTCCGCTTATATAGATTTTCCACCATTTTGAATTTTTTGAAAAACACTTCAAATGGATCTCTTCCTAGGAAGTTTGAGCGATCTGCATGAAACTGGGTGAACATAATCTAGGGAGCAATATCTAAAGTTCCCTCTTGGCAAAAGTTGGAAAACTTCCTAAAACTGAGCTTCTATAAGGCAATGAATATTGCGGAGGGCGTGGCTCATCACATAAAGGTGTAGAACATCTCAAGGGTTTCACCCATCACCACGCAACTTTGTAGGCATATGACCACACATAATCTGAGGACCCTCCATTATTGACTCCATCAAACAAAATGGGGGCGCTAGAGAGCTCATTTCTTATCTAGGCCTAACCGCCATATGGACTTTTACTAAACTTGGTAGATATGTAGAACAGGACGCCTCAAGGTGACTGGAGAAATTTAACTCTAATTGGCAACTGGGTGGCGCTATAACAACAGAAAAATGCTTCAAAATGGCTAAAATGCGACCGATCGCTGTGGCTCCCCCTGTGGACCAATGTCTAATGTTTGGTATGACTAAGTCATGGTATGGTATGCTGCTGCAACAAGGGCTAGCTGCACCTTTCCCATGTGAACTACCAGTGCGCCCACTTTTAAGTCAATACAACATATAAACACTTTAACTATCTGCCTTTCAACATGCTGCCTCAACTACTAATGTACAGTTTCAGCCCACTAACTATCCCACTATTGGCAATGGTACTACTGTACTTTCAATAAAGCAATCGTACTATCAAACTCACAAACACTGTCTGAATACATTGCTCTTCTTAATGGGTTCAGTTGACTATTTAATCTGCAGTTTCCTATGACCTGTGTCCCAAACACACACCATGTGAAACTGTACGTGGGCAGCTGTGCACTCAGTGGGTATGGACTAGTATTGATTCAATGACATCTTGATCCATTATCATCAAAGCAAAGTGAAAACATCGATCTGTCTTTATTGTGAAATTCCCAAACCCTCCTCCTTCTTACACAATCAGTGTCAGCGGCTCAGCACCAGGCAGATAATGGTCAGCAGCCAAAACAACACCAGGAGGATATTCACTGATGTCGTCTCCATCGACCACAGACCTGAATCCAGTTAAAGTGAAATCATTTCGTGGCTGACTTTGTGATCTCAGCAGATATTGTTGTTCAAAGAATTCAAATTTATGTCATATTGTCATGACACTTTCGATCTGCAAAAGCTGAATTAAGTTTGAGGTCATATAAAGTTTGTCCACAACATGTCACAAAATGCGACATTTTCCGAAACATATTTCTCAGAGAAAGACCAGTAGCATTTGGTCGAGTCGAGTCAACGAGTCAAATTGAAATGTTGTAGAACTTTTTGAATGTTGTGTTTGGCCCTCAGGGCCACCGTAAACTCTCTGTAACATGAATGTTGGTGACGCTCACACACACTTGCTCTGTCTCTGTGCTCAGTAACGTGTCAGTGTGTAACTCAGTAACACTCAGTGAGGACGATCTGCAGCATGCGTGTGAGCGCTGATAATTTAAAGTCTCTGATCTGCAGCTCCGACTTTCATCTCGTCTTTGTAGCCAGGAGCCATTTTGAGAAGATCTGTGGTTGTTCGCTGTGAGCAGCTGCAAATGTCTTTTATTCTTTATCGATGTATGCAGAGACGCCAGCTACTGATTGGTCCATTCAGACCTGATCATCACGATAAAACGCACATGTAATGTTCTAAATTTATACCTGTTAAAACACGTCTGCAGCTTGTCTCTGATCCACGTGGAAACAGAATCTGTGTCTCTGTGTTTCAGAGCTGCAACAGAAATTCAATGGAAAATTATTCTCGATTTTTTTGTATGGTTCATAAAAATTGCCATCAATGACACAATTTTCCCGCCCAAAATGAGTCCAAGATGACGTCTTCAGATGTCTCGTTTGTCCGTCCAAAAGTCCAAAACCTGAAGAAATGAAATTTATTGATGTAAATGAAGGAGAGACGCAGCTCTTCACATCAGAGAACCTGGAGCCTCCACTCGAAATATGACTTACAGGATCATTTGATTATGAAGTTTATAGTTTTACGTTCTGTGGATGGTCTGACATTTCATTAAACCCAACTTTTCAGAAAACGGGAAATTCCACAAAACATTCACCAACACATTTCACAAAATACATTTTTACAAAAGAGAAAATTTAACAGTTTTTGTGAGACTCAAGTGAAAAGGGTTTAGAGTTTTTTTTTTTTAAATGTGTGAAATGTCGTATCGACTAACTGTTGCAGTAAATGAAGCATTTTTATGATGATAATTTTTCATGCAAAAATACCAAATATTGACATTTTGTTTGTCTTTTTTTAATGATATTAAATAGACCCTTTTTAAGGGCTGACGTCACAGTGACATCATGTGATCAGCTGGAGGTGCAGCTGCCTCTCCCCCACAGGGCTGTAGGCTCCACAGGAGTGTTAAAATGTGTTTGTCTTGTTGTGTTATTGGGAGCCAGAATAGAAGGAGTCATGGCTCAAAACCAGCCGCCACTGCCCGTCAACAAAAACAAAGACAACTATGGTTAAATGTGATAAGACCAAAGGACTGGACGGAGGCCATCATCAAAAATGCTCACATGTGCAGCGCACACTTCATATCAGGTTAGGGAAAAGTATTTCCTGTTGTAGGGATGAATAAGGTTATGTGTATTAAGGGTTATCATGTCCACCTCATCAGAAACTGGGGAGGGATTAAGAGGAAGATTGGATTTCTCTGCAACGCTAACTTTTTAGCACATTAGCTAACGTTAGCTTCCATAGCAAAACAAACAAGTGTGGTCCTCCTTTGTAAGATTGGCTTCCTGTGACATCATCCATCCACTGAGTGAGAGCATACGGGTCGGCCAGTCTGGTCCCGTTGGTCAGTGTTTACTTATTCAAGTAACACTGGCGGTCCCGGAGAGTGAGTGACCTGACATGGTGCGTTGGTAAATTCAGTCTGACGCTCTACACTAAAATGAGAGCCCTGTTGGTGGAAGAAACGCAGCGTTATATTTCTACATGAATGAACCAACGGTTAAGTTAATCACACATTCACTCCGCTCGGCGCTCTGCTGCTCCGTCTCCACAGACAGAGTGTCCAGAGTGCGCTCTGCCACTCTGAGAGTGCGCTGCTCTGGATAACCCAACGCTACATTCAGACAGCGCTCCCAATTTATCAACGCTCCAGTTTGTGTCAGAGTGCGCTCCCACACTCACAATGAGTGTTTCTGAACGCACCACTCACATCATCTTCCTCCATCGTCTAAAACAAGACAACACAACTTGCTAGCTAGTGCTAGCTAATGTCTGTGGAGAACTGTTTCGCCTCCAGCTAAGCCCCGCCCACCAAAAAACATCACACTGTTTACTAACAGTTAAAGGGTTTATATTTTCAGCTTTTAGACTTTTGGTCAGAAGTGACCTGAGGAATAAAGTTTTATTGACTAACTCTGCAGATGAAATGATCTGTTTCAGCATTAATAATCACATTTATTTCTAAATATAATTTGTCTCCATTAAATCCTTAATTATAGAATCTGTCTGCAGAGGAGCTGAAATATAACGAACCATGTGACGGACTGATGGATGAACTGATGGATTGGTACACTAACAGTTTGTTGTGGTGTCTCAGATGTTTCCCGCTCATCACCAGCGTTCTCTGTTTTAATGTCCACATCCTGTTTATCATGAATGTTAACAGAGAAGTCGTAATAATGTGCAGAGAACAGAAGATTAAAGAGGAAGTAATGAATAGATAATACGACATGTGATGAAGTCCTGACTGAGTTTTATCTCCATTAACGAGGCTTAATAAGGGGAATTCCACTTTGTCCTCTGATGTGTGATGAGTGGAACAGACGGAGGTTTGTTCTCACACGGCTCAACATAACTGTGCACGTAAATATAGACGCTGCTTGTAAAAATAATTCACCACAAATCTGTCAGACTTTTTTATTAATGCACCAAAGTGCTGCTGAAAAACTTCACACACATTAACTGTTTCCTCTAACACACACACACACACACACACACACACACACACACACACACAGATCTGATTGAAGTTTTTAAACCACTGAGAACCTGTGAGAACATGAATTACTCTGTGTCGCTGTGAGAGGGTTATTCTTTGAATGCATCCTGCAGAAACAACTTAAGGCTCATTTTTTCTGCCTTCACACAGAAGTCTCCGCTAGTCTCTGAGCTAGCCCCAGCTCTCCGTTTGGATCCAACCGGAGCACCGAGCCCTGGTTTGTTATTCAGGTTAAAGTGGGAAGAAGCAGCGGGTTTATCGGGCAGCTGAGTGAAGTGGAGCCTGCGGAGGAAACACCGGGACCGTCTGGATGTAATAGTCCGTGGAGGTGCTGCGGTGCTCGGCTGCACAGATAGGAAACCCCTCGGCTGACAGGATGTACCACTCTCTCACTCCGCTCTCTCTCACGCAGGCGCAGAACGTACGTGCTACTTGGCCGTCGGATGTAGTCCGTGTAGTGTGTTCAAATGCAACTGACACAGGGCGACGTGAGGCGACGTAGACGACGCAACAGTTGGCTTTCGTCGCCGCTAGTTCTTTGATGTCGGTTTGGTGTGTCCGCACCTTTATAGACAGTAGTGGTCTGTGAGGTCAGTAAATACATCCTGACATGTGGGCAGAGAATTCTTTCACTATATTACATATATTCATTATACATATTATTCATTTCGTTTTCCCTTTTTATGCCTCCACGTCGGCAATAGCTGTGGCCAGAGGCATCATGTTTACGGGTTGTCTGTCTGGATATCTGTACTTACGTCCGTCCCATGCCTGTGAACACAATATCTCAAAAACATCCTCAGATTTCCCACAGACATTCACTCGGACTCAACGATGAGCTGATCAGATTTTGGTGGTCAAAGATCACTGTGAACTTGTCTGTCTCATTTTTGCATATGCGATGTCTCAAGAACACCTGAACTGAATTTCTTTGTGTGTCAGAGCCTTGAATGTGATTAAAAGAACTTTGGCGCCGATGCATTGAAGCCAAAATAGGTGTGATGTTCTGTGTTGTGAAAGGACAGCAGTGACCTACATTTGGAGCTGTTCCTCAGCTGCTGAAAACAGGACCGGACTACATTCTCTACACGTTGCTCCAGGGTCAGATTACTCACCCAGATTTTCTGCACCTGATTTTCTGCCGGGAGTGAGGGGGCTGATGAGAGGCTGAATTTGTTTTAGATATGTTTTAGGACACCCAGCTTTGTTTGTTGTGCAGGCAGCTGTGAAGAGACGCTGATGTTCAGGTGTCAGAGGGTTTAAAGGTCACGTGGAGCTGTGTGTCGTCAGCGTAGGTATGGAAAGAGACGCTGTGATGACGGGGGAGCAAAACACAACAGGTCCCAGAACTGATGCTTGTGGTAACCGGACTACACTTGTATAGTTCCTGTCTGGTCATCTGACCACTCAGAGTGGAGCAGCCATCAGGAGCAGGTTGGGGTTCAGTATCTTGCTCAAGGATACTTCGACATGCAGACTGAAGGAGTCGGGGATCGAACCGCTGATCTTCTGATTAGTGGACGACCCGCTCTACCTCTGAGCCACAGCCGCCCTGTGGTATCCCACAAGGCAGCAGTTCATGAGGAACATTCCACAATGGAGACAACAGGTGGTAAAAACAAAATCCTCCGTCACACACAAACCACACAAACTGCAGCCTCGGCACAAATCAAGCAACACCACATTACGTTAGCATAAAATGAGCTTATAATCATAGTTTAACAGCGCTAACACACAGAAAGAGCGATGTCTCTTACCTCTCCCACGCAGCACAGCAGCAGAAGGGGAGAGGTAAGGTGGGAGACACCTCTTTACAGGTGGAGTACACCTGAAGGTGACAGAGACTGGTTCATCAAGATTTTTAATATCTGTTTATTAATATATATTTTCACTGGCTCTGCTCCGTCTCACTGCACTGTCTAACACATCGTGGCGAGGGCAGGGAGCGCCGTTTAAACTGAGTAATCTGTCAACTGTCGGCAGCGATCACGTAACTGTCAGCTGACCAAACAAATGTTGATGTCACTCTCCAGGTAAACGCCGCGGTGGCTTTACCAGTGAACAGATACCTGTCTGTACGCACGGTGATGTTTCACAATAGGTCTGAGTGACATCATCAGGTCTCCTTTGATTCGTGTGTGTTTGTATGAGTCATGTGGTCGTGATGATGTATCGTTCCCCTCGCCGCTCAAATTTAGCAGCAGATCCGGTGCGTCAGCCGACGACAATACCTGTCAGCTGCTGTGTGGACTCCGCCTACTGTGCACACAGCAGGTGTACGCTGGCGTGGTCATGATGCAGACACACACGCTGTCCTTCTGTTTCCTGCGACAGCTGCACAACAGTTTCCCTCTGAATAAATACAGTTTAATCTTAAAAATATGATGAACAAATGTCAGTTCACTTTAATTCAGTTTTATTTATAAAGCCCAACATCGCAGATCACAGTTTGCCTCAGTTTGTGATCAGACAGTTTTCAGAATGACATAAAGTCAGAGTGAAGTTTCGACAGGAATCTGGTGGTTTCTGTGACAGGAAGTGACACATTAACACGTGGAAACTGAACCAGGAGCAGCTGCGGTTTGTGAAACAGTGAACAGGTAGATCCTGCTGACAGCTGGGACTCTTCACAATAAGAGCCCGTCGTGTCTTCTTATTAAAATGTTTTTATTGTGAAGCAGGAAGTGTTGAGCTTGTGTCAGTGTTAACTCTTTAAAGAGAGACGTCCTGAAGACGGGCCGGGAGATCGTTGTTTGGATGATCCTGTTTAAATCAGTCTGAAATAAGAACCATGACAGATTTGTTCTTTTTGATTCAGACAGCGAAGCCTTCTGTCCTCCCTGTTACGTTACGTTACGTTACGTTACGTTACGTTACGTTACGTTACGTTATGTTGCGTTACGTTACACACGGCATATTGTGACTGTTTCAACATAACAAACACACTCTGCAGGTGATTTTGAAGTGTGATCCTTCAGTGTAGATCCTCACTTCTCACACGAGGCGGGAAAAGTTTAATGAGATTTACTGAGAATAGAAGAAAAGAAACAAAATGGCAGCCAAATCCCTCCAGAGTAACATCTCATACAGTCCACCACTGCCTCGATCTTTATATTCTCACTGTATTACTCATCATTATTCACTTTGACTCTGCATGACACACATGAACACTTATTACAGTCCAAACCAACACAGACTTCATGTCGTCTTTACACACGACATTGTGAAAAATTGATTGATTGGTTGTCCACAGTCACCTTTTGTCAGATGCACCAAACTGTCTTACAGCACCTGTTGTAAGGCCCTGACACACCAAGCTGACGGTCGGCCGTCGACCAAAGTTGGGCCGTCGGTGAGCGTCTGTCGGCCTAGTTTTTGCGGTGTGTCCCGCACCGTCAGCACTTCGGCGTCGGCGGCTTTTCGGCCAATTGAGCATGTTGAATCGGCGGCGGAGCTTGACAGTGAGAGAAATCACTCTGATTGGCTGTTCAGGTTTTATTTCCTCGCCCCTGTAGCGAGTGAATCTGCCTGTAGTGAAACCGGGGCTAACCGGTGCTTCCTCCTCAGGCTCCACTTCACTCAGCTGCCCCACAGACCCGCTGCTTCTTCCCACTTTAACCTGAATAACAAACCAGAGCTAGCTGGGAGCGGCTAGCGGAGCGTTAGCCGCAGCATGACCGGAGGGAAGCACAGCCAGTTAGCCTCCGCTAGTCTCTGAGCTAGCCCCGGCTCTCCGTTTGGATCCAACCGGAGCACCGAGCCCTGGTTTGTTATTCAGGTTAAAGTGGGAAGAAGCAGCGGGTTTATCGGGCAGCTGAGTGAAGTGGAGCCTGCGGAGGAAACACCGGGACCGTCTGGATGTAATAGTCCGTGGAGGTGCTGCGGTGCTCGGCTGCACAGATAGGAAACCCCTCGGCTGACAGGATGTACCACTCTTTCACTCCGCTCTCTCTCACGCAGGCGCAGAACGTACGTGCTACTTGGCCGTCGGATGTAGTCCGTGTAGTGTGTTCAAATGCAACTGACACAGGGCGACGTGAGGCGACGTAGACGACGCAACAGTTGGCTTTCGTCGCCGCTAGTTCTTTGATGTCGGTTTGGTGTGTCCGGGCCTTAAAAGGGAGGTCGTCTTCTCTGGCGCTGTGTTGTCATTTGTCATCTCCGTACAGTGAATCAATCCATCGTGCCGATTACGATTTTCTCTTTTTTAATGTTATCACGCCATTTTATTAAATTTATTATGCTTTTAAAAAATCTAATATCGTCCATAAACAAATCAACATTATACAGTAAATAAAACAAAACAAATAATTTAAAACATCAGTTTTTATTTTGTAAAATCTGATGGAAAAAAAAACACATTTCATATTTTTATGACATAGTGTCTATACTTTACTCAAATCTGGTTTATTAGCATACATAACCTCTGAGCTGAGGTTGTACAGATTTTAGGGATGTGAAGAATTTCAATATACTATACAGGAAATGACATCACAGTAAACAGAGACAGCACTGTAGGCTGTGTCAGCACAGTGAACACATGGTGTGTCTGATGTCTGAGCTGAACCAGGTAACTGAGGTGACTCACACACCTGTGGTCTCTGTGACGCTGAGCTCTGATTGGTTGGGACTAAAGTGTAGACTGTCACGTCTCTGAGTCGAATCACAACACGAAAGTTTGACGCTGTCCTAATGTTCGTTACTAATCAGGCTTGAGCACTGTGTGGCTCTGCTGCAACATGAGGATTAACGCTCTTATCAATGAAGTCATGTGGGCATGGCCACACACACACACACACACACACACACACACACTGTGTGTATTCAGACAGCAGCAGATCAGACTGTGTGTGTGTGTGTGTGTGTGTGTATAAACGGATTAATGCCTCGTTTATTTATTTATTTATTTGTGAAGCAGAAAGTGGGTCATCCTGTGTGGCGGCAGGTCACATGACACAGAAGTCACATGTTTCATCAGAGGACAGATGGACGAGTGTGTGTTTGAGTCTCGTCATTAAAACACACATCGATCTGATTATTAATATTTGATGTGAACAGAAGAAGTTTTTGCAGCCGCAGAGACGTTTTAGGGGATTTACGTCTGTCAGAGGACGTATGGAAATCACAGCTGTACGTTTATGAGCCCACTGGGCTGTGTGTGTGTGTGTGTGTGTGTGTGTGTGTGTGTGTGTGTGTGTCAGGATGTAGTGGGTTGACAGGAGTTATATTTAAAGGGTCAGTTCACCCCAAACGCCAACACACATATTTTCCCACAGACGTGAGCAGAGTTCTGCTTCACATTACTGTTATTATTATTATTATTTGTCATGAGTCATGAGACAAACTGCTCCTCTGTAGGTTTTACTTTTAGATAAAATATTTATCTAAATACATTTGTTTGTTTGTTTGTTTGTGTCCCTGTGCAGCTGTAAACATCAGTTTTACTGAACCTTTACAACATGTGATAAACACACGTCTCCATCTGTGCAATATAGATTTTAATAAAAGAAAAACACGTCAGCAGAGATGCGCAGATTTATCAGTCAAACATCAGTATCAGCTGATGTTCTCCTTGTTGACCGCCATCAGCCAATCAGCCAATCAGCAGAGAAGATGACATCACTGATGTTAGTCAATGTTTTTCTGATGTATCTCAGGCTAAAAATCAAAGCTCGAGACTAACGTCGTCCCGGAGACGATAGGAAACATGTTTGTGACTAACAGATTCTCCCCGGGACGCCATCTTGATGAAAGGACGCAGTAAACTTAGTAACGATGCGTCAGAGGACGCAGCCTGTTGTTTACCTGATGATGTCACACTGTGAACAACTAATCTGTAATGACATCATCAGGAGGAGAGCTAGTTAATGTTAGCTGTTAGCAGTCAGCAGTCAGTTAACGTTAGCTCTAATCAGTTGGTTAACTTGAGCTGTTAGCAGTTATTTATTATTAGCTCTGATCAGTTAGTTAACGTTAGCTGTTAGCAGTTCAACATTGGTTTACTTTAGCAGTTAGCAGTCAGTTAACCTTAGCTCTAATCAGTTAGTTAACTTCAGCTGTTAGCAGTTAGGAGTCAGTTAATGTTAGCTGTTAACATTAGCTCTAATCAGTTAACTTTAGCTGTTGGCAGTTAGGAGTCAGTTAATGTTAGCTGATAGTTAGGTTTAGCTGTTATTAGTTAGCTGTTAACGTTAGCTGTTAGCAGTTAGATAATGTTAGCTGTTAGCAGCTAGTTAATGTTAGTTGTTAGCAGCAGTTGGCTGGGACTAACAGCTAACAGAGGTTGCCCTCAGTTGTATTGTGATGCATTCAAGCTCCATTCAGTAAAAATTAGTTCTGGGTGAAGGTAAATTATGTTCTGTGTTATCCTGATATTCGCGATATTTGGACTTGTTGACATAGTGACTTCATACTGTTACTACGGCAACAACAAACATGGCTGAAAGTGAAATTGATGATGGACTCTGCAGTGGTTCCAAAAAGAGGAGCTTCAGTAGTGTGGAATAAACTGTGGCGTCCTGAATGTTTGATGAACAGACCTGGACTGAGATGTTCAGATGTTTAGACTGACTGATGATGATGATGATGAAGATGATGCTGATGGTGGTTGTCTCTCTGTCTCCTTCAGACCAGCTGAAGTCGGTGATGGAGCAGGTCCTGGACTTCGCGGTTCACGAGCTGACGAAGATCGTGGAGGCTTCGTTTGACGACCTGCTGCTGGAGATCACGAAGATGGAGAGGGAGCAGCGGGTCCTGGAGGAGAGGCTGGACAGGAGCTCCGACAGAGGAGGAGGAGGAGGAGGGGAGAAGGGGAGAGGAGGAGGAGGAGGAGCTGGGGGGAGGAGGAGAGGCTCAGAGAACGACTCGGTGTCCCCCAGCGGCTCTGAGGACGCCCGGGAGGAGCTCACAGAGGTCACCGTGTCCAAAGAGACGGCGGAGACAGATGGTGAGTAAAGAGACGACTGTTGTCCCGTAACGTCTCACCTGGCTGTGTGAGGGACAGGTGGACTGTGGGACGCTGTGACATCACTAGTGTAGTAACATGTGAACTGTGGGACGCTGTGACATCACTGTGGTGTAGTAACAGGTGGACTGTGGGACGCTGTGACATCACTGCAGTGTAGTAACAGGTGGACTGTGGGACGCTGTGACATCACTGCAGTGTAGTAACAGGTGGACTGTGGGACGCTGTGACATCACTGCAGTGTAGTAACAGGTGGACTGTGGGACGCTGTGACATCACTGCAGTGTAGTAACAGGTGGACTGTGCGACGCTGTGACATCACTGCAGTGTAGTAACAGGTGGACTGTGGGACGCTGTGACATCACTGTAGTGTAGTAACAGGTGGACTGTGGGACGCTGTGACATCACTGCAGTGTAGTAACAGGTGGACTGTGGGACGCTGTGACATCACTGCAGTGTAGTAACAGGTGGACTGTGCGACGCTGTGACATCACTGCAGTGTAGTAACAGGTGGACTGTGGGACGCTGTGACATCACTGCAGTGTAGTAACAGGTGGACTGTGGGACGCTGTGACATCACTGCAGTGTAGTAACAGGTGGACTGTGCGACGCTGTGACATCACTGTAGTGTTGTAACAGGTGGACTGTGCGACGCTGTGACATCACTAGTGTAGTAACAGGTGGACTGTGGGACGCTGTGACATCACTGCAGTGTAGTAACAGGTGGACTGTGGGACGCTGTGACATCACTGTAGTGTAGTAACAGGTGGACTGTGCGACGCTGTGACATCACTAGTGTAGTAACAGGTGGACTGTGGGACGCTGTGACATCACTGCAGTGTAGTAACAGGTGGACTGTGCGACGCTGTGACATCACTGCAGTGTAGTAACAGGTGGACTGTGGGACGCTGTGACATCACTGTAGTGTAGTAACAGGTGGACTGTGGGACGCTGTGACATCACTGTAGTGTTGTAACAGGTGGACTGTGCGACGCTGTGACATCACTGTAGTGTAGTAACAGGTGGACTGTGGGACGCTGTGACATCACTGTGGTGTAGTAACAGGTGGACTGTGCGACGCTGTGACATCACTGTAGTGTAGTAACAGGTGGACTGTGCGACGCTGTGACATCACTGCAGTGTAGTAACAGGTGGACTGTGGGACGCTGTGACATCACTGTAGTGTAGTAACAGGTGGACTGTGCGACGCTGTGACATCACTGTAGTGTAGTAACAGGTGGACTGTGGGACGCTGTGACATCACTGTAGTGTAGTAACAGGTGGACTGTGGGACGCTGTGACATCACTGCAGTGTAGTAACAGGTGGACTGTGCGACGCTGTGACATCACTGTAGTGTAGTAACAGGTGGACTGTGGGACGCTGTGACATCACTGTAGTGTTGTAACAGGTGGACTGTGGGACGCTGTGACATCACTGTAGTGTTGTAACAGGTGGACTGTGCGACGCTGTGACATCACTGTAGTGTAGTAACAGGTGGACTGTGGGACGCTGTGACATCACTGTAGTGTAGTAACAGGTGGACTGTGGGACGCTGTGACATCACTGTAGTGTTGTAACAGGTGGACTGTGCGACGCTGTGACATCACTGTAGTGTAGTAACAGGTGGACTGTGGGACGCTGTGACATCACTGTAGTGTTGTAACAGGTGGACTGTGGGACGCTGTGACATCACTGTCGTGTAACAGGTGGACTGTGCGACGCTGTGACATCACTGCAGTGTAGTAACAGGTGGACTGTGGGACGCTGTGACATCACTGTGGTGTAGTAACAGGTGGACTGTGCGACGCTGTGACATCACTGTAGTGTAGTAACAGGTGGACTGTGCGACGCTGTGACATCACTGCAGTGTAGTAACAGGTGGACTGTGGACTGTGACATCACTGTAGTGTAGTAACAGGTGGACTGTGGGACGCTGTGACATCACTGCAGTGTAGTAACAGGTGGACTGTGCGACGCTGTGACATCACTGTAGTGTTGTAACAGGTGGACTGTGGGACGCTGTGACATCACTGTAGTGTAGTAACAGGTGGACTGTGGGACGCTGTGACATCACTGTAGTGTAGTAACAGGTGGAGACGCTGTGACATCACTGTAGTGTAGTAACAGGTGGACTGTGCGACGCTGTGACATCACTGCAGTGTAGTAACAGGTGGACTGTGGGACGCTGTGACATCACTGCAGTGTAGTAACAGGTGGACTGTGCGACGCTGTGACATCACTGTAGTGTAGTAACAGGTGGACTGTGGGACGCTGTGACATCACTGCAGTGTAATAACAGGTGGACTGTGGGACGCTGTGACATCACTGCAGTGTAATAACAGGTGGACTGTGGGACGCTGTGACATCACTGTAGTGTAGTAACAGGTGGACTGTGGGATGCTGTGACATCACTGCAGTGTAATAACAGGTGGACTGTGGGACGCTGTGACATCACTAGTGTAGTAACAGGTGAACTGTGGGACGCTGTGACATCACTGCAGTGTAATAACAGGTGGATTGTGGGACGCTGTGACATCACTGCAGTGTAGTAACAGGTGGACTGTGCGACGCTGTGACATCACTGTAGTGTAGTAACAGGTGGACTGTGGACTGTGACATCACTGCAGTGTAATAACAGGTGGACTGTGGGACGCTGTGACATCACTGTAGTGTAGTAACAGGTGGACTGTGGGACGCTGTGACATCACTGCAGTGTAGTAACAGGTGGACTGTGCGACGCTGTGACATCACTGTAGTGTAGTAACAGGTGGACTGTGGGACGCTGTGACATCACTGTAGTGTAGTAACAGGTGGACTGTGGGACGCTGTGACATCACTGCAGTGTAGTAACAGGTGGACTGTGGGACGCTGTGACATCACTGCAGTGTAGTAACAGGTGGACTGTGCGACGCTGTGACATCACTGCAGTGTAGTAACAGGTGGACTGTGGGACGCTGTGACATCACTGTAGTGTAGTAACAGGTGGACTGTGGGACGCTGTGACATCACTGTAGTGTAGTAACAGGTGGACTGTGGGACGCTGTGACATCACTGCAGTGTAGTAACAGGTGGACTGTGGGACGCTGTGACATCAGTGCAGTGATGTGGTGGGACACGTTTCCATGACACCAGATGAAATGCATTCATTGTGTATCTGTTCAGCAAAGAGAAATGTTTCCTGCCCCCCCCCCCCCCCTCTTCCTCCTCAGACTCGGAGCGTCCCCCCGTCCTCTCGGTCTCTCAGGACTGGGTCCCCATCCTGGACAAAGTCTTCGGTCAGAAGTGGTGCAGTGACGTCTGGCAGATCAAGGAGCTCGGGGAAGGAGGAGGGGGAGGAGGTGTTGGGCGGAGTCTGGGTGAGGGCGGGGCACAGCAGGCAGCGCCTCTCTCCACCTCCTCTGTGACCCTGGAGCCCTCCCCCTCCTCCCCCCAGCAGGACCCCCGCTGGACTCCTCTGGAGGACATGGAGGTGTTTTCTCCTGATGAGGACGCTGCAGACGGTCAGGGGGACGCCGCCACCACGGTTCCCCCACCTGGACCCTCACCTGGGCCCCCCCTCAGCCCCACAGGTGACTCTTCCGTGTATTAACAGTGGAGACTTTACAGGTGCAAACAGGTGACAGTGAAAATACAGCTGGAAGTAAAATAAATATAAATAAATTATTAAAATTAAAAAACATATTTTAAAAGTAAAGTTAAATGAAAATAATGAAAATCAAAAGAATTAAACAAATAAAATAAAACTGAAAAAATGAAATAAACATGTAACAAACATAAAAACATGTTGGTAAAAATATACAAACGTACTGTGTATAGAGCTGAAGATATAAAACATTTAATATGACTATATTATTTTAAACACTTAAAATATATTTAAAATATACACGTGAGAAAAACAAAAAAAGTTGGAAATGAAAATATAGAAAAAAAAAATAAAATTATGAAATAAAACTAAAAAGGTACATTTCAAATTAAATAAACACACAACAAATAAAAACAACATTGGTAAAAATAAAGAAAAAGTTAATGCAGAATTTTGATTATAGCTGTAGATATGAAACTATATATATATTATTATTATTGTTATTATTTTATAAATATTATTTAATATTATAATTATTTAAAATCTATTTACAATTTACGACAAAAATGTAGAAGGGCTAAAAACTTGCTAATAACAGGTGACAGTAGAGCTGAACAACACAAAGTCAAAATATAAACAAAACAGTGGAGAAAAACAAAAACATCACATTAAAGAAATGTGTAAACAAACTGCAAAACTAAAAAAATATCCACAAGTATTTTTATAAAACAAATATGAACAAAAACTTAAAAATACAGATAAATCTGAGAGTATAACAAAGTCAAATCTACACATGGAAAAAATACAAAAGAGCAACAAAAATATATAAATTGAAAATTCATTAATATAATAATAAATATAAGAACGAGTCACAGTAGAATAACGACAACACAGATTTAAAGTACAAGAAATTAAACTAGAAATAATAAAAACAATAAGTGTACAATCAGATACCAAAATAAAAAATTCTAAGCATGTTTAGATAAATAAATGGAAAAAATGCGAAATACAAATTAACCTGAGTATAAAATGAAAATATACGACATACATAGAAAGATGGAATAAAAATAGATTAATATACATTTATGTATGAAAATGACTAAAATGACTTTTACATCAACTGTCAACAAAATCTTTGAGCAGATGAGAAATTAAATATTAAATATTACGACTTAAACAGACGTGCTGAAAATATGAATGTGTGGAGTTTGTTGTTCGCTGCCCCCTGCTGGACCCTGTGATCATTACACTACCAACCTGAACATGAAGGAGCTCAGAGCAGCTGCTGAGCATTTCACCTGTCACTACTTTTACTCTAAATACTTTTACTCAAAATACTTTTACTCAAAATACTTTTACTTTAAATACTTTTTCTCAAAATACTTTGACTTTAAATACTTTTACTCTAAATTATTTTACTCTATTACTCTAAATACTTTAAGTACTTTTACTCTAGATACTTTTACTTTAAGTACTTTTACTCTAACTATTTTTACTCCAAATACTTTTAATCCAAATTTTTTTGCTCTAAATACTTTTACTTTAAATACTTTTACTCCAACTACTTTTACTTTAAGTTCTTTTACTCTAACTACTTTTACTTTAAGTACTTTTTCTCTAAATACTTTTACTTTAAATATTTTTACTTTAACTACTTTACTCTAAACACTTTTACTCTACTTTTACTCCA
This sequence comes from Epinephelus fuscoguttatus, assembly GCF_011397635.1. Lineage (NCBI taxonomy): Eukaryota > Metazoa > Chordata > Actinopteri > Perciformes > Serranidae > Epinephelus > Epinephelus fuscoguttatus. The sequence continues at coordinate 40,233,986 of NC_064770.1, read as the reverse complement.
AATACTTTTACTCTGTTAATACTCTAAATACTTTTACTGTAACTACTTTACTCTAAACACTTTTACTCTAACTACTTTTATTCTAAATACTTTTACTCTAACTACTTTACTCTAAACACTTTTACTCTACTTTTACTCTAAATACTTTTACTTCAAATACTTTTACTCTGAATACTTTTACTCTATTTTTATTCTAAATACTTTTACTCAAACTACTTTACTCTAAATACTTTTACTTTAAATACTTTTACTCTAACTACTTTACTCTAAACACTTTTACTCTAACTACTTTTATTCTAAATACTTTTACTCTATTTTTACTCTAAATACTTTTACTCTGACTACTTTTAGATCAGTTAGTGAGGTGACCTGTCGGATCAGAGTCCTGACTCGTCTCTCTGGTCCCTCTGTGTTCAGGTCCTTCAGGTCGTCGCTCCTCTGCCTCGATGCTTCATCGTCTCCTGACTCTGCCGTCTCAGCTGCTGGAGGACGACGACGAGGAAGCCGCCGCCAAGGAGACGCTGGCAGCTCTGGCACTTGAAGGCGCCATCGACCGCAGAGACGGCGTTGAACCGCCTGGCCGGACCTGCCCGTCACCCTTGGCAACCAGGGAGGAGGAGGGGGAGGAGGAGGAGGAAGAAGAGGAGGAGGAGGACAAAGGGAGGAAGGTGAGGAAGGATGAATAACTGAGTAAATAAAATGTTTCATCAAACAGTTTTATTTTCATGTGAAAGTGAAATAAAAACATTTTTCTGACACATTTATAAAACATGTAAAAGTCAGTAAAATAAAATAATTCCTATAAAGATAAAAAAAGACGGCGTCCACACAGACACTTCCTGTTGAGTCACAGCTCCACATGATCTGAAGCCAAAGCCATACACTCAACAGTCCTGAGTTCATATGTCTGCTGTGTGTACATGACATGTTGTGTGTAGATGACGTGTGTAGATGACGTGTGTAGATAACGTGTGTAGATCACATGTTGTGTGTACATGACATGTTGTGTCCTGTGTGTGCAGAAGAAGAGGCGGAGGGTGTGGTCGGAGTGTGAGGAGTGCGGTCGGAGGTTCAGTCGGATGTCTCTCCTGAAGGCTCATCGCCAGACTCACGTCGCCGAAAACGCCGCCGCCGAAACCTCGTCCCCTTCGTCTCCGCCCGGCAGCACCACCTCGGCTTTACGCTGTTCGGACTGCGGGAAGAGGTTCTCCTCGGCGACCCGCCTCCACAGCCACGCCCGGACCCAGCACCCTGGGAACCGGACCTGAGCCGGCCCTGAACCCAGCGGGGACGGAGCGGGCGGTCGGGGTCACCTGGGCTGAACTGGAAATAGAAACGGGAACAAAGGAGCTTCAACAGAATCCAACAAATCTGAACAAAGAACCAGAGGAGGATCCGCAGACCTGAGACCAGACCAGAGCCACAGACCATGAAAGGGAAACGAATCGAACACGCAGACATCAGATAGGTTTTAGACTCAAAGATGCTTTTATTCTGAAACACAACAGGAAGTCGACTCCAGGCAGAACTTCATCATCAGGCCTGAAAATAATTTATTTATTTTAACATTCAGTCACCTCTCCATCTTTTATTATTAATCAGTCAGTGTGTGAGAGACTGAGCCACACTTTCCTTTGATTAATGATTGAAACTAATGCTTTAGTTATCGATCAGTCGACTTTAGTAGCAGCACTTAAAACATGATGAATACAAAGAGATTCGTTCATATGATTGATTTATTTTTGTGAACGTTTTATGAAATTTCAGACAATAAGAAAATAATTTTTATTGAATCACAGAAACTGAAAAAGTTTCACCGAACAGGATTAAAAACAAAGTTGAGCAGAACAAAAACAAACAACGATCAATAAAATGTTTGATAAAGAACCTGAAAACAAAAAGAGGAAATTAAAAGATGTAAAAATAAAGATTTACTCCAGATTAAAAAGGCCTCACGTTAAAGAATCTGTCATCGGTACCTGATGGCCAATCATCTCTGGAGGAAGGTCACATGATCGATTATCACCAGACGCTTCTGATTTGGATCCGTTTCCATGTCGACACCGAGACTCACAAAGTTCAGACGCTGATGAATCTCTTACTGAACTTTTATTTTTAGGATCAAAACATTCAGTTTGTGACGATAATTTAAAACCCGATTTCCTCCTCCAGATTGGCTCATTTCACTGCACGTAGGAAATTAAATAGTGATGACAGTTTGCTGTCGACCAATGAGATCAAAGCTCAGCTGCAACGTCCTGATATCAAATAATCAGCTCTGTTTCTGAGTTGGAAACTGATAGAAAATAATAATTCTGAATGTTTTTTAAAGTCAGAATTTTTACTTATTGTTTCCAAAGTCTGTTTCTATTTCTGATTCCTATTTTTTTTTTTCTTTTCTGGTTGGAAATTGGATCCATTAATGAACCAGATATAAATCAAAGATCAATATTTAATAATGAATTCTGTCCAAAACCCCCAAAATTGAGTTCATGAGGAAACGAAGGCAGAAAAACAACAAACAAAAACAAACAGATGTTTTCTGCTCAGTTCATCTGATATGTACGGAAGCCCAGTGGTGCCAAGGAGAAGGAGAAATATAAACTCTCATTTTAAGTCACAAATGTTTGATTTTTCCTGAACAAAAAGAAAATGGCGTCATTTTCTTGTGAAATTACTCAGCGTCTCGTAATTATAATACGACACATATGAAATTATTAAAATCTAAAGACATTGATTCAAAGGTTTCAGGTTCATTAAAATAATTTAAACTTTAATTACAAATGTTGTGAGCTGAACAGATTCAATAAGAGATTCACAGATTTGAATTCAACAAAATATTTTTAAATCCCGACTCTGGACCGGATCAACTCGTCTGAGTGGATTTGATCAAACAAGTGAAGACGGTGAAATAAAGAATCTGATTGGAGGAAGAACTGACGAGGAGGCGTCACATCGAAGGGAAAACACGACAGACTCCTCCTGCTGTACATCCTCCTCCTCCTCCTTCATCCTCTTCATCCTCTCCTCCTGTAAAATACCCTTATGGCGAGGGAACGAGCTCCAGCTGCTGCAGGTGAGGTTTCTGTTTTCACGATGAGGTGGCGGCTGCAGCAGTCGGACAGTCGGAGCATCGTTTCCTGTTTCCTGTTTCCTCTCTGGTGGTGATGATCGTGGTTTTTTGTTTCTCGTGTTGGATATGTGAAACGTGGACGCGCAGGAGGATCGACTTTTCTACCTGTTTGTTTTTAAAGTGCCCTTTTTATGGTTTTCTCTCAAGAAACAGACAAACAGTTTATTTCTCTGTTTTTATTAATGGAAACCATTCTTGGATTAATACGGAAGCCCAGAGAGGCCACGCTGCAGTTTGTTTTTGGAGTCTCAGGATCATGAGTCAAGTATTTCGTTATCCCGAGATGAAGAAGCTTATTTTCTCATGACATCAGAATTATTTACGTTGATTCTGGAGGAAACAAACGTCAGATTTGTGGAGACAACGAAAACATGTTTACTTAAGATCACGGACCGTCGTTTGCAGAAACCCTATAATCCCATGAGCTCGCTTAAAAAACAAAACTCGCTCTCGTCACGTTGACACATCAACCTTTTGTTTCCTCAAGACTCGACACAAATTAACCCGGTCCTGATAACTGCATGAAAAATAATTGCATGTGTGGCCGTTCTGGGCTTCCGTAGATCGTCGTCAGGTGAATTTTTGTCGTCAGATTTTACATTTATTGGACGATCTTTGAGGATTCTGTCCTCGCGTCACTACTCTGTAAAAACACAAACAAAGGAAGAAAAACTTCGTCAGTGGCATCGATATATTTGTTTTGGACTTGTTGAATGTGAATCTGAGCAGTTTGTATCCTTTTTACGTTTGTACGGTTTTTACTTTCAGACAGAACTGATGATGATGATTATGATGATGATGATGATGATGATGAAACGAGAGCAAAGAGAAAGAGGAAGGTTTTTAAATCTGTGACGGTTTACTCCTCTGCCTCCTTCTTTCTTTACTTACATCCTTCCTTCCTTCCTTCATCCCTCGTTCTTGGTCCGGTTCAGTAACCTCGCGTTAACACACAGATACCTCCATAAAACACAAACACAACCGCGCACACGTTTTTATTTGTTTCTCTGGCTCAAACTAATTAATGTTTTCTTTACATTATTTATTCTGATCCGTATGGAAGCCTGTTACTGCCAGACAAACAAACAAACAAATGTAGAGCGATGTTAAGAGTAGGAAATATGAAAACACTCCGCGACTAAAAGTTTAACGTACACAGATTAATTAAAGTTGGAGATGTTAATATGGATCTCGTGATGTGTAATTACAAGATGAAAAACTTTTTGAGATATTTTATTCCAAATTATTAAATCTTTTTTTTTTTAGAATAAAATGAATAAGAATTATGAGGTAATAAATTTAAAATTTTATTTATTTCATCATTTTAGTATTTTAAGTATATTTTTTTATTTGTATGATTTTTTTTTTTTATCAGCCTCCATCGATGTAGCAGACATGAATCAGAAACAGATATCTGTATTTAGGTCTCAGAGTCAAACGGTTCGTTCAGTCTGTCCGGGATAAAAAAAAAAAAAAAATCAGTTCATTAAGATGAAACACAGAAAAACACAACCGAGCGTTTTCTCGTTTTAACTTTTTTTTTTTTTTTTTTTAATCTACTGACGATGTTTCTCTGACCTCAATTATCAAGTTTTTTTTCTGCCAATGAAAGAAAAAAATTTTTTTTATACAAAAAATATTTTGAGAAATGAATGGAAAGAAAAAGATTAAATTATGAGACGTAAACATTTTTCAACACATTATTTCCCTACGATACGATTTTATCACAATACGTAAGTCACATTCAATATCATTGTGATTTTTACCTTTAAGTGATATGCTGAGTATTGTGAAAATGTATGTTTATTATCTTTTTTGACTGCAAATTTTAACCCCAAAGAAAAATCTTTGTCATCTGTTTTATTTTATAGGTCAAAGTTTTCAGTTTGTTCACCTCACTGTAAAAGATTTTTTAACAAAAAAGTTTGCTAATTTGTATGAGCAGCATTAATAACTAATATAATGTAAAAAAAAATACAAGATTGTCATGGAAAATATTGCAATACTTTGCTGTATTGATTTTTCCCCACCCCTAATTATTTCATATTTTTTGATCATCCCTAACTTTTCATGCGGCAGAAATGAGCTTCCATTGAGACAAAAACGAGACAAGTAAAAGTACAAAACAATGACAAATATCTTCAGAGTTTAAACTTGTGTCTTTAAAAGCTTCACTCATTCTGTCCAAAAACTGGCATCAAAAACAGAAAATCTGAAATAATGCAAAATGAATCTCAACGGTCCGACACGCTCCGGACTCCGTACATATCCTGTCTGGTTTTTATTGAATCATTCCGACCTTCGTGTTTGTGTTCAGAGTCTCTGTCGTTCTTAATCCTCTGTGGCATGGGTGGTGCAGGAGGCGATGGAGGGATGGTGACGAACAGAAGGATCAGAAAACAGATCAATGTCAGAATATTCATGTGTCCGTGTTGTTTCTGCGCCGCGATGCTTCAGCATGATCAGACGTCTCCATCGTTTTTACGCTTTGTAAATGTGCAAACTCAAACTTTTTCTAGTGATTCTGTTTTTACTTTGTTTGAACAAAAAAAGAAATCGAAGCAATATGAAGCCAAAACTCTGCCGAGCGGCCGGAGTTTGATTTGCTGTGGAGGAGAGTCGTTCACGTTCAAGATGACGTGAAACAAAAATCAGACCACCGATTAAAAATATCAGGAATGAGGAAAAAAGGTGGGTTTGATTTTGGTGCATCATGAAATTTATGATTAATAATGAACTGTTTAATGTCCTGCCGCTGAACACCGCTTCGATAACTAAAGCTAACTGTCTGCTTCGCTAACATCTGAATTACCCAACCACTTTTCTGCAACTGCCAAGCGCCTGGCGTTGATCTGATGTGTTGCACTTTCAGCCTCCACACGTCTTCACATACCTCATTTTATTTCTCTTGTAAAACATTTCAAGTGTTTCCTTTGTTACTTTCCACACAGACCTCATTACCTCAGTAGATGTACGGCATTGATATTTGACTACAATAATGTGTTTTGATTTTTTCTGTGTTCATTTTGGATGCGTCTCAGCTTTAAAAAAAGAAAAAGGAAAAAAAAAACGTAGCTGTCACGTAAAAAAAACACAAAACTGCAAAAACACAAACTTCTCAGGTCTAAAAATAGTCTGTTAAGATTATGATTTTTTATTTAAATAAAAAAAGTATCGTCTTTCAGGACTAACGTAGGTAGTTTAACAGGTTTATAAGAGCCCACCAGGACACCTCAAGGTACAGAAGCCCATTTATGCCAAGACAAAATAGGAATATTAAAAATCAAAATACTCATCATGTTGGGTAAAACTGACAAGATACTGAGTCAAAATAATAACTTAATTTTGAGACAGCAAGTCATTAATATGCAATTAAGTTAAAACATTAAGTATTATTTTTAATATATTGATATTTTTTTTAGGAAATTCTTTTACTTATAATTTTGACGTAAAGAAAAAAAATTGAAAAGTGATAAAATTTCAGTCATGTTTTCCAGGCCTGGAAAGTCATGGAATTAGTAAAAATAATTAAAAGTTTTGAAAAGCCATTAATTCTTCTGTTACAATAATCTTCTGTGGATAACTTTCCACATCGTGTAATATTACGGTAAATTCTTTTCTGTAGCTGTTGATGTAACGTAGCTCTAACGTGTCGATGTTTACATCTCCCTGCATTCCGTCTCCTCCGCCATGTTTGCCTGCTAGCTGAAATTATAGTTGAATAAAGTTTGAATCTGATACATTTGAAAAACGCAGAGCGAGTAGGAGAAAACAAAAAAAGAACAGTTATTATAGATACTTACAAAGTTACGGAACAGTTTGGGGGAAACTTGAAATTTGATTCTTTGTTAGAATTTTGACTGTTTTGGTTTCATCAGTTCCAACAATCTTATTTAGTTTCGTTTTCTTGGCCTTAATGAGCTTCTGTACTGAACTGCAACATCTGGCTGATTTTTCTGAATATTTTATGAAACATGAAAAAACATTTGATGTTTTAACACTTTGAATTCTCGTCGCTCGTTACAACTTTGTAGAGCACTTTTCAAATTAAGACGTGAAGCACTTAACAAAGATGAAACAAACTAAACGCTAACTTTAAGGGAAGATGCAAATAAAAACTAAAATGAGATGAAAATATAAAAGTGTCAGAATGAAATAAACAGAAAATAAAACATGCATAAAAACATCAAATGAAATGATGATAAAGAAAAATCAGGTGATTCCAGATGTTTTTCTTTCTGAACCAAAAATGCACAACACATCTGCAGTTATGTGGTTTTTACAGGACAGCAGCTGCTTCACTGCACTGTGCACAGATTAGAAAATGCTTACTATCGGAGGATAACCTCGTATCTCCTCGTATTGCTGCCTGGTGTGAACGCTGCACTGAACCAGGTGAACCAGGTGAAAGGCACACCTGCAGCACACACAACAGAAAAGATCCATCACCGTGGTGGTTACGAGGTTTTTCTCCCGACAGCATCATCCTCATGTGACTTGTTTAACCAATCAGCGATCCTCCTGTTGTTGTTTACAAAGCCATAGAAGAAGAGAAATGTGCGTCTGATTGAAAACTCAGAAAGGGAAAATTACGAACAAATAAAACCAAAAATCAGGAAATCAGGCGTCTGTAGAAAGTAAACTGATTTCAACATCAAAGTCAAACAGAAATCCTGAAAGTTAATAAAATGTTGTAATTGATATAATAAAGGGACCCAATTAATTAATACTGATATAAATGTATTTACCTTTTTGTGTTCTGACGTTAAGATTAAGATCTTTGTTCATTACAAGAAACAGAACGGTGTCGTTGACATAAAAATAAGAGCTTGTGATTGCAAAAACTACAAAGGTTAAGATACTGTACGTTTAAGAAATCTGAAAATCTTGTGATTCAGCTGTTTTCTTGTAGTTTATACTTGTGAAAAAAGATTTTGTAATTTTTTCAAAAGAAACAAGATTTTTATTTTTTACAACTTTACAAATTGTCAGATTATTTCTTGTCAGAGGAGAAACAGAATTATGAGGGAAGAGCGAGTACATTATTATCTGTATCTGTTTAACCGACTAAATTATCTGTATCTGTACTCATAGTGGGCGGGGTTTATTCCAGTGTGGGTGGTGTTACAATTTGAAGTGGGTGGGGCTTGATCCGAAGTTCTTATTTAAGCCTGAAATTGACATGGGTTGATCAGTTGCTGTGTTAATTATTTATTTTTATTTCTTGCGATCTAATAATCTAATAATTAAGAGAAAATTATCTTTTTTGTAAAATTATACAAGATTTTACAAGGTGAAAATTAAACATATTTTTTCTTGTCGTAACAAGATGCAGAATAGGGATGCACATTAACATGAATTAACAGAATTGGCCAACATGCCTTCTTATTGTGCACAATGAATTAATATTACAGACACTGAAGAGACTTGATCTTAAAAAGTGGATATATTGTTATCGGTTGGCGGCCAAATAAGATGTTATATATCGAATATTGGCACCAAAAAAAAAAAAAATCCAATATCGTGCATCCTTAGTACAAAGTTATAATCAGTAGGGATGAGCAAGTACACCATTGTCTATATGTGTCTGTCCGAATTTAAACTACAAGTGGGCGGGGCCTAATCAGAATTTCTTATTTTAACCCTGACAGTGATAGGAGTTGATCAAAAGTGATCTAACCATGTGATCTTGTAATCATGAGAACATTTCTTGTATTTAAGTGATGCTAAAATAATCCTGACGAGATTAATTTCTTTTGTAAAAAAGAATATCACGATCTTTATGTACTAATTGAGAGTTACGGCACTAAAAATTGATCTTTTTGTTATTAAGGGACACTAAGTCGTGTTTATGCGACATACAAATTTGAGACTTGTAATCAAGACTTTCAGAATTATCAGACTTTGATGAATGCACTTTCCACCAGACGCATTTTTCTCCAAACGTTACTTTAAAGGTGGACGCTGAAGAAATTCTGTATAAAATGTCACACTCCATATTATTTTCAGCACTGAGACGCATTCAGACAGCATTCATGTGTACATATCACAGAGCACATCTCTACTCCTGTGATTTTTACTTCACAGTTTTCTGAAAAGTGGTTGTGTGGTTCCCATGTGGAGAGAAGATGATGTTTGAGTTCAGCCTCTTCGTTACACGCAGGCTGAGAGACGAGCGAAAGAAGGGAATAAACTCTGCAGTACAAAGAGCCCAGAGGGACCTGAATCTTTAAAATAAAGGGTTCCTTAAATAAAACCCTTCATGTTAGGTTGTAGAAGTAGAGCTGGAGTTAAAAGAACTTCACACGGGGGTTCCTCAAGGAACAATCTGAGGTCCTCTTATTGTTTGATGCAAACGTGGGAATGAGGGGATGAAAGGGACGTTTTTAAGTTTTATTGTTTGAAACTGTTTTTAACTGTTTTACTTTGAGCAGACTGTATGTTTGTAACGACACAGGGAAGCTGATGTTTAAAGCCTTTTTATTGTTTGAAATATCAATTTCTACTCCCTGTATAATCTCTATGAAATGACTTGTTCATCTCAGTGTTTGGATTTAATGCAATACTTTTGATAAAAATAAAATGTGCCCTTTTTTGTAATTCAGTAGTCTAATAAAACCAAATCTAACAGTTTCCTGTTGAATAATGAAATGTCAAAAGTGCTGGAGATGAGTGGCAGACAGTTCAACCTTCAGTCAGGATGTGGACGTTTCCATCGTCCGTTAATGTGAATTAACTCAGAATTGATACGACCTTTGACCATTTTGTGACCAATGTCAGTTTTGAGTGAATTTTTGCCAATGTTTTCCATCTTTGAACCAGTGAAGCAGAATATTCACTGTGTGTTTGGCTGTTTTGTGCCCCGTGTTGATCACAGCAGCACCGTCTGAATGTCATTTATGCCAAGTTACAAACTGTCTGCCATGATGATGATGATGATGTGATGATGAAGGCGATGGTGATGGTGTGTTTTTGTTTTTTTTTATTATTACCTGTTTTAGTCGATAAGACCGGGTACTTTTTAGTGTTTAAATTCAAACAAAACCAATAAATGTTCACAACAACGAGCCGGCCTGACGAGTCTGATTTACTGTCTGAGGAACATTTGAAATACTAAACATTACAAGGTCCACAGAAACTCCTCAAACCACTTCCTGAGAAACAAACATTAAAACATCAGTGTCTTTTGGGAAGTTTTTGACTAAATCATCTGCTGCTGTCAGACATTTGATCACAACATGACCGCAAAGTTACATTTAGGGGTCACATGACTAACTCTGGTGTTATTCTGCATTTTTCTCACTGTCATCAGATTCCAGTGGTGAAGGAAGAACACAGAGTTCTTTCAGACCAAGAACATTTAAAGATTTATAGTTAAACACGGCGGTCCGACCAATCTGACACTGATAAACCAAACCTCCTGTTACCCAACAGCAACATCTCACTCAGGTCAGACTTCTGTTAACTGGTAGTTTTGGCTAAAGTCAAGCTGCTGTTTTCTTTTGTCTGTGGCCCAACCAGTAAGTTAAATGTTAGTTAATGTGTTGTTATTAGTGAGGTATGAAAATGTCAAACACATTTCAGATGAATGAGATGAAAAGATCAAGACAGAGACATCCAACACGTTGCTACCATATGTTGAGTCCAGAGTTGTCTTTGAGCATGTTTGCAAGGCATCAACCTGACCTCCGAATTCCCCAGATCTCAATCTGATGTGAGCATCACCTCACAACCAACAGGACTCAAGAATCGGCCACCAACGCACTGGTGGAGACACTACAGGACACCCCCCGAGGTCCTGTGTCCATGTCTGGACAGGATCAGAGCCATGTCAGATTTAAGGAGACCCACCGTGGATCAGGGGTACCTCTGGGGTACTGGAATGTCCCACACATGCTGGATCAGATTGGGATCTGGGTAGTTTAGAGGCCAGGTCGATGCCTTGAGCTCTTTTTCACGTTCCTCCAGTCATTCCTGAACAGTTTGTGTGGTGTGATGTGCTACATTGTCCTGATGGGGGGACGCTGCGTCCGAATATCCAGACATTATCGCACTTGCACACTCACAAACTTTGTAGGCTCATTCCTGAGAGGTCTGGGAGTATGGATGGCTCCACAATTCATCCAGTCCACACGGGGCCTAAAGTGGACTTTCTGCAGACTTCCAAAGAGTCCGCTTGGGGTTCAGACTTCACCAGAAAGTAAAATGGGGGGCTTTAAATGCTTAATTCATGAGACTAGCTGAGGGACAGGCATTATAAAAATAGTCTAAGAAGGGCTGCCATATCCTGTGGTACTTCTTGGATGATCCTCTGAGGCAGCACCTGAGTTCCTCTAGTTTAAAGGGATAGTGCACCCAAAAATGTAAATTCAGCCATTATCTACTCACCCATATGCCGAGGGAGGCTCAGGTGAAGTTTTAGAGTCCTCACATCACTTGCAGAGATCCAAGGGGAGAGGAGGTAGCAACACAACTCCACCTAATGGAGGCTGACGGCGCCCCAGATTCAAACGTCCAAAAACACATCATTGAAACCACAAAATATCTCCATACTGCTCGTCCGTAGTGATCCAAGTGTCCTGAAGCCCCGACATAAAAAGCTGTTTGGAAAAACATCAAACATTTGAGATAATGTGTCAGATACAGAGGACCAGAAGAGGGCAACTGATTTACATGAGAAAAACATATGGGACAAAGTGGCTGGGGCGCCAAAGCATCTCTGACAAGTAGGATCTGTGTCAGGATAAATTTTGGCCAGTCTACTTCTACACAGATGTAGACGGTGAAGAACACTGAATTGGAGTAACCCATGTCGCACACAAAGTGAGGACTTGTGCACTCTTTCAATGGCTGCCTGCCAAGTTTCATCTGAGATGGTCAACTGTAACTCTACACCTGCGGACAATTTACTGTGGAAGAACATGTAGGAGCACCTGGAGGAAACCCACACTGACACAGGGAGAACATGTCAGAGCACCTGGAGGAAACCCACGCTGACACGGGGAGAACATGTCAGAGCACCTGGAGGAAACCCACGCTGACACGGGGAGAACATGTCAGAGCACCTGGAGGAAACCCACGCTGACACGGGGAGAACATGTCAGAGCACCTGGAGGAAACCCACGCTGACACGGGGAGAACATGTCAGAGCACCTGGAGGAAACCCACGTTGACACGGGGAGAACATGTCAGAGCACCTGGAGGAAACCCACGCTGACACAGGGAGAACATGTCAGAGCACCTGGAGGAAACCCACGCTGACACAGGGAGAACATGTCAGAGCACCTGGAGGAAACCCACACTGACACAGGGAGAACATGTCAGAGCACCTGGAGGAAACCTCCATATTTGGTCCAGACGTGAACAGTGACTCTCCAGTTCCCAACCCAGGTCCCAATGGATCGAACTACAGCCGTCCAACATGTAGTTCACTGGAGTGCTTCCTGTTCACGCCACTTTTTACTTTTGCTCAACTAAATTTATCTGAGTTTTACTTTACACAGATTTTTTTTTTTTACACACAGAACATAAGAGAGAGTTGATAAGATATGTTTCATTATCAACCTAAACTCCTAAACAGTTAATGTAAGTACAGCTGAAACAATTAATCCATTAATCAATTAGTTGATTTACACAAAATTCCTTGGCAGCTATTTTCATAACAACAACAACAATAATAACAGTAATAATAATAATAAAGTATTTCTTTATGCAAACATGACACAACCCTCATGGCTCCATCCTAACAAGTATGAGAATTTGCTGCTTTTCCTTCGTAATTATTTAAATCTATTTCAAATAAGTTCTGATTACTTTTTTTGTGTTTTCTACATTAAGTATTTTTACTTTAATACTTTAATTTTTCCTGGTTATCCTTACATACTTTTACATAAGTGATATTTTTAATGCAGCAGTTTTACTAAAGTTAAAGATGTGAATATTTTCTCCACTTTAACAATCACTGTTGTAGTTTTAGTCTTAAATATGAATTAAATCAATATTAATAAATTAGATTCTACTCCTAATAAAAAATACACAATCAATTAATTGATTAAATAAATAATAAATACAATAAATATTTTTTATTTGTGACGCCATGTTGTATTATGATGACATAATTAGATATAATGGCCATGTTAATTGTCCTGACGTGACGTCACTGAATCGCCACTTGACCTCAGTGACTCAGACCAGCGGGGCGCGTGCTGCTCACCTTCATTCACTCATTCACTCATTCATTCATCAAACAGGCGCGTGGAGCTTCAAAACAAAACAACAACAAACCGAGCGCGAGGTGAAGATGATGATGAAGATGCTGATGATGATGAAGATGAAGATGGTGGTGGTGTAACAATGTGCCGCGCGCGTACCCGCTCGTGCAACTGCGCGCGACGCCGAAAACTATACCCACCTACTACCGTTGCCGTAGTTACCTACATACCCGCCTGAACGGGTATGCGCACGAGCGAGCAGTGGGCAGGCAGGAAGGAGGGAAGGAAGGAAGGAAGGAGGGGGAGAGAAGCGAGAAAGGAAGGAGGGAGGAAAGGAAGGAGGGAGCGGAATTAGTCAGTGATAGAGGGGAGGAGAGGAGGCGAGGCGGCGGGTTGTTCTGCCGAGGTGGACGTGGCGGGTCCGGCGGAGTTCAGCTACAAGTGACCGAGGTGAGGACAGCCGGCCATGAACCGGACCACCCGCAGGTAAAGTACCGCTCACCCCGCCGATTGTTCCCCGCCTGCTCGGCTCCGGTGAGCCGCCTTTTCTTTCTTGCCGCTCCGCTCCGCTCGGTTTCCTGCTTCTTGTACCGCTCGGTGACAGATCCGCGCCGCGCGTGTCGCCGCACAGATTTCATAATTTGACACAGTTGGTTTCTTTTGTGTCGGAGCTGTCAGCCGCTCCCCGCCGCGCACACTCACCCTGCTGCCCGGAGAAAGTGCAGCAGACAGCGGCAGAGGCAGCTGCTGCCCCCCCGCTGCCTGCCTCTCCTCCCCGCTTCACTCTCACTTTCTCCCCCCGTGCTAACAGCAGCTAACAGCAGCTAGCCCCGCTAGTTAGCTTAGCGGGCTCCTAGTGTGATAAACAAGATGGCCACTGGCTAGCTCTGCTAGCTAGCTAGACATGGCATCTTGCCCTGTCTTTGTATGCCAGAAAAGCGGGTTTAAATCCGTCTCCCTCCCCTGTCATGCGGAGTTTCCCCCCGCAGAGCAACAACCACCGAAACTACGACTCTCCGCGGATGAACCGGAGGATGAGCCGTTAACGTGGACTCATCCTCAGAGAAGAAAATCACCGCCAGATTCTTTGAGTCAGTCCGCTCGGTGCGGAGGCTGCGTGGCGACTTGAAAAGGCTACCTGAGTGTTTGAACAGGCAGGTAACCGCTCCACACTGAGCTCACCGGGGGCTGCAGCCGGTACCGAACACTCTGTGAGCGGTCTCTGTTTGATCAGCTCGGTGCAGACTTGTGCTTTGACGGTAACGGCTGCCAGAGCTGATACCAGCCTGCAAACTTTACACTGAGTGTGTGCGGCAGCCTGCTGAGACACGACTGTGACCCTCACTGCAGCCACACTGTAACTACCTGTACAGGTAACACTCAGTCTGCAGTCTCAACACCGCACAGGTAAAGGTGTGCAGAGAAAGTTAAAGTGTTCATGTTGCAGTTTGTGTGTGTGTGTGTGTGTGTGTGTGTGTGTGTTGCATCTGACTGCTGTAAACCTGTAAAATCAAAGTACAACATTTACCTGACATGTAGTGAAGTATAGCATGATGGAAATACTCAGAGTACCTCATATTATACTTAAGTAAATGTAGCATGTCACATTCAGCCACTGGTAGTAACAGTTAGAGGTGTGAATCATCAAAGGATCCACGGTACAATATTATTGCATTTTTAAATATGGAGTGATCTGCTGAGTATTGTGATAAAATATGTTTTGATTTATCACCTTTTTCCAACTGTAAGTTTTGTCCCCAAACAAAAACTGTGTCAACATGTGTTTTGTGTAATCAGATAAAGTTTTCAGTCTAAAAAGTCGACACTTGGCACTGTGTGAAGATACGATACATCTTCACAAAAGCATGGCAGTACTTACAGCAGTATTTGTGTCATGCACGTTCAAGTGTGAACAGATCCAGTCTGTGTGTTAATGTGTAATCTGTTAATATAAAACAACTTAGACAAACTCAAAAAATATTTTGCAGGTAAGATAAAACAGATCTGCAGATAGGGCTCCGACAGTATGAGACTTTCAAGGTATCATAACTGTTTAAGAAAATATCACAGTATTATTATTGTTGTTATTATTATTATTATTATTATTATTATTATTATTATTATTATTTTCGGTCAGAATGATCCTTAAAGGAAACAGAAGGTTTTTGTTGGTTGAACAAACGTTTTATTACTAAAACTGAAACATTTTGTTAATGAAGTTTGTGTAAAAAGTCTCCTCTCAGAAAATAACTCAGATAAATGAGAGACTCAACGTCCAGTTATCGTAGATAAACAAATGTACATCGTACGATAACCGTCAACTTTTATGTCTCTGTATACCTTAAGACTGGTACATCACTGCACCCGCCCAGCAAATACACACATTTACAAATAAATGAAAAACATTTGTGAAATCTTTGTTCTACTTTAAAACAGATATTTGTGAGTCCAGTTTTTATTTGTGAATCTGAACTCTACACTTGTGGATCTGCATTTTATGCACACAGACTGATTCTTCTTTGTTTTATTCAAATTAGGGATGTCACACACAGTCACATTTTTTTTTTTTGGATCCGATCCGATACCGAGTCCTTTTATTTTGAAACCGAGTGCGATACCGAGTCCTTTATTTTGAAACCAAGTGCGATCCAATACTTTGCAAAGCATTAAGAAAGAAAAAAAAAACAGAATGCATCCAAGCTGTCCCAGGTTCTGCCGTTAGGTGTGGCTGTGTTGCTCGGAATAAAGAGAGAAGCGGTGGCCGCTGAACCTGGTGTCTCGACTCCTGTCCGTTTCATTTCACAGATAAGAAACAATATATTGTGAAGACAAGAAAGTCTCCACTAAAATAGCATTTTAAGTCCTGTGTGTGATTTATCCTGGCTTCATATGAGCAGAAGAAATCTCCGCTAGCCACTAGGCTAATTTATACAATGTAAAATGCCATAGGCTTGTGCTAATAACATTAGCATGTTGTATTTGTTTGGAAAACGTGTTTAGTATAAGACAGTTGTTTTGTCAGTGAACCTTGTGAGTTGTAATGGAGCCGAATTATGTGACGTTACCTTTGTTACATGTTGCTGTTGTCCCTGGTTTCATATGAGTAGAGGAAAAGATCGCTAGCTGCTAGGCTAATTTATACAATGTAAAATGCCATAGGCTTGTGCTAAGCAGACTAGGCCTAAGTCAGCCTAACTAGGGGCTGGTACAGGGCAAGCCTGAGCCAGCCCTAACTATAAGCTTTATCAAAGAGGAAAGTCTTAAGTCTAGTCTTAAATGTGGAGACGGTGTCTGCCTCCCGGACCGTAACAGGAAGATGATTCCACAGGAGAGGAGCCTGATAGCTGAAGGCTCTGGCTCCTGATCTACTTTTGGAGACTTTAGGGACCACGAGTAACCCTGCGTTCTCAGAGCGCAGTGTTCTGGTGGGATAATATGGCACTATGAGCTCTCTAAGATATGACGGAGCTTGACCATTTAGAGCTTTATAAGTTAACAGTAGGATTTTAAATTCAATTCTGGATTTTACAGGGAGCCAGTGCAGAGAAGCTAAAACAGGAGAAATATGATCTCGTTTCTTAGTTCCTGTTAGTACACGTGCTGCTGCATTCTGAATTAGCTGCAGAGTTTTTAAGGACTTACTAGAGCTACCTGATAACAGAGAGTTACAGTAATCCAGCCTTGAGGTAACAAAAGCGTGGACCAATTTTTCTGCATCTTTTCGGGTCAGGATAGGCCTAATTTTCACAATATTACGCAGATGAAAAAATGCAGTCCGTGAGGTTTGTTTTAAATGAGAATTAAAAGACAAATCTTGATCAAATGTTACTCCGAGATTTCTTACGGTAGTGCTAGAGGCCAGAGCAATGCCATCAAGAGAAACTATGTCATCAGATAAAGAGTCTCTGAGTTGTTTGGGGCCAAGAACAATAACTTCAGTTTTGTCTGAATTTAACATCAGGAAATTGGTGCTCATCCAGGTTTTTATGTCTTTAAGGCAGTTATGGAGTTTAGTTAATTGATTACTTTCTTCTGGCTTCATCGATAAATACAACTGAGTATCATCCGCATAACAATGGAAATTTGCAGAGTGATTTCTAATGATGTTACCTAAAGGAAGCATATATAGAGTAAATAGGATTGGTCCGAGCACAGAACCTTGCGGAACTCCAAAACAAACTTTGGTACGTAACAATATCAACACTACTGTATCTCCGTATTTCCACTGCACAGGAAGGGGACGAAACACTGCCATGTGAAAAGTAACTAAAGCTGTCAGACTAATGTAGTGCAGTGAAAAGTACTTTATTTACCTCTGAGATGTGCTGGAGGAGATGGAGGAGGCTGCAGAAAATGGAAATACACAAGTGAAATATACAAAATGTGCACTTGTTTCCCCTGTTACAGTACGTAACAGCAGTCTTTTGATGGTCATTTACACACTGTCCATAACAATAACTGTGTCAGGTAACAAACTGTGTCGGGCTCGGGGCAGCTTCAGCCTGAAAAATCGGGGTTCGAACCCCGTGTGCATCGGGCAGATCTCCGCCGTGTGCTATACAGAGAGCAGAGGAAATGTAAACGTGCGACCACGTAGAGACAGAAATGACATGTCGTGTTGTAAATAAGATAAATAACATAAGGCTCTTTAGTTTGTTTAATAAAAGGACAAGGTATAGACTTGTTCAATAGGAAAGGGAACCTTCTGTTGTGATCTGGAGCTATATAGAAAATAAAATTAACTTGACCTTCACATTTAGGTACCTACAGGAAGTTTTCTGAAGCTGCAGTACTGAAACAACTTCATATTTTAAACAGACCTGTGTCTCCTCCCTCTGCTGGTCTAAACTGTTGGCTTTGCAGTATATATATAATTTAGATTTTTTAAAGCAATAATTAACTTTTTAACTCAGTTTAATGTGTTACTTCTGTGACAGCAAGCAGTGTGATTCTCCAAACTGATGTAAAACATCACGCCTAAACAGCTCATCCAGGAAAACACAGTTTATAGTTCTGTTTTCATCCACAAGAAAATCTCCCAGAAATAAGTAGTTTGATCCTGAGCAGCTGAGCAGTGTTTCATAAGTGTACTGAGCAGACTGGCAGCGTTCACAAACACTTGTCTTTTTCTGGACACATTTTCCCCACAAATACAACATGCTAACGTTATTAGCACAAGCCTATGGCATTTTACATTGTATAAATTAGCCTAGCAGGTTGCAAAGATTTCCTCTGCTCATATTCAGCCAGGATAAATCACACAGAGTGTGTGGAGGCTTTACTGTCTTCACAATTTGTTATCTGTGAAATTAAAGTAAATAAAAGCTTTGCTTCCACTGAGGGAAATGGTCACCACCATGTTTAGTTACATTTCTGGGGAGGTGCACGTCCCGGCTAAGGTTTCACCTGTCTGTCTGACAAACACACCTTTACCTGCTGATCATGCAGGATGACTGGCTGCTCTCTGACTGATTCAAAATTAGTTTTGTGGAGCATTTTATCATGTGAACCTTTAGGAGGAAGATACAAAGTCAATCCAAATCTAAAGGCTGAAGTGATCAATGACAGTATATTGATCCATGTCAGAAATCATATTTCTGGCAGAAAACAAACTTCAGAGATGGTTTCACTGAATTTGCGTTGCGAGCGGGGATGTCAGCGGTTACTGGTAATTGGTAAACGCCCGAGAATGTTTTTGACCTGTTGACCACATGTTGGACTGTAGGTTAATTTTGCTGCTCTTCAGTTCACTGCACTGCGCACCACCTGGGTCTGGTAGGAGCTAGCTAGCTAGTAGCACCTCTCGCTTCATCCTCTACCCCTAGGCACACCGTCCCGCTCACTGAGCCAACGGCACGCCGAACTGGAAGGAGAGGCCGCTGTCATTTCGCATCTTTTTTTTTTTTTTTTTGTTCTTTAAAATTAACCAATTAGTGATTGATGGATGTCGGCCCAACACAAGCAAAAAAAGGTCTGTGTTTACGTCTTGTTGGGTGATGTCAGTCCCACACTTCTTCAGAACGTCCCAACAGGAAGTCCATGTTTCCATGTTGTGTTTGAAACGTCTCTCCTCTGTCTCTGCAGGCTGGGCCCAGTTAGCTGTGGGTGGTGACATCAGAAGGACGTTGTGGCGACCGTTTGTTGGATTGCTGGAGGAGACGCTCTCAGGGACACGCCCCCTACCTCCAAGCTCCTCCCCTCTCTGGACAGGTAGATTTTCACAGAGGTGGGAGGGAGGAAGGACTCGGGCAGGAGGAGGAGGAGGAGAGGAAGACGGACTGTGGTAACCTCAGCGATACTTCAGGTGAGGTGAGGAGGATTAGCTCCGCCCCTCACCATGACGGACTTAGAGGCTGAATGTTTGAGCCTCGGCATGCCCCCCGAGTGCGGCTCCCCTCCCCCGCCTCTGGACGCCGCTCTGCAGGTGGACTGTGGCACTGGGCCCGACTGCCCCACGCCCACACTCGGCTCGCTGGCGGCAGAGATCGCTGAGCCGCTGGTGATGCTGCCGTGCGTGAAGAGTGAGCCGGAGGACGGCGACCTGGAGCCCATCCGCACCGTGGACCTGTCAGAGATCCAACCTCTGTCCACCGCCGAGCTGGGCCAGGACCAGATCAAGATGGAGATCAGCGGCCTCGACTACATCAAGTCTGAGCACCACAGTCACCATGGCGACCACCACCTGGGCCACTTCCACCACAGCGACGTCACAGAGCTGGACTACAAGTCACACTACGAGCCCAGCTCTGTGTTCGACTACATCTCCCAGGTAAAGATGGAGGCTGCTCACACCTGCTCACAGGTAGATTCTGACAGGGTGGGGGGCGCTCTGAGTCCAGGGCGGAGACAGGAAGTCACACTTTACTTTTCTTTGTTTCTGGGTACAAGTAGGGGATCAATATGTGCGCTCAGGTCAACAGTCTGAAGACATGTAATGATTTAACACAGGTTCTATCGAGTGCGCCACCATCAGCTGATCCGTCACTCAGGACCAGTCCTGATCCATAAACCTAAAGAACAGTATAACCTGCATACAGTCCTCACCTCCTGACGCTCCGTGGTCCCACTAAATGTTTTATATCGAATGGTGGCGAGGAGAGCCAAGCGCCTAAAAAAATAAAAGTGTATCAGTGCAAACAGAGGTCAACAGAATCTAAGGAACGACGGTAATGAAGGTCATAAAATGTCTGTCAGTCACCGCTTCCCTTTATTTACCTTTCACAATAAAAAACCAACTTTAACTCCTCAGAGCATTTTGCTAAGAAGCAGCTCAACACAACAGCTAACAAGTCACATAATATATTCAGACCTCATCACGTGGTCATGTGGATTCAGTTGCTTTTCTCCGAGCTCTCTCCTTTATGTATTCTGTCTCTGTACGACTCTACGTTGAGTCATAGAGCTCCAGGTGTCCACAGATGGCGACGGTAAGTCCGTCCTCCGTTTCTGATTCTGAGTAACGTCAGAGAGACTCTGAACCAGACCTGACCACCATGTCTCACTCAGGTGCTCAAATTTCACATTTGTATCATTAATGTGGCCCAGTGCAGATCTGCGTCTCTTTGTGTCTGTAATCGCTCAGTGTGAAAGGTTCAGTGTGAACACACCATGAAAACTCCTCACTAACTGCTCCCTCCAGTGTTTGACTTTATGAATATTAGACCGGCTGCAGGCTGTGTGTTCAAACCTGATAAAAACAGCCTGTAACATTCAGACAGATTAAAAAACAGCAAACAGCTGCTAAATAAATGAAAACAGACTCTGTGTCGGAGGAACTGATGACAAAAATAAAAAATCTCCTAAATCTTCATCAGACAGCTGAAAAACCAGCGGCTGTTTAAACTTAGCGCCAACAGAACAAGATGTTGTGTTCTATAAAAAGTCTTGAACTCGTCCACCTGACGGAGTTTAAGCTGAACTGTTGCCTCGTGTGATTTGGAGTGAATCGACTCTTCAGCGTAGATAAAGAGAGTTCACTCTGAATCTACTCTGTGAAAGTGCTCTCCAGGTGCTCTGTGGATGATCCAGGGTTTGTGTTTTTTAAAGTGAAGCTGCTCAAACACACCTGAAACTCAGTTCACCTGTTTAATATGTGTGAGGAGGCAGAAAGTCTGAGTCTTGATCCTGATGGATGATCTTGATCCTGATGGATGATCTTGATCCTGATGGATGATCTGGATCCTGATGGATGATCTTGATCCTGATCCTGATGGATGATCTTGATCTTGATCCTGATGGATGATCTGGATCCTGCTGAGCTCGGCCTGTTTCCAGATCTTAAGTTCATTGACACCTGATTACACCTGAGCGACTCTGTCTCAGCTCTCTGCATTTTTTCCTGTTAGCCGTAACAGGATAGACCCGTTTTAGTCTGAGAACGGTCCTTTACTGTCTTTTATAAGATTTCATTTAGATTTCTCAGTTACACTTTAAAGACTCACAAACTGAACCACAGAGCAGAACCAGACAAAAACCCAAAACAAAACAAACGACAGGCAACTACAAGGCGGTAACTGTAGTTTGTAGTTTGTTTGACGAAGTAACGTTAACCCAGCCCTGATAAACTGGAGTTTATTTTTGATGCACTGTAGTGTTCTGTTCGAACCAGCAGGTGGCAGCGTCACACAGAACATCTACAAACACTGAAGCAGTCAGATATTAATACAGAGTTACAAGGATCAGTCAGTGTTATAAAAAATACAGAGAAAATCGTTTTAGATAAAATCATAAAAACACAACAGCACGAGACAAACTAACAATAACAATAATAATTATTAATAATAATAATAATGTTATTTATGGAGAGCTTTTCATTGTAGTCAAAGACACTTTGCACAGATTACACAAAAAATGATCAGTGACGTCCTCACAATGACACCAACAGACCAAAGAGAGAGAAATGGAGGGTGAAGGACAAACTGTTCCTCAGTTCAGGTCAAACAACATCATGCGTTCATAGTGGTGACAGAGTGAATGAAGGTGGGAGGAGATGTTGAACATCACAGAGAGGATTTGTGGTGACGAGTGAGCTGCTCTGTTCTGTTGGATTGAATCGTAGCTGCTCAGTTTGACTCTTATACTTGGTGCGCTCTAATCCTGTCAGCAGGTTTATGGTTGTCATGGTAACAGTGGATCCAATCAGTGATCTTTCTGCTTGATTTTCAAAATCACACATTCAGCATTTAGACGCCAGAAATAAGGGCTGACAGCTTTGTCGAGTGTCAGAGGGAAATATAGTCAGTTGATCTGTGGTCTGACTCAAGGAAACCATCATACTCAGTGGATCAAGGTCAATTCAGGGGTCGAAATCTGGTGTCTTCAGGTTTGGCTGGCCGTTGGTAGAAGTCTTTTTGCTGAGACAAAGGCGACATGATTCATCATTGCTTGTTCTCTGAAGTCGGTTTGGTGTGTCTGGGCCCTAAGACGTACAGGACGTCTCTCTCTGGCACATCATCAGGGGACACAGTGTTAGATGATAATACGAGTAAAGATGCTCTGATGCTGATAGAACCAGTCAGCCCACACACACTGTGTAATGAATGATGATGGCCCAATCCCATTTCTCATTTTCGCCCCTACCACTCCTTTTTGAGTGCCCCTTGCCCCTTACAACAAAGTTACAAGGGGTAGGGGTTGAAATATTCCCCTATGAAATGGGACAACCCTTCATACCCGGAAACGTCATCATTAGTCGTCAGTGACATCATAAAAAGACCCGACGAGTATGTTGCTGGGGAAACCTCACAACTAGTGATTTTTTATTTTTTTTTGTTATGTTTGTTAGAACAAATGTATATAATACATTGAAACAACATTTCCGATGATTATCATAGTCTTTAAATCTTTAGTTACGAAGAAAATACTTACATTTATGGTTTTCTTTCATTGCCTGTGAAGCCTTCCCTGCCATCTTGCCGGTGATCCGCAAGGCATTCTGGGAGGCTTCTCGTAGCACTCACTTTGAAGTGTGCCTCTGAAAAAACTCTGTTTGGAGGGCCATAAAGCCCTAGCACTCCGCCCTTCCCCTCTGCCTCAGTGAGAATCGGGACATCCCTATCCCTATGTGTGAACATGCAAAACGGAGGGGTAGGGGCAAGGGGCGTATTGGGATTGGGCCATTGTCATAGATACTAAACACAGGTGAATAGGGAAGAACTTGGACCCAGTTTGTGTGGCACAAACTGTGAGTGGAAAATTTTGGGGGGAAATGGTTGTTAGGTAGCAGTACCCCAAATACTAAGGTATAATGCATTAGATAAACCTCTGAACATATGTTTTACTGAAAAAACTGACCTCCAAAACTAAAGAAAAGACAGCAGGTATGTGCACGTAGCCCCGTAACCCAGACTGTGTCCCTTTTTTAAAACCTAAAAACTTTGCTTTAGACCTAAACAAAAAGAATGTTTCACTAAATCCACGAAGGTTTACTTTTCAGTATGATGCATGAGGCTGTTAGGACCAATAAAAACTACGAAATATTACTTTTGCAGTTTCTACTTTTTGAGTTTGATTGACTGGACAAATAAACTCAGTCACCAAAATTACAAACACAAGTCAGGAAAGAATCCGTCACTGTGTCTTTAAAACTGCTGAGAGTATAAAATGTGTGTTTCCTGTCTGCTCATAGATCAGGTCAGAGTTTATTCTTTGGTTGTGTGTAACAGTGTGCTCTCTGACTGACGCTGTGTGTTTGTGGGCTGCAGGTGACGGACACTCTGGAGTACATCAAGTCGGACCACCACGTGGACCTGCAGTGTTACTACACCACCGAGCTGAGCTCCCTGAAGTGTGAGTACCCAGAGTCCAACACCATGTCCACCCACCTGCCACACAACGGCCTGGAGTCCATCCACATGGCCGAGCTCCGCACCGAGCTCAACAAGCTGCGGCCCGACGCCCTGCTGATGGACGGCATGGGCAAACTGGACCCTGAGTTTGGAGGGGGGGCGCTGTACGAGCTGCAGCCGGCCGAGCAGGGGAAGACGGCGGAGGGGGTGGTGCCGGCCGGGCAAGGAGGAGGAGGTGGTGGTAGTCTGGTCACGACCAAAACCCAGAGCCCAACGGTGAGGAAACCTCGTAACATGCAGGGTGAGAAGCCTTTCTCCTGCACACAGTGCGGGAAGAACTTCAGCACACTGGGAAACCTGAAGACGCACCAGCGCATCCACACTGGGGAGCGGCCCTACACCTGCTCGCAGTGCGGCAAGAGCTTTGGTCAAGCAGGAAACCTCAAACGTCACCAGCTGATTCACACGGGCCAGAAGCCGTACGTGTGCGCTCACTGTCCCAAAGGCTTCACGAAGGCAGACGACCTGCGGTCGCATCAGAGGCTGCACACCGGCGAGCGCCCGTTCATCTGCGTCACCTGCGGGAAGAGCTTCGGCCAATCGAAGGAGCTGAAGGCTCATCAGCTGAGTCACACGGGCGAGAGGCCGTACTGCTGCCAGCACTGCGGCAAGAGCTTCACCAAGGAGACCAGCTACCGCAACCACGTGCAGATCCACACGGGAGAGAAACCCTTCACCTGCTCGCAGTGCGGGAAGACTTTCAGCAACTCGGGCGTGTTAAAAACCCATGAGAAGATCCACTCGGGCGAGCGGCCGTTCGGCTGCACGCAGTGCGGGAAGAGCTTCGGCCGCCTCGGCCACCTGAAGGCTCACCAGCAGATCCACACGGGGGAGCGGCCGTACGCCTGCCCCCACTGTGGGAAGACTTTCAGCCAGTCGGGTCACCTCAAAGCACACGAGCAGATCCACAAACGAGAGCGTGTGGACACTGCGAGCAGCAGCAGCAGCAGCAGCAGCAGCAGCAGCACGGTGGGCAGCGACAGTAGCTAAAAGAAACTCCAACACCCTTTAACCTCTCGGAAAAACAAAGTATTATTCCTCTTTTTTATAAATACTATATATAAAGTTTTTTCCTTATGAATTTTTCTTACTTTTTCATACCTTTTGTGCTCTTTTGCATTATATCTGTGGGCAGGGTGGACTCTGACTGATTTGCTCTTATGCAAGTGTCTGTGTGTGTGTGTGTGTGTGTGTGTGTGTGTGTGTGCGTGTGTGTGTGCGTGCGTGTGTGTGTTCATGTACTGTGTGTCTGTGGGTGGGTGTGATCACCAGGGGCTTGTAGATAATCTTTGAACTGGTCTGAGCCGCAGTGAAGACCAGGTCCCAGTACTTATTTTGGAGTACTTACTGATACACAAGCACAAAAACTTCAGTGACCAAGTTTAAGTACTCCATTTACTTTTTTGTTTTTTTTTTACTGAACCAGACCAGCAGCTCCTGAACCAGGACCCCGTTCACTGACCGTCACAGCAGAAGGTTAAAGTCTAGATTCAGTCCCTTAGATCGAGTCCTTCAGATCGAGTCCTTCAGGGCCAGTACACGTACGTGAGTGAGATGAGGCGTATATTCCTGTCTGTAAGCAGTGTTAAGAATATAATCAAAATGTCTTGAACGTAAAATCGTTTAATAATCATCTTGTGTTTATGTCATTTTAAAATCTCTGATCTGGATCAAATCCAGACGTGATGTAAAACTCTTTAATTCGTGAGCTTTCTGCTCGTCATACAGATCAGTGCGGCTCAGTCTGAACACACACATCTCTTTGTTTGAAGATTTGTGACCCAGATACTTACTGTGATATTTTACAGTATCAAAATCAACTGCTGCAGTGGCAAGACCTGCCTTTGCACTTCTTAATTTGAACACTAGGTGTCGCCTACAGTTAATGATGAGTAATCAATAAACACACTGACCTCAGTGAACATGGCAGCAGACCTGCAGAGACAGAAGGTAGAGAAATACGTTCTGGAATATGTGGGCACATTAATAAGCTCCTGTGAGGACGTTAAACTGTTTGAAGAGTATTTGTGATTGAAAATGAAGTTTCTACAGTAAACAGGCTTCTCTGGTGTAGAAACGATGCATTCACTAATGTTTGACCCAAGACTCATGATATTTTACTGAATATGACCCACAGTCAAAGTGCTGCTACTTTTACATGTAACTCGGGTTAGTCAAACCAGATAGCCTTTAGATATCCTGGGTAAGATGAACTGGCTTCGTAGCACTGAGGCCTCTGGACTCACTTTGTGACGATCACATCGGGTCATTTTACAAAATTAGTTTTTCCAAATAAAAATTATCTTCTGTTATTTTCTGTTTTTCCACAATTTAGTGACTTTTCTAACAAATATTTCCGTAAACTTGTATCTCCTTGCATTTTGTCCTTAAAGAGACAGTCCACCCCAAAATCAAACATGCATATTTTTTCCTTTTACCTGTAGAGGTGTTTATCAGTCTGGATAGTTTTGGTGTGAGTAGGAAATATCGGTCGCAGAGACGTCGGCCTTCTCTCCAGGATAACAGAAGTAGGGATGCAAAATAATATCAGCACACCATCAGTATCTGACGATATCGGCTTTAAAGTGAACCATCACAATCGGCCAACATGCTTTTTCTTATTCTGCACAATGAATGAATATCACAGACACTGCACAGTGTTTCATGTCTCCACCTGCTGGTGGGCCGTCACCATGAGAGTATGTGTGTATAATATGATGTTAATTCATCTACAGAACAGACTTGATGATGATCACTGACATCAGGTGGGAGAAAGTGGATATATCTATCGGTTTCGGCTATCGGTCAAATGAGTTGTTACATATCAGTGTATCGGATATCGGCAAAAAATCCAATATTGTGCATCCTTAAATGGAACTTGATGGTTCTACTGTTAGCGCCACTGAGCTAGCTAACGTGACAAGTCAGCCGAGGAAGATACTGTTAACGTTTACTTGTCACGCTGTCACGAACCGCTCGTCCACTCTCCCTCCTGTGCAGTGATACGATTGGTGGGTGTAGTTTGATAGAAAGAAAATAGCTCCTACATGAAGCTGCTCACAACAAAGTCTGTGGGTTATCTTTAGTAACCGGGTCATTATTTCCAGAAAGAAATGTTTGTTTGTTTGTTTGTTTTTGGCGCTTTGAGCACCACATGCTGAGTGCCTTCTACTTCCATTATATTAGAGAGAAGGCCGACGTCTTTATGGCTGATATTTCCAACACTCTGCAACTCTTCAAACAAAATGAGTGTGCTTTGTTTGTGACTAAACTCATCAGTTAGAGGAGATTGACATGTTAGGTTGGAGGTAACGATCGTTTACTTCGACATGACAACATAAACACAGCAGCATCCACCTTCCTCCACCACAGTGGATTAATCAATTATGAAATTATTAATTTATGCGTTTAGTTTTATTTTCTAATTTTAGATTTCTCATTTTACATCAGATATGACATCACAGCGAGCACCAGCGTTCATGAAGGTTCTTTAGGAGGAACTGTTTGTCCACCGTTATTTCACAGATTGCCTGAAGTCAAACATTTATTTTTTCATTAGTTTTATCTGAAGGTTATTTTAGACACTTTCGGTAAACGGGGTTCTGGTTCAGTTTCCTCAGTTTGTGTTGACAGCAGTAAAAGTACTTAAAGTACACTTCGGTCTACTTGCTGCCAGTTTACGAGTATTTTCCTGACAGGTGTGGGTACTCGCAGGTACACAGTTCACTCTGTTACTGTATTGTTAAAAACCTGATGATATCATTTTGATATTTTTATGGACCAGTATTGATTGATCAGGACACGATGATAATCTGCTGATACGACATTCCTTTTTGGTTTTTGTAGCAGAATCAAAATTGTTCCAGTTTAAACTCAGTTTTCAGAATCGTTGGGATCCAGACGGACCAAAAACATCAGCACAAAGGAACCCAACACCTCCCCTCCCCCGACAGTCCAGATCGCTCACTGTGTACAAATCTTTATTGATTATGTCATTCCTAATAAAAGTTAATAAAACTTTAAAAAAAAAAAAAAAAAAAAGAGAGAAAAGTGATGCAGCATCTTGTACTGGAAAAAGAATTATTAAAGAAACTAATGATGCGTCCGGCTCTGTTTGTTTGTTTGTTTGTTTGTTTGTTTGTGTTTGTAGATTTCTTTTAGACCTTGTGTTTGGCCGAGAGTCGAACCTTTAACCTCCGTACTTTGATACAGGCTGAAATGTGACAGCAGGAAAATGTTCTTGTTTGAATGAGACACTTCACAATATTTAATGTTCCTACACATTTTCTTTTTATCAGGGCTGCGACTAAATAAATTTCATTATTTATTAATCTACCTGTTATTTTCTCAGTTAATCAAGTAATGGTTTTAACTTGTCAAAAATTGATTTGGTGTTGTTGCAGAAAATTTGCTCTGTGAAGGTTATCAGCAGAAGTAAAAAACGAACGTTAGGCTTCTTACTGATTGAGTTTTGACTCCAATAAAAAAATCAAATCGTAGGGATGGATATCACTAAGGGCTCCGTTGTACTTGACGTGTGCATTCAGACGCAGACACGTCTTGTTCCAAAAATAGTTTCCACTTTGAGCACTCCTGAGCACGGGAAGAAAAATGGTGGCACATCCCTTCATCTTCTTCTTGATCAAACAAGATAACAAAGCAATCGCGCAAGACGTTCCATTTCGTGCGACACGATATATCATCTTTGCCGAGTGTGCAGGTGATCTCCCCCCAAAAGTTGGCTGTCACTTGTGCATCTCTGTAGGTGGTGAGGGAGAGGTTGTACAGATGCAGGTACCAGCGCACCTCCTCATACAAATGCTCCTCAAAGGCATCCATGTTTGATTGCTCGAGCATGCGCAGTCGGTGTTTTGATCACGTGGTCCTGGGAGCTCCTGTGCATGCGGTCAGAAAATTTTGAAGGGTACACGGTCGACTGTGGAGAGTATATGCGCACACAGCTTTGATACCAATGTCATTCTCCATTCTGCTAATCAGTCGCCACTATTTATCGATTCCCTTATTGATTCTGAACACAGGCTGCACTGTATAAGCAGAGCAGATAAAAAGACACGGTCCATTTCCTCCTCTCTGCTGTGACTCCTTGTTGCGTCTTGTTGCTTCAGGTTTTTTAGCAGCGAACAAATTTGAGGCATTTGTTTTACGCTGTGCAAATTTTCAGAAAGACATGCCGGCATTTAGAAACAGACATTGATAAGCTCAGAAACACGATTTCAGTTTTCTTTCAATTCTCACCTGGAGCTGGTTCTTGATTCCCATCCTTAGTGAACTACGTTCTGTAGTCTCATTTAGCCTCACGTTAGCATCTGGTTTTTTAAAGAATCTTAAAAGCTTCTAAATTCACAGCGGGGTATTTACTGACATATTTTATGTGGTAGAACAAAACGTTGAAATTTCTTTTGCCTTATTTTAGACCTCTAACCAAAAACCCACTGATGTTGAGGCGAGGGAACCAGGAGTGCTAAGATGCTAACTCATTTCTAGGTTTTAGGACTCCTTTGTGCTGAGTCATCTCCCAGTGCCCAAGGTGGCACTATCAACAGGTAAGGTATCATGTGGTGAGTCTAAAGCAGGTCCGTTTATCACCAGGGGTTAAAAAGGACATGAAACACTAAACATAGTTATCATAATTTAAAGAGGGTCTCTCACCCTAAAAAGATCATTTTAGTTTAAACACTGAAAATATAAGGAATCTCAAAATCCTGTCATTTAAGTTCAGCTGTTAAAACAAAGGGCGGCGCCATGTCTGTTGTGTCGCCGGACGTGACGTCACTGGAGTGGTTGTCAAGCTAGTGATCGCAGTGAAGTGAAGACAATGGAGCATTTCTGAACCGGGTTGAGCGCCACACTTTTTGACAATGGAGGAAGACGAACTGGAGAGGCCTGTTGAGTCTGTGACAAGCCCCATTGCCTACGCATATGAGCCTATAAGGCGTGGGAATCGAGCAGTGGTACGGGAGGAAGAAGTGGTTGAGCCGGTGATTTGGGGTCAAGGGCGTGTCGGCAACATTACGTGGTGTCAGTGTGGCGATGCCCACTGTGCCAGAGTCCATTTGGTGCCAGGACCATCTTCTCCATGACCACCCCTGCATCACCATGATGCGCTCATTCAGCATCCTGTGCCGGGAGGTGGATGTGTTGGAGGTAGCGATGCTTTCGCTGAGGGATGTCAGAGCTGAGACGCTGCGTCACCAGCAGGTAAGTCAAGCTAGCTGTAACTGCGGGCCAATGACTCAGTAACCGTATGCAGTGAAGAAAACAACTGCATGCACTACGGTGTTGGCCAGGAATATGAACAATGTTTCCACGTGCTGTTTGTTTACATACGGTTGTTGTCTGACCGAAACATCTTTGTTTTTGTCGTTTCTCTGGTACTAATTGCTAGCTAACCCTTAGCGTTAGCTAGTTGACGCTAACAGCTATTAGCTATCAATGCTGGTACCTAACGTTAGTTCACCGGTTCACATCGCTGACTGTGTTACATATTGCTACTGGTGAATGAGCCAGTTAGATGCGGAACATGTCTGAGAGGCCTGACGTAACAATATAATGCCACATGAATGCTTTCTATACGTAGTTTGTCTACATCGTGTTGTGCAGCACGTTATGAAACCAACGTTTGGGAAACCGCTGTCAAAACACCGCGACGCAGACAGTTTGATGTCCGACATTCAGACGGGTTCATCCTCAATAACGTTTGAGTGGGATGAGCAACAGTTGATGTATATTCTGGAATCTGAAAGGAATGATTCAATATTTTGTACTTTGTAGGTGATACAGAATAATATACAACAGTTTGTTCCGGCCCTGCAATCCGATTGGTCGAGAGACAGTAAAACTGTGATGATATTGGAGTACAGCATCACGGTTATTTCACTGTGTATGTATCACTCCGCCTCACAGCTGATTGCAATCAACAATCAAATCAAAACTGACGGTTAGTGTCAGTTAGGTCAGCAGTTGCGTTGTAGGCTAATTAATTCAGGCCTGCGGCCGCGTGCCTACGACCGAATCACAGCCGTGACGATATCACAGTACAACATCATGAGCTCGAGTGTGATATTGCTTAAATACATAGAAGTGGATATGAAGCAAGGCTCAAGTTAATATAAATTACCAAATGGATTTCCACTCTCACACTCTAACAAGTGGACACATATAAAAGAAAAAAGACGCCCTGTTATATCTTTCCTGACAACAAACAACTTGTTTATGATCTTAAAAAATTGAGACAAATCTAGCCAATACATTTCTTTTCCATCAGTCTCTTTAGGTTGACTGCCTACAGACAGTTTACCCTCTGGGCCAGGGGCCATTTGGGAAGGAAGAACTGGGTCCCGATTCCAGTCTGTGTGGCCTGGCCTTCCACAGATGTACAGTATGAGTGGTCATTGTTTATGACCTGGTTGGTAAGTATGTCATCTGTCAAAGTGCCTGTGCAAATGTACTGCTTATTGTCTCCCTCTTCTGTATCCTGTTGAAATGGATCGGTCTGGGTGCCGACACTGCCTGTCACCTGCTCTATCTCCTCACTGATGTCAGCCTCTGGGAATTTGCTGCTGGACACCAGTTGCATGCATGCCTGCCTAACCTGTTAACACAAATGTACATTTTTTAGGTACCCAAATGATGTTATCAGCCTTAACATGAAAGACTTTGTACTTACATCCTGACTACTGATTTATTAAAGATTCATATACCTAAACACTTTTTGTTGTGTTGTTATTCTTTTGATAACCATGCATAGAAAACTATCCAATGTATCCTCTGATTTGTTTCAGTGATGGTTGGGTGTAATTGGTTTTGGTTAAATGTCCATACCAGTTCTGGCTGTAGTGCTTGTTGAATCAATGTAATTATTTGGTGTTTTATTATCATAAGATTAATGTGTGTAAACACTGGGGATGTTTGCTTTGCTTCTGAGGGACATTAAACAAAATTAACAAAATTATAATGTTAATATCACATTTCTTGTAGGAGCCTGGGTACAGAATGTAGCAGCCAGAATCATATGTCATAATGTCACCCGGTTGCACCAACTGGTCTTTACTACGCCTGGTCGTAACTCCTAAGACGGTCTTTGTAAGACCAGTCTTAGGAGTGGACTTACGCCGGTTGCACCAACAGGGCTTACACCAACAGGGCTTACACCAACAGGGCTTACGCCTGGTCTTAGCTACGCTGGTTTTAGCTGTGCGCGTCCATGTGAATGCCTGCCTAGAGGAGCACGGTGACGTTAAATGACGCGCCGCTGAATCACCCCGTGTGCTTGACAGATGACAATTGACAGTTGACAGCCCCTCTCATCTGTGTTGACAGTTTATTTACAGTTTAAGATTTGAAGAAAACATGAAGGATCAATGAAAAACTTTACCGACACTGAAATTAGAAAATGAATCAAGCTGCACAGCCAGCACAGAGACGTATCACAAATAAGAACAAACAGTCGGTATGGGCAGAGATAACGGGGCACATCAATACGTGTTCACACTCTGGCTGCCTTCATACAGAGGCCGACATGAGGAAGAAGTGGAAAGATCTTCTCAGCAAGGCAAAACATACATCTCCTCCAAAAAAAATCATCCAACTGGCGGGGGTCCTCCCCGAAATTTACAGTGACATCATTGTTGACGTATTTGGGGAGGATTCCCCTGCCTGGTGGGAGGGCTGGTGGTAGTGCTGCGTTGCAGCCCAACACAAACTGTAAATCCGGTGACAGCTCTTCAGTAAGTTCAAACAGATCTCTCCTACCGAACTGAAACCTCTCAATCAGCTCCTCGTCATATATAGGCTATATCCAATTGCTTCTGTCCCCAATTACTCTCTCCTGTCTAAATGCCCGCTCGTATACAGACGGTGGATGAGACGTGCCATAACCAAGTTGCGCCCTCTGCGCTCTAGAGCACATGAGAGCAGCTTGATAATGACCTTACACCTGCTCTTGACTAGGTGTAAGATTTACGCCCAGTCTTCGTGAGAAGAAGGCTTAAGCCTAGAAGGTGCAACCGGCTAACTACAAGGTTGGACTTAGAATGCCAAGTTACGACCGACTTAGCTTAAGACCAGTTGGTGCAACCGGCCCCTTTTCCTCACTGACTTATCTTATTTTCTACAGTTCTACTAGTTATTATTCTTTTGTGACTATCAAAAGTATCAATGTACAGTTATTTCTAATGTCCATGGAGAATCATGCACCTCACTACATTAGCAATGTCCTCCTGATTTGCACTAATGTACAATGTGTTTTTACTAGGTGCTGTAGTAGGTAATAGTTACTAGTACTAGTTTTTAGAGACGGACAGTATCTGTCATGAAGTGTCTGTTGTGTGTTACTGCAGTTCAGGACCAATGCAAAGTTCCAGTGCTATTTGCATAAATATCTACAATGTATGTTCAGTAAAAGGTAAAAGCTAGACTAGAATGAAATGCTGAATACCTGCCAAATGCATCAATATATTATTAGGCCTGCCACCGCTACTGTTCTTGTTGACTATTTAGTGTTAAGGTAATGTTGGTTATGAGTAAACATTAGCAGTAGCGAGCGGTTAGCGCTAACATCGGCCAATCAAAAATGTTAATTTTGTTGTGAGCCAATTCCGGCCCGGTGGTAAACACAACATCAAGTGAGGCCTCAAGCGGGTTGCTGGACGGAGGGTCAACACTTTAGGTTGAAAAAGTAAATTATTGTGCCTTACGTTGTGTCGTGATGGCTCCGACATATATGTACATGTATATTTATTTTTTAATTTGCCACTAGACGCATATGACGGCTTTTCGGCAGCCGAGCCATGTGAAGGAAAAGTTAGCTAGAAAAAACTTTAGTGCATGCATGGCAAGAGATGGCAAGAGGAATAAACAGGATGACGGTGAGGAAGATAACGGGATTGGAGTTAATGTATGGGGATTTTATTACGTGTGGATTCCTGACTGACTGCTTTGGAAAACGTGGAGTCACGGTAAGTAGCCTAGTAGACTATTTCTTCAGTGGTTTGCATCAGCTGTGATGACCGCTGACTGTATGGTGTGTAAACTGAAAAAATCCTTTTCTGATGCAAAGAAGCAGCTGTTCCACTTTTAATGATTTGACAGAATAAACAACATGTTAGGGCACATTAATGAGAGAATAAACAACTGCATGGAAACAGAATAAGGGCAGAAAGTGAAATATTGTGTGCACGTCCTCAGTGATTGTTGGAGGTTGGAGAAACAGTTGGATCGATGGTGGAGGTGTGATTGTTTAAAAGGGATGATACGTCATGTTTGTAGTCGACCAATGAAGATGAGTTTACATATCACCTTGGGTTCGTCCTTCACCTTCTCAAAATGATCCCACACTTTGGATTTCCTGCCCGACATGTTATTAACTAGCCTGTGGAATAACCGCAGGTACCAGCCCTGGAGATTAACCTGACTCCTGTCTGACTGCTGAGCGTGGACACTTCCTGTGTCTGTCCTTTCAAAGTAAACTCACACATGCTCCAGTCATATAGGTTTGGATTTATTCTGACAAGATGCAGCTCCTGATAGAGTTTCACTTTATTTGTTGTTTTGTTTTTCTGTTACTATGCGACCAATGACATCTTGCCGACTAATGACCTTTCTGGTTGACGAATGTTTGTTCAGCTGTTGGGGGGGCGGCCCTAATGAGGACACATTGCTGAGGTTACCCCAGAGGTACAGTCAAAACACTGTAACACCACCACCTTGTCAACCACTACAACACTCTCCTGCTGCCTTGATCAATTAGCTCCCATCAAAATCAAAACCGTTTCATTTAGACACTCAGCCCCCTGGTTCACCCCTGAGCTCCACCAGCTGAAATCGCGTAAGTGCCAGCTTGAAAGACTCCACAAAAAAAAAAAACGGACTCACAGTTCATCTCCAAGCATACACTGATCACCTTCAACTGTACAAAACCGCCCTCAACACTGCCTGCTCGGCCTACTTTTCAAACCTCATCCACACTAGCTCCAATAACCAAAAGGCTCTTTTTTCCACCATCAACAAGCTCCTCAATCCCAGTGACAATATTTCAAATTCATTCACCACTGAAAAATGCAATTCTTCCAATCCAAAATTGATACCATCTACAGTTCCCTATCCTCTGCCCCCATCACCCATTCCTCCTCGCTGCTCCTCTTATCGCCTTTCCACTCTCCAGATTTTCACCGATCTCCCCAGCTGATTTGTCCAAAATCATCTCAACCATGAAATCCTCCACCTGCATCCTAGATCCCATCCTCCTTTGTTCAACACTGCTCCCCCACCATCTCCCCAATTATCTCAGGGATTATCAACTCCCCCCTCAACTTTTCCACTGTTCCCCCATCACTGAAACTGGCTGCTGTAACCCCCATCACCTGGACTCAACCCTGACAGCATCAATAACTTCCGGCCCATTTCCAACCTCCCATTCCTATCTAAAATCCTGGAACGTGTTGTCACCTCACAAATCAAAGCCCATCTCATCAATAATGACCTCTACAAACAATTTCAATACGGATTCCGTACCCACCACAGCACTGAAACTGCCCTCCTCAAAGTAACAAATGACCCTCTCCTCTCCTCAGACTCCGGCCAACTCTCCATCTTCATCCTCCTGGACCTCACTGCTGCCTTTGATATCATGAACCACTCCATTTTACTCTCCCGCCTACAATCTCTCCTCAACCTCGCAGATGATGCCCTCCACTGGCTCCAATCATACCTTACTGAAAGGAAGCAATTCATCTTCATCAACAACTGCTCCTCCTCGACTGCCCCCCTGTCCCAAGGTGTCCCCCAGGGTTTGGTGCTTGGTCCTCTCCTCTTCATCTTCTACCTCCTCCCCCTCGGTCAGATCATCCGTCGTCACGACCTCCGTTTCCACTGTTAGGCTGACGACATCCAGCTCTACATCTCCACCAAATCCATCACCTCTCAGACCTACTCCACCCTCTCAAACTGTCTCTCTGATATCAGACACTGGATGCAAACAAATCTCCTCAAACTCAACTACGACAAATCAGGCTTTCTCATAATTGGTCCAAAGTCCCTCAGCCTGGCAGCCAAAGACTTCCATCTCTCTATCGACAACTCCACCCTCTCCCCCTCCCCCCACTGCCGCAACCTTGGAGTCATCTTTGACAGCAATCTCTCCTTCAACCAACACATCAAGCAAGTCATCAAATCAGCATTCCACCATCTCAAAACATCGCCTGCCTCCGCCCCTCTCTCTCCTTCCCTGCAGCTGAAACCCTCATTCATGCTTTTATTACATCTCGTATCGACGACTGCAACAGTATCCTCTACGGCACAACCTCCAGTCTCCTAAATAAACTTCAGTGTATCCAGAACCCTGCTGCCCGCCTCCTCACCCACACCCGCTCCCGTGACCACTTAACCCCTTCCTGCACCCTCCGCTCCTCTGACGCCAACCTCCTCACCGTACCTAGGACCAAGCGCCGCACCTGGGGGGACAGAGCTTTCTCTGTTGCTGCCCCCACCCTCTGGAACTCCCTCCCACAACACATCCGCGGCTGCACAGACCTCACCTCCTTCAAAACTCAACTCAAAACATACCTGTTCCGTTCTGCAGTTAACTTACAAATTTAACCCATCCTACTTCCTTCTTGCTCTTCCCTTGTACCCACCTAACTTAGTAATGTCAGCACCCTTATTTGTCTACAGCCTTGTCCAAACTTGTCCATTTTTTCTTTCCCTCTTTTGTCTGCTGTTTTGAACTCTTGATTGTATTTCCCTGCCCTTTTTTCTGCCTGTAAAGTGTCTTTGAGTTTTATTATTATTATATTACAGAAACATTCATAAGCAGAGGCTGGTGTTTTTAATCTTGCTGCCCTGGTGCATGCTGGGAGACAATCCACTACACCTACCCCCCTGGGTTACTTTTACATTACATTACCTTACAATTACATTAATTTTGTAATTTAATGGCAGGTAAGTTCAGATTAGTCTGTGTTGATCAACACAGTGGAAGACTGGTTGTTTTACACATATATATGTATTTTTCATTTTAGGTTATAGATTTACATGAAATTGCTAAAATGAGGTTTGGGGTTTGTTGGTGCAGATAATCTGAGTCTGTGCAGGCCTTTCCTCTGCTCTGTTCCAAGGCATCATGTGATTTACAGAAAGTGAGCTGCTGGAAAACACAGCCTGAACTGTCATGTTCTCTCTGTTCCCTGATGAAGTCAACAGGTTAGACAGGATTTTTCTTTAGGCATCAGTGAGTTAGAGGGGGGAGGGGAGATTTTAGGGCGGGATAAGACTGTGTCTGAAGCTTTGGGAGTCAGAGCACGGCCCACACCGCGCACTGAACAAGTTCATTCGGCTGTCATCCCTCTTGCTTTGGATTTTCTTTGGATTTGAGTGCTGATCACCTTCTCACCTTTTTTTACGTGGATTATGAACCTTTTCATATGGATGATAAACATACTGAGTACTGATCACCAGTCGAAACGGGCCAGTCACGACACAACACTTTATTTAAACACAGCAGGAAGTGGCTGCAGCTTCTCTCCAAACTTTCACTGACCTTCAGAAGCAGGTAGGAAACTTTTTCTTCTTCGATCTTTGCTTCTGATGCTGCACATCTACATATGTCCATGTGAATGTCAAAAAGTACAGCTTTGTGGTCAGAAATGGGGAAATTGGTGACAGCAAGGTTAGTGGGAGTGATATCAGTGCAGCAGATTAAGGCCAGTATGTGGCCTTTGTTGTGGATTGTGAGGTTGACATGTTGTGTGATGCCAAGACAGTACAAAGATACTGCATGGGTTGTCAATGTGGATGTTGAACTCGCCGAGGAGGATAACAGTGAGGGGCATTGCACATACAGATGTTAATAGTATGAGAATTCATTGAGGAAAGCAGTGGAGGGTTTTGGTGGTCTGTAGATGGTAACAATGATAGTGGGTTTGGGGCCTGTGAGTTTTACAACTAAACTTTCAATAATAATAATAATTGTTATATAGTCTGATAATGACTCCCTGGCTACCGCGTTTATCTCATTATTAGACTCCATTGGCTTCAGTCAGGGTGTACATGAACCCAGTCATTGTTTTAACCATACCCTCGATCTAGTTCTGACGCATGGAATTGAAATTGATAACCTAACAGTCTTTCCACAGAATCCCTCGCTATCGGATCATTATCTGATTACTTTTGATTTCTTTTTACTCGATTACACGCCACTCAGCAACAGTTACTATACTAGATCTTTATCAGATAGTGCTGTCGCAAAATTTAAGGAAATGATTCCTCCGTCGTTAAATTCAATACCAAGTCCTTCAGTAACAGAGGTTTCCCGTACCGACTTTAACCTCTCCCGAATTGAACATTTTGTCGATAGCGCTGTAGGCTCGCTGCGAACAACACTTGACTCTGTAGCTCCTCTTAAAAAGAAGTTAAAAAAGCAAAGAAAGTTCGCTCCTTGGTATAACTCTCAAACCCGTAAGTTAAAACAAATATCACGAAAATTTGAAAGGAATTGGCGATTAACCAAACTGGAAGAATCTCGTTTAATCTGGACAGACAGTCTCAAAACTTATAAGAGGGGCCTCCGCAATGCCAGAGCAAACTATTACTCAGCATTAATAGAAGACAATAAGAACAACCCCAGGTTTCTTTTCAGCACTGTAGCCAGGCTGACTGAGAGTCAAAGCTCTATTGAGCCTTGTATTCCTTTAGCCCTTAGCAGTAATGATTTTATGAGCTTTTTTAATGACAAAATTCTAACTATTAGAGGCAAAATTCATGACCTCCTGTCCTCAGATAGTACCTATCTAACCTCAAACACAGCTGTAAGACCTAATATATATTTAGATTGCTTCTCAATTTCTCTTCAAGAATTGACCGCAGTGATTTCTTCATCTAAATCATCAATGTGTCTCTTAGACCCCATCCCAACTAGGCTACTTAAGGAGGTCTTTCCTTTAGTTAACACTCATATATTAGATATGATCAATATATCCTTAACAGGCTATGTACCACAGTCTTTTAAGATAGCTGTAATTAAACCTCCACTGAAAAAGCCCACCCTGGATCCAGAGGTGTTAGCCAACTATAGACCAATATCTAATCTTCCCTTTATGTCAAAGATCCTTGAGAAAGTAGTCGCAGACCAGCTGTGTGATTTTCTCCATGATAATAATTTATTTGAGGAATTTCAGTCAGGATTTAGAGTGCATCATAGCACTGAGACAGCACTAGTTAAAATTACAAATGACCTTCTGATTGCTTCAGACAAAGGACTCGTCTCTGTACTTGTTTTATTAGATCTTAGTGCGGCGTTTGACACTATTGACCATCAAATTCTACTGCAGAGACTGGATCACTTAATTGGCCCAAAAGGTTCTGCACTGAGCTGGTTTAAATCTTATTTATCTGATCGTTTTCAGTTTGTTCACGTTCATAATGAATCATCCTTACGTACTAAAGTTTGTCTTGGAGTTCCGCAAGGTTCTGTGCTCGGACCAATCCTGTTTACTCTATATATGCTTCCTTTAGGTAACATCATTAGAAATCACTCTATAAATTTCCATTGTTATGCGGATGATACTCAGTTGTATTTATTGATGAAGCCAGAAGAAAGTAATCAATTAACTAAACTCCATAATTGCCTTAAAGACATAAAAACCTGGATGAGCACCAATTTCCAGAGTCCAGAGCCTTCAGCTATCAGGCTCCTCTCCTGTGGAATCATCTTCCTGTTACGGTCCGGGAGGCAGACACCGTCTCCACATTTAAGACTAGACTTAAGACTTTCCTCTTTGATAAAGCTTATAGTTAGGGCTGGCTCAGGCTTGCCCTGTACCAGCCCCTAGTTAGGCTGACTTAGGCCTAGTCTGCCGGAGGACCCCCCTATAATACACCGGGCACCTTCTCTCTCTCTCTCTCTCTCTCTCTCTCTCTCTCTCTCTCGTATTCTATTACTGCATCTTGCTAACTCGGCCATTCTGGATGTCACTAACTCGGCTTCTTCTCCGGAGCCTTTGTGCTCCACTGTCTCTCAGATTAACTCATATCACAGCGGTGCCTGGACAGCGTGACGTGTGTGGTTGTGCTGCTGCCGTGGTCCTGCCAGATGCCTCCTGCTGCTGCTGCCATCATTAGTCATTAGTCATACTTCTACTGTTATTATACACATATGATTATTGTCACATATGTATACTGCCAGATATTAATATATTATTATTACTTTCATTAATGTTGTTGTAAGCTACTGTCATTACCGTCTGTCCTGCATCTCTCTCTGTCTCTGTCCCATTGTGTCATATGGATTACTGTTAAAGGGTTTTTTGGGGAGTTTTTCCTGATCAGCTGTGAGGGTCATAAGGACAGAGGAATGTCGTATGCTGTAAAGCCCTGTGAGGCAAATTGTGATTTGTGATATTGGGCTTTATAAATAAAATTGATTGAATTGAAATTGATTGATGAAGGGTTTTAGAATCAGAATCAGAATCAGAAATACTTTATTGATCCCCGAGGGTAAATTATTTATGTTACAGGTGCTCCTTGCAAGAGAGGAAAGATACATGAAAATATAAGAAATTTAAACAATAGTATTAACAAATATATAGTTAAATAAACAGGAATTATTAACAAACATAAACATAAATATATATATATATATATATATATATATATACATATATATATTGTAAACTGAACAAGATTATTTACACAAA
Organism: Epinephelus fuscoguttatus; assembly: GCF_011397635.1. Taxonomy (NCBI): domain Eukaryota; kingdom Metazoa; phylum Chordata; class Actinopteri; order Perciformes; family Serranidae; genus Epinephelus; species Epinephelus fuscoguttatus. The sequence goes on along the minus strand of NC_064770.1, from coordinate 40,193,086 downwards.
CAGAATATATACAGTCAGGGTGAATGGGGTTATTGCACAAGTTAAATTAAATTATTGCAGTGTGTGAAATAGTCACAGGGCCACTCAGAGGGAGGAGTTGTACAGTTTGATGGCCACAGGCAGGAATGATTTCCTGTGGCGCTCAGTGGTACATCTTGGTGGTATGAGTCTCCCACTGAAAGTACTCCTGTGCCTGACCAGCACATGGTGGAGTGGGTGTGAGACATTGTCCAAGATAGTTCGTAGCTTAGACAGCATCCTCCTCTCTGACACCACCATCAGAGAGTCACACTCCGTTCCCACGATGTCACTGGCCTTGCGGATCAGTTTGTTGAGTCTGTTGGCGTCCACCCTCAGCCTGCTGCCCCAGCACACAACAGCATAGAGGATAGCACTGGCCACCACAGACTCATAGAAAATCCTGAGCATAGTCCGGCAGATGTTGAAGGACCTCAGTCGCCTCAGAAAATAGAGACGGCTCTGGCCCTTCCTGTAGAGAGCCTTAGTGTTCTTAACCCAGTCCAGTTTATTGTCAGTGTGTACCCCCAGGTACTTATAGTCCTCTACAATGTCCACACTGACCCCCTGGATGGAAACAGGGGTCACCGGTGTCTTGGTCCTCCTCAGATCCACAGCCAGTTCCTTTGTCTTTGCCACGTTGAGCTGCAGATGGTTCTGCTCACACCATGTGACAAAGTTATCCACAACAGTCCTGTACTCATCCTCATCACCCTTGGTGATACATCCAACTATAGCAGAGTCATCAGAAAACTTCTGAAGATGGCAGGTCTCAGTGCGATAGCTGAAGTCCGTGGTGTAGAGGTGAAGAGGAAGGAGAGAGGACAGTCCCCTCGGGCCCCGGTATTGCTGACCACTCTGTCTGACACACAGCGTTGCAAGCGCACATACTGTGGTCTGCCAGTCAAGTAGTCTACAATCCAGGACACCAGGGGGGCATCCACCTGCACTGCTGTCAGCTTGTCACCCAGTAGAGCTGGACGTATGGTGTTGAACGCACTAGAGAAGTCAAAAAACATGACCCTCACAGTGCTCGCCGGCTTATCCAGATGGGTGTAGACACGGTTGAGCAGGTAGATGATGGCGTCCTCAACTCCAAGTCGGGGCTGATAGGCGAACTGGAGGGGGTCCAGAAGTGGCTTGACCATGGGCCAGAGCTGCTCCAAGACGAGTCTCTCCAGGGTCTTCATGATGTGGGAGGTCAGTGCCACGGGTCTGTAGTCCTTGGAGCCACTGGGACGCGACGTCTTTGGCACAGGAACGAGGCAGGATGTCTTCCACAGCAAGGGGACCCTCTGGAGACTCAGGCTCATGTTGAAGACATGCTGAAGTACTCCACATAGCTGGGGGGCACAGGCTTTGAGCACCCTGGGGCTGACACCATCAGGGCCTGCAGCCTTATTTGAGCGGAGTCTCATCAGCTGTCTTCTCACATGGTCAGCAGTGAAGCACATTGTGGAGGTGACGACACGTGGGGGAGGGGTGTAGTCCTCATGATGGAGAGAGCAGTCAGTGTGACCACGGGGGGAGGAGGTGTGAGGAGGAGGAGGAGGAGGAGGAGGGGGGGTCAAGCAGGAGGGTGTTGAGGTGTGAGAGGGAGGAGTGGGGGAGGAGGGCGGAGTGGGAGATGGTTGACCAAGACAGACAGCAGAAGAGTCGGGGGGGGGGCAGGTCCAGCAGTGTCAAATCTGTTAAAAAACAGATTCAGTTCATTGGCCCTGTCCACGCTGCCTTCAACTCCTCTGTGGTTGTTGGTCCTGAAGCCAGTGATGGTCCTCATTCCACTCCAGACCTCTCTCATGTTGTTCTGCTGGAGTTTCCTCTCCAGCTTCTTCCTGTACCTCTCCTTAGCCTCCCTGATCTTCATCTTCAGCTCCCCCTGTATTGTTCTCACCTCCTCCCTGTCACCAGCTCTGAAGGCCCTCTTCTTTGTGTTGAGGATGGCTTTGATGTCCTTTGTTACCCACGGTTGTTATTTGGGTAACAATGAACAGTCCTGGCTGGGACAGTGGAGTCCACACAGAAGCTGATGTAATCCGTGATGCATTCTGTGAGCCCGTCGATGTCCTCCCCATGTGGCTCACAGAGTGCCTGCCAGTCTGTCACACCAAAACAGCCCTGCAGTGACTCATAAGCCTCCTCCGACCATCTCCTCACTGTCCTCATGGTCGCAGGCTGGCTCTTGACTAGTGGTACATAGCAGGGGTTGAGGTGCACCAGGTTGTGGTCTGACCTACCCAGAGGGGGGAGGGGGGAGCAGCTGTATGCATCTTTGGCGTTTGCATACAGCAAGTCCAGTGTCCTCTCCTCTCTGGTAGGGCAGCTCACATACTGTGTGAATGTGGGCAATGTTGTTGCCATGGTGACATGGTTGAAGTCAGCCGAGATAGCTATGAAGGCACTCGGGTGTTTAGTCTGCAGGCGGGCTATGGCGGAGTGAATGGCGTCACATGCTGACGTCGGGTTGGCAGAGGGGGGGATGTAAACAGTCACAATAATGGCATGTGAAAACTCCCTGGGCAAATAATACGGCCTGAGTCCAACAGCAAACAGTTCAATGTCCGGGCAACAGATTTGCTCCTTAATGGAAATATGGTCAGGACTGCACCAGCGGTTATTTACGAGAACAGCAAGCCCCCCTCCTTTGCGCTTACCGCTCTCGGTGCAGTCCCGGTCAGCCCGAACAGTCTGAAAGCCGCTGATGGAGACGTTGTTGTCGGGAATGTCCTGGTGAAGCCATGTCTCAGTGAAGCACATCAGACTACATTCCCGGTACTCCTTCTGACTTTTGGCGACCGCTGTCAGCTCGCCCATCTTATTTGCCAGTGACCTCACATTGCCCATGATGAGAGAGGGGAGACACGGCTTATATCTTCTCTTCTCCATAAGCCTCCGTTGTCTCAACCCTGCTTTTTTCCGCCGCTGTTTACTTCCTCCCCTGCATCCTCTGTGTGTTTTCCTCCACAGTTCAGCTGGTATATCCGATGTTCTCAGCGCAATCAGCTAATCTCTGGAGTAAACAATGCAGCCATGAAGTTGTTGTGCAATGGTGCTGGATCCGAATGAAATAAGTAATTCCAGGGTGAGGAAAATGAGTACAACTCTCTCAGTCAGCATGTTTTGAGAGGGCGCAGTTTCAAAATGACAATACCAAAAAGCCAGCACAAATACCAAACTTAATAAAGCAAAAAAGTAAGAAAACTGAGAAAACAAGCAGGAGCGACTGCAACAGGCTGCACGCGCTGGCACATGCGTACTATATTTATAATATGAGACAAAGGTGTTATTAATTTCTGTGGGATCTGTCAATAATTCTCCTTGTTCGTTCCTAATTGTATTGATGGCTCTGTCAGATTCAAGTTTATTTATCTGCCAAGCTAGCAATTTACCCGGCTTTTCACCGTGGTCATAGAAAGTTTGTTTCAGTCTTATTAGACTGTCTTCAGCCTAAGGCATGGAGAGATCCTCATATTTCACTTTAAGGGTAAGCAGTTCCTGTTTTATTTGTGTTGAATCATCTATGATAACATCTCTCTCTAATTCTCTAATTTTGGAGTCTAATTCGTTCATTGTCTGTTTGAATTTGTTAAATTTAGAGCTGGTGAAGCTAATCATTTGTCCTCTAATATATGCTTTAAAAGCTTCCCACCTAACGGCTGCAGTTGTTTCATTGGTATTTATTGAGAAGTAGAGATCAATATGTTCTCCTACAAATTTTATAAAGTCAGAATCTTGTAACCATTTAGGGAGTAAGTGCCAATTAGCAGAGTGTCTGTTCAATTGCACAACATTGTAAAATAGTGAGGTTGGGGCATGATCTGACAAAACAATACTATCATATATACAGTTAGTTATACTGGGTAGCAGAGATGAGGAAATTAAAAAATAATCTATTCGGGAATGGGTTTTGAATACTGCTGAGTAGCATGAGTATTCCCTTTTGTTGGGGTTTTGGGTCCTCCATGGGTCACACAGATTCAGGTCTTTCATATATTGTTGTGTTTTCTTTCTTGTTTGAGAATGGGAGGTATGCATCCCTGACGAGTGATCAAGCTTTGGGTCTGAAGCACAATTTAAGTCACCTGCCATTATTATCGAGGAAGGCCATCAACAAAAACATATTCTCAAAAAATGATGGGTTATCATCACTGGGGCCATACACATTAACCAAACTGATATTTTCTCTCAAGAGAGTTCCTTGAACCACCAAAAATCTGCCAGCTTTATCTTCTGCTTTACAGCTTAGTTATAAGTCCGTCATTTTCTCAGAAACATCACAACAAATTCAGTCTTTCAACTCCTCTATTATTTATTTACCAAAATGGCTTTACATCATTTTCAGAGTACGAGTTCATTCTGTAACTTAACGAGAGTAGTCCAACAAAAACAATCCCAGCTGCCATCAACGTCGTTACACCTCAATATTTGGTTGAATTTAGGTTGTGACATCAGGTGACTAAATTTCAATGTCAGGACATCAATTTGATTTAGAATAGCAACATTTAGTCGTAATTTATGGAGAAAAAAACGTCTTTCTATTGTCATATTGATGCGTGGTACCAGCTGGGATTAAACTCAAGGTCCACTTCAGGGCTCTCAGTTGTATTCCATGGACTTCTTCATGACAGCTGAGCAAACACTTTCTGCTGATGATGTTTTACTTGCACCAAATATTTCAATGTGTCCTCTGCCTCTCTTCTTTCAGACCTGATCACACAGCTTCATCATGGCCGACAGCAGGTCCACTGCTGACGTGCTGCTGGAGCTGATGTACTCCTGGATCAAGCAGAGGGAGCTCTGTGCAGAGCAGCTGAGGAAACTGGCCCAGGAGCTGGAGGCGCTCAGGGAGAAATGCAACACGAGTGAAATTGTTGGCAGCTCATTGTCAGTGGTGGGAGCTGCAGCTCTGATTGGGGCCGGTGTGGCCACTGTGTTGACCGCCGGATTAGCTGCTCCATTGATAGGTGTGGCAGCAGTGTCTACAGGCGCAGGTGTCACCATAACTGTGGGTACTAAAATCACTGAGCACTTCTTGTCCAGCAGCACCCTGAAAAAGGCGCAGAAGATAGAAGAGAAGAGTGATGGAATCACAGCTACAATCCGGCGACTGTTCCAGCAGCTGAAGAAGGAGATAATGGAGACGACTTCCCTCACAGATGAAGATGAAGTTGACCGACATGTCATGAAGAGAACTCTGGGAGCCATGGCCAGACGAAGTTCACAACACATGTTAATTGATTTCAGCAACAATGATGACCTCAATGTCATTATTAAGAGAATGTCACAGGTCCACTTTGGTGCAGGAGCCTCTCAGCAGTCAAACGACTTGTGCAAATTCGCTGCAGCTGCACTTATTGGTCTTTTGGCATTTTTCATATTCAAACCTGATTGGAGAACCAAGAACCCTCTTGCTAAAAAAGGAACTAAAGAGCTCATCAAACTCGTGTCTTCAGCTGGATTTAAAACAGGCCTTAAAGGAGGCACCATGGTAAGATTCTGTCATGTTTTAATAATTACACAGTAAATTACACAGAATGATCCTCATATAACTACATGTCACAGTTTTGTTTCTCATCAGTGATAAATACACATGTATTGTGTTTATGACACATATGTTTGATTGAGGCTGACAGTCTGGGATTATTGACAGTGCATCATGTATTGATTGGTATTCATCATCAGGTTGTGGGCGGAGCTGTTGGAATGGCGTTTGCACTTCCTGAGGCCATTGACAGCTGGAAAGAGATGATCGAAAAGAATCATGTGACTGAAGCGAGCCAATCACTGAGAGATACAGCTGACGCCATTGTGAACATGACCCAGACTCTGAGGGAACAGCTGGACACCATCAGGTATGATGTTTTCTGTCTCCAGGGGCTGGTTGCACGAACAGGGTTTGCGCCTGGTCTTTAACTAAGTCTGTCATAACTTGGTGGTCCGACCTAACAGTTAGACTGAATGCATCGTCTAGGCTTAAGCCTTCTTCTTGCTGATCATAAGTCTTATGATTAGTCAGGGGCAGGCATCAAGTCAAAATCTTTCTAGAAATCAGCTGCCTGATACACAAGAGACACAAACAATCCAACGTTAACAACCCACGTTAGCTTTCCTGCCAGTCTCCTTTTTATGTGGCTAGCACACAGACGTCTTGTTATCATCTGAGCTTGTTGAACGAGTGACCAAACAAAAGCTCACCAGTGAAAAGTGCAGTGCCTACATCCATGATCAAACTAGATAGCCGGCTTACTTCTAATAGCCTGGTCAGCATTAGCATATAAACCTACCTGAAAATGTCACTTTTTAGACACTGTTGTGGTCCTTAAATCATTTGGTACCACAGCTAACAACACACTGTCTGTCCATGAGCTACACAGTCCCTCCAGAAAATCGATATTGTGATCGCAATAATTAACGCAAATTCAACGAAAGAGTGCAATATTTGCGGGGGCTTGCAATTTTTCAAAAGTCCTGCGATTTTTCCGCATGTCATATGCGATGTCATTTGAAACGTCATCAGACGTGTCATCAAATGCGCTAATGGCATTATAATATGGAGAAACGTTCTGTATTGACATAAGAATTTGCAATGTTTAAATGCAGACAATATGTGTTGAATGTATTAAAATGTAATGTTTACAGAAGATAGAGCTTACATGTTTTACAGTCACATTGTCTGGTTTGAGAGCTACAATATTCTCTCAGGATTTTTTGCAACATTATTTGAGTCCATGTTTTGAAACTATTAAATAAAACTAAAGAAGAGAGCTATAAAACATTTGCAGCTATTTTTGTAAGATATGCCAGATGTATGATTATTATAGCAAGTGACTACACTTTACAATAAGGTACACAAAATAAGAGTAGTTACTGAGGAACTCATGAGGAACTAATGAGTAGTTACTGAGAAACTAAGGTAAACAAAATTAGAGTAGTTACTTAGGAATTAATGAGGAATGAATGAGTAGTTACTGGGGAACTAAGGTACACAAATTAGAGTAGTTACTGAAGGTTACGTTTAGCCAACACACACACATGCTTATGTTTAGCGACACACACACATGGTTACGTTTAGCCAACAACACACGTGGTTACGTTTAGCCAACACACACACACGTGGTTACGTTTAGCCAACACACACACATGGTTACGTTTAGCGACACACACACATGCTTACGTTTAGCGACACACACATGTGGTTACGTTTAGCCAACAACACATGTGGTTACGTTTAGCCGACACACACACGTGGTTACGTTTAGCCAACACACACACACACACACACACACACGTGGTTACGTTTAGCCAACACACACACATGGTTACGTTTAGCGACACACACACGTGGTTACATTTAGCCAACACACACACACACACACACGTGGTTACGTTTAGCCAACACACACATGGTTACGTTTAGCGACACACACACGTGGTTACATTTAGCCAACACACACACACACGGTTACGTTTAGCGACACACACATGTGGTTACGTTTAGCCAACAACACACGTGGTTACGTTTAGCCAACACACACACACATGGTTACGTTTAGCGACACACACACATGCTTACGTTTAGCGACACACACATGTGGTTACGTTTAGCCAACAACACGTGGTTACGTTTAGCCGACACACACACACGTGGTTACGTTTAGCCAACACACACACACACACGTGGTTACGTTTAGCCAACACACACACACGTGGTTACGTTTAGCCAACACACACACGTGGTTACATTTAGCCAACACACACACACACACACACACACGTGGTTACGTTTAGCCAACACACACACACACGGTTACGTTTAGCGACACACACATGTGGTTACGTTTAGCCAACAACACACGGTTACATTTAGCCAACACACACACACACGGTTACGTTTAGCGACACACACATGTGGTTACGTTTAGCCAACACACATTCGGTTATATTTAGTAGAAGTCATGCAGCAACGCCAGCCCTCAGGCAGCAGGAGGAGAGGCTGCTGTAGCATCATAATAAATTACACCAAAATGTAAAAAAACAGTAACAGAAAGACAAACCAGTGATGTTGGAGCATCTAAATACTGCGGTCCTTCATAATTTAGCTTCACACATCTGTGGGAAAAAGTCAATATTTAAAGATCGATGTGGGATTGTATGAATCGATATCGGGTCATTCAAATGATAATCAGATGAATAATTTATTATAACCCAGCACTATTTTTAATGAGCAGTCTAATCTGAGAACAACTCCCCATCCACATAGTTTATGTGAAGACCAGGTGAATCAGTTCAGTTTTTCTGAATGCTTCCTGCAGAGATGTCAGTCAAATAGTCATCATCCTATGACTGTGCTTCTGGGGCTTCCCATGTTTATTGCAGGACTATTAATACACTAATCACTGGTAAAAATCACATTTGACTTTGTACATTATGATAAATATAGGATATGAATCTTTACTTCAAACAGCACAAGGACACTGCAGCCATTGTCTGTTTTATGTTCTAATAAGGTTTGGTTCTGAAATATTCACTGTAAACAAACATTCACATTAAATGTTTTATTTTTCTCAAAAAATCTGTGAAGCCATTTTGAATTTGTTGATGGACTTTAACTGAGATGCTCTTTTTTTCTCCAATTTGTCATACAGACAATATTTGTCATGATTGCAGAGAAGCAGCACTACACTGGAAACAACAACAGGAGCAAAAGGACAAAAAGACGGTGATACAATTTGAAACCTCCATAATGCCGTCAAGCTGCAGAAACATGGACGCTTCACACACAGAAGATCTATACAATCAGCACAGTTTCAAGATTAGAGTCACCAATTCAGTATCTGACCAAATGTCTCCCCTTCTGTTCCTGAGATATGACGTTAAAACATGATGATGTCACAGTCAAGCTGACCTTTGACCTTTTGACCTTCATTATTTTATCCTGTTAGACATTTGTGTTTGGTCAGCAGTGTTTGGTCACAATTAGTATATGAATTCTTCAGTTATGTGAGGTCACACTGACCTTTGACCACCAAATTCCAATAATTTCATCCTTGACTCAAATTGGATGTTTGTGCCAAATGTGAAGAAATTTCCATTTTTGAAATATCGCATCCACGAGAATGAGACAGACACATGGACGTACAGATGAAGGAATGGACAACCCCTAAAAATAATGCCTCTGGCCACAGCTATCGCTATCACAGAGGCAAAATAAAAATGTGAGAGAATGAAGATGTTATTGTTCAGTCTAAAGCCTTCTTCAAACTTGTGGACATGTTAAATTTACTGAAACAAGAGCTTGATACAGAAATGGAGGAAATATAAAAGAAAATCTAAAGCAAGGTTAACTGAAATACATAATCAATTATCAGATCTAGAAGAGCTGCATAGAGAAACTAATCAACCTGAATTACTAAAGAAGATCTCAGCATTAAGATATGAGTACAACTCCATATTGTCCACAAATATTTCACGGTTGCTGGTCCAAGTAAGACAAAAGTTTTTGAGCTTGGTGATAAACCTTATAGGTTACTTGCCCGACAGTTAAGACAATCTCAGGCATCCAGGTCCACACACTCTATCAAGACGAATGATGGGACTCTTCTGACAGACCCTGGAAAAATTAATAAATGTTTTGCTAATTTTTATCAACAAATCTATCAGTCACACGGCGGATCCGATCCTGGGATGATCAAACATTTTCTCGAGAAGCTGAACTAAACTTTAAAGAGAATCTTCGTCCTCACTAGATGCAGATATCAATTTGAGTGAGATTGAGGAAGTGATTTCCTCCCCAACAATAAGGCAGCGGGACCAGATGGCTTTTGTATTGAACTATCCCCTTTCATACTACATATGTTGAATCACTCAATGCTGATCTCTAGGCTACCTCCCACTCTATATAAGGCCAATATTTTACTTATCCCCAAACCTGGTCATGATCCTAACCTGGTCTCTTCATAACGCCCTATCTCCCTGCTACCTATTGAAACCAAAATCCTTGGGAAAGTCTTAGCCAACAGATTAAAGGAGCACATTCGTTCTGTTATCCATCCTGACCAAACAGGTTTTATGCCAGGTAGACATGTGTACTTTAACTTGCGTCGGCTGTTCCACATTTCGTATACAGTATAGAGGAGACATAGTAATCTCTTTAGATACACAGCATGCGTTTGATCAAGTGGAGTGGCCGTATACGTTGTTCACACTTAAAAAATTTGGATTTGGCTCGTCCTTTATGAAGTGGATTGAGATCATGTACTCACACCCTACTGCCTCTGTTGTAACCAACCAAAATATCTCATACCCTTTTGCAATTAGTCGTGGGACCTGTCAGGGGTGTGTCCCCTCCCCTTTCCTGTTTGCAATGAGTATTGAACCGCTAGCAGTCAGTATTAGACAAAGCCTTCTAATATCTCCTGTTGATATTTATGGACAAGAGCATCATATTTCACTCTATGCGGATGATATTGTCTTGTATATTCTCTCATTTCTCATCCTCAAGCACTTTTGACTCTAACTGGCAACTTTGGCAGACTCTCTGGATTCTCTGTTAATTGGGACAAAAGTGAGTTGATGCCAATTTTTAAGGAAGCTGATATGACATAAAAACAGTCTGCTCCATTTAAAAATGGCTTTTAAAGAATTTTCATATCTTCATGTAGGCTAACTGTTACGAAAAATCCTTAGGACCTTTTACAGAAGAATTGGCATAACAAGATTGAGCAACTCAAATAAAGTATAAATTTCTGGAGGACTTCCTATTTCTCTTGTAGGAAAGACCAATGCAATTAAGATGATCGCGCTGCCAACGTTTCTGCCAACTGTTCCAGTCTCTTCCATGTTACATTGCCCAGTATTACTTTAAACAATTAGATTCAATTATTATACCTTTTATCTTGAACTACAAGGCCATCAGGATCTCCAAAAAACATCTGTGTAAAACTAAAAATGCTGGAGGCTTTGCTCTACCAAACTTTAAAATGTATTATTGGGCGGCATCTGTCTATAATTGCTTGGCGGAGAAGAGTCCCCTCCTCCGCTTCATATTCCTGCCCAGCCTGGCTACGCATAGAACGGTTGCTTTGTAGTAAGATGTCTCTGCTATCATTGCTCAACACCCCACCAAAGCCAGAAAGGCACATTACAGTAACAGCTTTGTAATCAATGGTACTATGCGCACATTGGAACAGATAAAACTTCATATCAAGGCCCCAAGTACATACTGATGCTCCAATCTGTGACAGCCATGCTTTCATGCCTGGCCTGAATGATATTGTTTTCTCTGCTTGGAAACAGAAAGGCATTAATAACATAAATGATTTGTATATTGGGGGAAATTTTGCCTCATTTACACAGCTACAGCTAGCGAATATCCGCCTCAAGCTTTTTCAGATATTTACAGATTAGAGATTTCGTTAAAAAAAAATGTACCAAACTCTGAAGTTCTGAACAAACATAATATTCTTGAGGCAATGAATGTATCTCACCTGGGCACTCGTGGGGCAGTCTCCTTTTTCTATCGCATCCTTCATGATACAGCTCTGCTGAATACGGAGGTGCATGAACAGGCATGGGCAGAGTATTTTGTCATTTTGGCTTGTCGCTTTCTATACATTAATGCCTTGTTACTTTTTCGTGTTGTACATTGACAGTCTGGTCACATGATTCTGTTGGTTGTTGTGACTTATATTGTCAGGCCAAACTGGAATAAACTAAAGAACTGAACAGTAACTAAAAGACATGCAAGGATGAGGAATCCACTTCCACAATAAACAGGAAGGAGGAACCTTTTGCACCATCGCCCAGTTACTGCTTGGACCACAAAAGGCGGTGCACATCATCACAGGTGAAGAGCAAACAAAGGTACACAGGGTCCATCCCAAGGAGCGAGGATTGCTGATAAGAGACATGAGATGGCCTTACTCTGAAGCATCACGTAAAGCGACATCCGTTTCTGATGACGGCGACACAGCTGGATCTGCTGCATAACGGAGCGAGCGTTTGGCGTACATCCTAAGTCACATTTATATTCACTGGTCAAGCCATGTGTCATTTGCCGAAGTTTGTGGCAATTAAAGAACGGTCTGTAGCCCTACCACTGTCACTGTGATGAGCATCATTATCATTATTATTATCATCATTATCATTATCATCACTATTATTAAATCCACTCGCCATCATTCAACAAGTCAGCTGCTGAGTGAGTAAGACATATCAGACCTGTCAGTCTGCCTCAATCAATCAATTTTATTTATAAAGCCCAATATCACAAATCACAGTTTGCCTCACAGGGCTTTACAGCATACGACATCCCTCTGTCCTTTGGACAGTCTCTTATTGCTGCCAGTAGGAGTTAGTGTTAGGCGTTAGGAGGGATCTGTTAGGTGCAATGAGTAAGGTAACACGAGAGGTTCCTAACAGGAAGTCTTTTTCAGCTTGAGGCCATGACGTATAAATACCCGCCCCCTACATCTGGCTCATTTGAACGAGATGGCAGAGAAACAACGCAAGTGTACCCGTTACATGCATCCTTTGCAATGACACGCTGTAATTCACATGCCTACGTGACTACAAAGAGTAAACTTAATGATATTTCGTGCAAGACTGTCATGTTGTAATTAAGTTTATTTCATTCACAACCCATTGCATTGTTCAGCGGACTGTCAGTGATGTGTGGCTGTTAAATGTGCAGCTGCTCATGTCCTGCTTTGATCAGCGAATGTAACGTGACTGGGATGTACGCCAAACGCTGGCTCCATTATGCAGCAGATCCAGCTGTGCCACCGTCGTCAGGAATGGACGTCGCTTCAATGCTCGCTCATCACTCCTAGCGCTAACTCCTCGCATTTTTTCCTAGGTGGGAGGGGCTAAACAGCTAGCAAAGTCAGCTAGGTAAGATAACTAGCAGTAATTTAAGAGACCTGGGACGGACCCATAGACATCAGCAGGCGCAGATCTGTTTCCTCATCCCTCGCCTCCTGCGGTGAGCCAATGCAGAGTGAGAGCATCTAAACACCAGAGAGGCAGCCGGTAAGGGGCTGAACTGTTTGAACGAAGAGACTTTTGCACGGAGGTAGTTCATTGTGGTTAATTGTTTGTGGTAACTCTAGCTTAGCCACGGGGTCGGACACCCAGTAATGTGTTGCTTGGTAACTGATTAATGTCTGTGTGCGCTGATTGCTTGTTAATCTCCTGACTTTTGAGATGTGTTGAAAATGTAATGTGTAAATTGTAAATTTAAATTGTTATGTGTTGAGCAAATCTTAAACTATTTCACTTTGACATTTAATGAATTATGCAATGAATGTTGATTGTATTGGGTTTGTCACAGAAGTAATTAGCAGATTGGGAGAGCAATTTAAATATACCACAATTTCGTATTTACAGATTCAATTCAAGCATTTATACTCATACATACTTTTAATTGTAAGCATTTTTGTAATTTGTGAAAGTGTAATTTTGTAATTTCACTTTATTAAAATTTGACCGTAAAATTTAATGTTAAAACCCTTTAAAAATTAAGGTTAAAAAGCCTGTAAAAATCTGTAATTAAGGTTAAGAAGTAATTCATGTTAAAATACATTTAATGGTAAAATACAGAAATTGAGACAATTTAAGTTAAAAACACATTAAAAAAATACATTTAAAACAACAATAAATATTATAATATAATATAAAAAGTAGTGAAATTCATACTTACCTGAAGCTATGCTAAAACCATTTACAGCAGTGGGTAACTTTATTTGCACTTGATTTGTAATTTAATGTAAATATAATTGGGTTTCACAATATTTAAGTGTTTATTTTTTGGTATTTTGTATACTTATTTTCTGTTGGTGATTTGCAATAGCATTTGCACTGTGTACAGACTTTAAACTTTTCTTCTGTTTTGTGTGTCTTTGATTGAAAGGTTTTTCACCTACACATGGCAAAATGGCATAATCTGCTTGCACCTGAAAAATAAAAGAAGGAAAAGGAAAAGCGGCCTGGTCATTTTGAGTGAAATCCAGTTAAGACCTCTGGTAGATGCCTCTCTCCTTTGCATTGCATGGAAACATTTGAGAACTTGACATATATATTGCATATCATTTTTTTCTAGCTATTTCCTGACAGGATTCTGATGATTGCTGCTACTTATACAGCTATGTCTTGTGATTATTTTTTTCTTGTCGTATCCTGACAGTCTGGTCACATGGTTTATTGATTACTGCTGTGATTTATACATTCATACTCAATTGTTTTATCTTGTTGTGATCTGACAATTTGGTCACCTGACTTAATCACATGATCTTCAACACATGCTTGACATGATTTAAACACCTGTGTGCAATCTGTCTGCTCATATCCTGATGAACACTTGTATCGTCGAAACGTGTTGATATGCCCGTTTTATGGATTTTTACCTCAGACTCTTAGTTTGGACTACCTTTTATTACATTTTGATATCTCTGTTTACAAATAGGACAGTCCTTCTTTTTATACAACATTGAAAAAAACACATGCAGATGGTTACATTTAGGAAAAAAGATCAGGGTTTGGCTTTAGAACAAACACTGGTCTCTCAGGTTGAAGTTGGTGTTTGTTGGACCTGTCCACCACAAACTCCCACCCTCCCTACTCGGGCTATCGCAGCCTTAACTTTCGTCGTTGTCCCTCTGGCCACGTATTATGCCGACGTTAAAGGATACTGCAAGTCACTGCCCAAGCATAGTTTAATAAATAATCATTCATCATTTTGTGAGGTTATCATGATCATTATTCTCTATATAATCACACAGGATTCAGCCAATTATTCTGCTGTTTTCTACACCCTCAGTCTAACTCATCTAGATGAGTGCAGGTGGAGGAGAAATAAAGGAAATTTGTTTTAAATTACGATTTTTGTGGGGGAGCACCCTCAGACTCCCTGTAAATGAAGGAGAAGAAGAGGAAGTTTGCTCCCCCATTTTAAAACATAATCAGACCCCTGTATATATGGCCATAAAATAATAAAACAGGAAAATAAAGCATATTTTACCCTCCTGGGGAAAAGTTAATGATGCACTGCCATAAAACTTGGTGTGGTCCAGGACCCCTCTGTATATCTGAATGGTATCTGATACTTCAGAGTTGTAGAAATTCATCTTTTCTAACTGGTTTTGTTTAGTGAATCATTTAAATTTTATTTTTATCTATTTTCTATTTATTCTTTTTTCTTAAATCTCAATCAATCAATCAATTTTATTTATAAAGCCCAATATCACAAATCACAATTTGCCTCACAGGGCTTTACAGCATACGACATCCCTCTGTCCTTATGACCCTCACAGCTGATCAGGAAAAACTCCCCAAAATCTGTATCCTTTATTGTATTTTATTGCTCTGTAAAGCAGTTTGAATTGCCTTGGTGTGTGAAATATGCTGTACAAATAAAGCTGCCTTGCCTGTGTTGTATGAAGGGATTGTAACAAAAACTGTAAACTGTGAGCCAGTTGTAAACCAGACATTTGAAACAGCTGGTGCTCATACCAACTGACAGGATGCACTTCATGTCTGCAGCACCAGATGGTGCCAGAGCCTCGTCCAAGACGAGCAGCTCTCATTTAAAGGAGAGCTCAGCTCTGTTAATCAGCCGTTCTTCTCCAAACAGTCACCACGACATTCGACCCCGGTTTTCACTTTTGATATCAAAAACAAACTTTCAGTAAGTCCTCCACATGAGACACATTTCTGTCTCTGTCCCAGTGTCTCAAACATTTTCACTGCTGGACAGAAACCATGTTACACAGTGACATCTCTCAGCTTCATGTACTGCAGTATGTCCATGTTTCGTCACTTTATATTTGTACTTTGCTTCATCTCAGAGGTTCATGTTGTACTTTTTACCACATCACATTAATCTGACAGATTAAATTACTTTACAAATGAAAGTCTCTGCACAGACACGGTCATATAATATTAATATACAGCAGCATCAGAAATAACCTGTAATCTAACAGATTACACATATGTATCCAGAATCTGTAGGGACGAGATTCTGATATCTGAAATGTTCTGGGTTCCATTCATTTGTGGTCAGAGTAGAACTGACCAATCAATCATGAATGAACCCATCAGCTATCACCTGATGATGGGTAAGCTTTACATTCACTTTTCACTCTACCAAATGTATGTTTATAGAGATCCGCCAAAATGACCAGAAGTCCTGGCTCGGATATCTGCTGGCTGCACCAGATCAGCCTTAAATATCGGCCCCTTACCCCAGAGGCAAACTGTTGTCAGACCAAATGTTGCTGGGTTTGCATTGATGGCAGCACCAGCAGTTAACAGTCCAGTTAAATTGTTAATGTTGGACATGTATTAAATACATTTCTCCTGCCTAATAAACGGATACTGGGACAGTGTTGGCCTTAACATAATCAGCAAACTGACATGTTTCAGGCTCTAATGAACAGTGTCGATGACAGTAAATATAAAACATCAGCAGCTCCCACATTGTTCCTCTGATGACCTCATCTTTAACATGAGTGAAGGTGTGTGAAGCTGATTCTGACTTTGTTTGGTCCTGCAGGTTGGACCATGGTGGGCCACAGAGACTGACGCCTGGTGTAAGTGTCATTCATTAGACTCAGCTGCTCATGTTACACGAGAATATTACAACCCCAACTCCAAAAATGTTGCAACACTGTAAAAAGATAAAAACAGAATGCAATGATCTGCAATATTTTTTTTAATCTGCATTCAATTAAAGACAGTTCAGAGACAAGATATTTATTTATTTAAACCAATAAACTTTATTGTTTTAAGTAAATCTCCACTCATTCTGCAGCAGGTTGTAATAACGTAGTGACAGAGGTCTGTTTCCTGTCACTGTGTGACATCACTTCTTCTTTACCAACACTTCAATGTTTGGGAACTGAGGGCACTAACTAACACGGTGGTGCTCCATGCTCACAAGATGTGACTCAGTAGTTGCAGTGGTGCTCCATGGTCACAAAATAAATGTGACTCAAAGGTTGCAGTGATGCTCCATGGTCACAAGATGTGACTCAGTAGTTGCAGTGATGCTCCATGGTCACGGGGAACATGTCGTGATACACTGAGTGTATTTGATATATCGCCCACCCCTCCCCCATCCCATCAAAGATGTGAAGTTACCCATGATGCACCTCCATTCATCTTTTGATAATATTATGGGATGTAGGTGTGAAATCTTAAACTGTTGGACTGTTTGTCCTCACAGTTTTTATCAAAGTGGTGAACTTCGTGTCGTCCAGCTGAGCCTTTCGAGGACACTTCTTTCTGTCATGATACATGATCACCTGTTCCCAGCTCACCTGTGGAATGATTCAAACTGGTGTTTTTGATCATCCCGCATCTTTCCCAGTCTTTTGTTGTTTTGTTGGTCCCAAGATTTTTGGAACGTGTTTTAGCATCAAACTCAGAATGAGTGAATATTTACAAAAAACAAAGTTCATCCGTTTGAACATTGAATATTTTGTCTTTGTACTGTTTTCAATTTAATATACCGTAAAACTCCAATTAAACACCCAGTCCATTTACCAGCCTGGTGTGGCCACACATTCTGACAAATAAAGTCTCAGTTAGAGGCCTGGTCTGGTTGCCAAACAGTTCATTTTATTTTTTATATTAGTTCATTGGATGTATAAAAGCAGGTTCTTGGCTACCTCAAATTTTGTGTCCGTCCCTGGATTACCCTGTAAGTTGCACTACGTGCACTTCAGTGGCGGCTGCTGGTCTTTCAAGGAGGGGAAGCTCATTTCGGCCTACATCATAAAATGTGTCCGTTTATACGTAAATTCTATGTGCAGCTTGCTAGCTAGCTCACTCGCTAGCTGAGGCTGCTGCGCAAGGATAGTGTGACCACCTGTGAGTGCTTTGGGACGGTGGAGCGGCTCACAGCAGCACCCGCTGCTCGTTGGGGACAGTAACTGCAGAGCAACAGAAGTCAGAGTCTCCAAACACGAGTACAGTCTCCAATAACACCAGAAAAAGATGCTAGATTTGTCGCTAATCGTTTTTAACAAAGAAAAAGTCACTAAGAGGATTGGAAAAGTCTCCAGATCAACTCAGAACAACGGAATGAAACTTGAAAAATGCTCCGGTGGTGGTTTATATTTCAAGATCGCTGATTCGCTCATTTTGCTGTCAATCAAAAAGGGATTCAGCCTCAGACAGATCATCCAATCATCATGCAGAAGCCCAGCGTCCAGGCCAGCCGAGGCCAGCCCACTGCCCCACAGACCCCCGCTGAGCGTCTGATGGGCGGGACAAAACCGAGCATTTATCCAATGACTGTCTAGTTTCGCTGCAGTGGAACAACCCACTCTGTGCTTCCCCACTGAAGTCTTTGGACGCTGAGCTTCCACTGTTTAATGCACTGTGACGCTACGGGAACGGATGAGAAGAAAGTTGCGTCAGTGACCTGTGATAAGTAGCTGATTCTGAACAAAAGTTGAACGCGTTCTAGCGCATATTTAGTCAATGAAATGTAAACACAACAGTACATATTTGACCACTTATTTTTTGACATTTTAGGGGAAGCTGAGCTTCCCTTGCAGTCTTAGAGCAATCGCCACTGATGCACTTGGAGATAAAATATAGGCCTATATTAATGAAGGTTCATTAGTACGGTTTGTATTTCTCTGTAATGTAGCACAGTGTTAACAATGTTACTGATACTATTCTTTCTCACACCTTCAACTCAAACCACCAAAATATATCATTTAATCATTACATTCATATCAGAAACATGCAGGAGACTAGTCCACTGATGGACCCTGATGAGGACTGTTGGTCCACTGATGGACCCTGATGAGGACCGTCGGCCCACTAGGAACAGTCTCAGTCGGGGTTAGGCCTAATAATCAGTCATTAATGTTGTTATTACCTGATAAACTGAATTCCATGTAAAGGATTGTCAAACATCATCATCAGTTTGAATGATTTTTTTTTTGTTGATTAAGATGTGAATAAATCAGCGGATGATTTTCTCTCCATCAGACGTCTGTGAACTGGCCCTGGACACCAACACAGTGAACAGATTACTCACACTGTCGGACAACAACGGGAAGGTGATGCTCGTGAAACAGATCCAGGCGTATCCTGATCATCCAGATAGGTTTGACTACTGGCCTCAGCTGCTGTGTCGGACTGGTCTGACTGGTCGCTGTTACTGGGAGGTGGAGTGGAGAGGATGGGTTATATATCGGTGAGTTACAGAGGAGTCAGACGGAGAGGAGACAGAGACGACTGTGTGTTTGGATAAAAAACGATCAGTCCTGGAGTCTGTACTGCTCTGATGACGACGGTTTCTCTGTCTGTCACAATAATAGAGAGACACACCTCTCCTCCTCCTCCTCAAACACAAAATCACAAAGATACAAGACATATCGTCTAAGAAAGAACTACTTTGAGTATTTTCTGAAGTACAGAGAGTTGTTGACTAGAGATGATACACCGTCTCATGGTGGTCACTTCCTGTCAATCAGCAACTTTACAGAATAGAGCGTTGACAATAGTTTGTTTGTTTCAACTTGTCTGGTCGTGAATCTTTGGTCTGAACTGGACTTTACACTTAATTGGTTCTTTTCTAATGACTTTTGGTTTATACTTTTATTTACACACACACACATATATATATATATATATATATATATATATATATATATATATAAATAAATAAATTGTATATTTCTGTTAATTTACTTTAATTTCTTGGTCTGGATCTCTTGTTCAATTCTGCAGTCTTTGCTTTTATCTTTTTGTTTTTATGCATGATTATTGATATTTCATAGAGGAGGTATTTTCATGAGCCATTTTAGCTCCGAACCTCTGCCGCACAATGTTTTAACTTCTAATTTCTTTTTCCGTCTTTTCGATATGTACATGTGCAAATAAATAAACTAAACTAGCATGTCAGGAGGATTTATTTCTCTTTCTTCCGTAGCAGCATTACACTAGTTTAAGAATCCCAACAGGCCTAATAAAAATGACAATTAAAAATAATTATAATAATTGGTTGTTGTGCTATATAAATAAATAAAGTAAGTAATAGGGATGCACCGAATATTCAGTAACCGAATATATTCGGCTGAATATTGCAAAAAAACACACATTCGGTATTCGGTGGAATAAGTTAAAAACAAAGGCCGAATAGTAGCGGCGTGTTTTGATAACGCAATCAAACAGCGTGCCATGACGGGCTGAGTAAAATGTCGGTAGTGTGGCGATCCGTCCGTCACAGCACTCGCATTTGGGACTAAAAATAGTTTTGAGCGAGCAAAATAGGCTTATTTTATTTTGATCCCCCCTATGTTCATCACTCATTGATGCTGTTTTTGAAGTATGAATAAGTCAATAAGTAATTTATTCCTTTGAAATATCATTGATGTATTATAGAAAAGTGATTTATCTTTTTATAAATGACAAAAGGCACATCTGCCTCATTTTCGCTGTGGTATCCTGATACTACTCAGAACCATGATATTTTCATTGGTATCGTACAGTGGGTCCCAATTTTGATACCGTGACAACACTAATCTGGAGGGGGTTCATCTGCAAAAACTAATAAAAAACTAAACAACGATATTCGGTACTCGGTATTCGGCCAAGCGTTTAATAATATTCGGCTTCGGCTTCGGCCACAAATTTTCATTTCGGTGCATCCCTAGTAAGTAATTATTCCTTTTAGCAGACCTTACTGAGATAAAAAACAAAAATCCCTGGCTGTCTCGGCACCACAGATATAAAATATAAAAGTTTCAGAACATGTGACTCAAACTTAAAGTATGACAGGTAAATTAAAAAAAACTCTGGAGATCACCAGGAGAACATGTGGCGGCTTTATTTACTTGTATATTTCAGTGTTTGTTTTTGGTGTTAAACACACAGACTGCTCACCTTTGTTTCCTGTGTTGACACTGTGTGTCGTCACAGAAGGGTGTGACGCAAGAGGGGGGGGGGGGTATTTCCAGGGTGAGATTAAAAGATATGACATGAAGAAAAGTCCTCTCTTCATCTTATTTTTTATTGTGTGTTCAAGATGTTTCCATCAACAGGGAGCGGCAGAGGAACACGACGTTCTAACCAACAGGTCTGGTGTTTGTGTTTGAAACCTTCTGTCGCTCCTCGAGTCGCTTCATCTTCGTCAGGATAAATACTGGATCATTGGACTGTGTTTCTGAAGCTCAGTTTCAAAGGTCAAAGTCATTTATTGTCAAATGTGCAACAATTACTGAAGCAGGGGTGTCTGACTTCCTCCAATCATGCAGTTTAAATAGTGAAAACAGAAAAAATGACAATGATGTAGCTGGTACAGAAAATACCCAGAGAAACTTTGGGTGGAAACATGTCTAATGGCGGGTTCAGACTACATGATATCAGCCTTATTACAGCTCGTGTCGTGCAGTGTCGGCTCAGATCGTGAACGACAATGAGTGTCGTACGTGATAATCCATGGTTTCATCTGGTGTAGCGTGTCATAGTAGACAACAACCAACGCCACGTCTGAGACGCCTCACAACGTCCCGACAGAAAGTCTAGCATGTTTGATTTTCCTTTTATCGTCCACGACTTCTCCCGTCACAGCCGTCACTTTGACCAATAGGAACACAGAACGATCTGTTTCCATGGAAACTGTAGGACAACAACAGCCCAGCCTTTTAGATATCTCCTGTAGGGACGTTAGCACACAGAGTAAAAAGGAAACAGCAGAGGCACTTTATCAACCCGCTGAGTACTGCCATTAGCATCAAGCTAGCAAAGAATGTTCTTTCTTCATAATGGAGGATATAAAGGAATCAAACTCACAGATAGTGTCTGGGCCTTTACTCAGCACAGCTGCTGAGGCTACCAGCTGCATCTCAAACACACCACACCATTTAGCATTCTGGCTTTAGTTTGAATCCTGTTACATTTAATGCATCACGCTGTCATTTCAAACTCAGCACTTCCTGTAGGTGTTGTTGTTGTTGTTCAGCACTTGTATTTGTCCTCCGTGATGGTTGGTCTTCATTGTGTTTGTCCTGGCTCTTCTTTGCTGTGATTGGACAGCTGGTGACAGTGACGAGCGTTTTACCCAACGTTTTTCAACTCTCATATTTAATTAGAAAACAGATGACAGATCACAGATGGAGAAGAATGGGCACCAGCTGAACCAGCATCCTGCTAGGAACTGTACCAACATTCATCAGGAACTGAAATGTAAACTAAATCCTGGACAGCGCCACTCAACCAGGCAGCTCCTTTTCTATATGCTGATCCGATGGAGCAGAGGACTCTGGGAGAGAGGAAGAGAAGGTGAATAAGGACTGGTGTGACTGTGGGAATGTGAGCTGCTGTCCTGTTCCTGCTGTGGATCACTGCTGTACACCGTTCAGAGGTGACTGCGGTGCGGTGCTGTGGTGATCAGGAAGAGCAGCCGTGCAGATCGTGTTGTTGAGGTCTGGATGTGTGGACAGTTAAATCATTCATCAACCAGAACTATCCGGAAACATGGACGATTATAAAGCAGCAGCTGACGATGTAGGAAGTAGAAAAGGACTGAGCCACAGTGAACAGGTTCAAGGAGCTGATGGATCACATGGAGTCGCACCGCGTATTATTTCCATTTGACTAAATGTATGATGATGATGATGCTGCAACAACTACTGGATGAATCGCTCTTAAATTTAGAGGATGAATCTTCTGGCAATGTGCGAATGTTGCCATGCCAACACGCTAAACTTAGGTGAAATAACGAATAAAAAGAAAAAAATAAATTCGACTTGCTAGACATCAGCATGTTAGCATTGTCGCTAATGCAGCAACTGTGCTCTTACAAAACAGGTCCGGAGGATGTTTGTTTTTTGTGAATTATTTGCATAGTAGGAGACGAGCCTCGGGGCACTTGCTTCAAAATAAACAAGCAGTGCTCAGATATGGAGATACACGCTAAAAAATACTGGTTCAACTCACTAACCTGGTTTCAGGGTACGTGGGCTCTGGGTTATTATCTGATGAGTCATGAATAAGACCCAAACACCGTTCATATATCCGACCTCGTTGACCCAGTACACGTGTACTACAGTTTTTTACAATCCCTTTAGCACTAATTTCAGAACCTTGATGTCATTTTTCACAACTCTAGACATAAAACTCAAAACGGTCATCCCTTGTAACGCAGGCTGTCCAGTGCTCAAAACATTGCATTGTGCATCCATATCTTTAAAGAAACCGTACACCTGCAGAATCACTGTTTCAAATGATGCATTGTATCATGAAATACCATATGAACTTAATTTAGATCACCCGCACACAAGATACAGATAGTTTCATTGTTTATCACTTTGAACAATCATTAAATATTGTAGTTCAAAATATGTGAACGATGTTTCATTATGGTACTACATCACTCTAAATGGTTAACTGAAGTTTACTGAAGAAATACAGCATAGATTTCTTTGAATCAAAGCAAAAATAATTGGCTACAAAAAAGAAAAAAACGACAGTACTATAAAACGCATGTAAAAAAATAAATAAATAAAAATCACTCAATCCCAAAAGGATTGATTACTGTGCTGCGATTTGGCCACAGGTTCTCATCCACATCACAGCTGATCTTCTGAGGTTTGGTTGAATCATTCTCGCTGCCTCAGCCATTGTCATGCCATGATTTACAACATGGGCTACAACTATTGCCCGGATTTCATTGGACACTTTTTGCTGTTGCTGTCTTGGTCTGTGGCCTTGTCCTCTACCACGTTCCCCCACACCTCTCATACGACGCCCACGACCACCTCTCAGAAGGGGTACGTGACCCCTGCCAATCCTTTGACCACAATGTCTTCCTTGTCTTCCTCTTCCCATTGCTTGACCTCTGTTGTGATCACCTGCCGGCTCCGTGTTACTGAAGTCGCTTGTGCTGTCATGGATCCCACTCATTTATACTCATAGCACAAGGTGAAATCAATCATCAGTAACTCAACATTACTGTAAATATTGTTCAGCAGTTTCCATAAAACTGTGCGTTAAGAGAAATGCAAGTTTAACTTATTATTTTGAGCAGTTGTGTCCACTGATAGTTAGATCATTGTAATGAAATGAATAGACAGTCATCTCACATGTAATGTGTGAATTGCATTTTGAAATGGTAATACTTTGATGTTAAGTTGTGTCATTTTGAACAGGTGATTTTAGTTAAATGAACAAATGATCTTAGGTTAATGTGTATAGTATCTAAGCTGCTGGAAAAGTTGTTTGAAAAAATGTGCATTTTGATCATTAGTTTGTGTCTAGAGTTGTGAAAAGAGATATCAAGGTTCTGAAATTAGAGCTGAAGTCACTGTAAAAAAACTCTAATAACATAATGCATCAAGCCGTCATTTCAAACTGCATCTGTTTCAAATCAAATGTCCCTTATCATTTCATTTTTATTTTATTTTTTTCATTTTTTTATCTTCTTCTGAGTAATAAATAATAACCCAAACATTGGTTCATATATCCGACCTCGCTGACCTAGTACACACGTGGCCAGTTTGTTTTAACCACCATTGGGTCATTTTTCACACCATTGTTTTTCTGCCCCTGCATCAGCTGGACTGTGGAGGAGGGTGTAGATTCAGACCCACGGTGCTTAGATGAGTTACACAGAACAGATTAACACAGAGAGCAGATCTCTCTGATTATCATCTACACGGATATATTTCACATTTTAAGTGGTCTCTTATCCAGGTTTCCCTTAAATGACCAGCTGGATACAGGAAAACAGAAGCCACATTATATTTCATCGTTGAATGGATCTAAATCTATAAAAACTAAAATGGTGTGTGACAGACGTCAGTGAGAGGATTTTGATCCACAGCTGATAAAAACATGCGCACACATTACAGTTACCTTTACAGAGGTGACAGTAGTCAGAGCCGCAGCACAGCTCACACAGCAGGGATGCAAACATAATGTTCATCATCTGTAGGTGTTTATTTTTAACCTCACCCTGAGCCTCAAGGCCCCGAGACGCTAACATCTTCGGGCCAAAACTGCCGATCAGTAATGTTATTTACAAAGGAAAACAAAACAAACAATGACGATCTTTGCTGACAAATACATTTCTTAGGTGAGAACACACAAGGTAAACTCTGACTCCTGATGCTTTTAGACAGTGAGCTTCTCTCTACCGCTGTGTCTGCTGACAGGTGTGACGCTGAAACCTGAGACCTGTCAGATCCTGTGACCTGGTACCAGACTCCAGCAATACACTGATGGGTTGTGTGAGCTGTTGAGTGGTCAGGGTTATGAGTTTCTTGGCTGGGTCACAGAATCTGACGGGTCACAGAGTCAACTGTAACACCGGCAACATTGTGTTTGTGATATAGCGGCCGATGCGGTATGACCTGAAAGACTGGAAGCAACGAATCGTAAAAAACCTGGTGGACGTGATGGCGGAGTTGTGTCCTGCTGCTGTCCTGTTAAAAACAAATAAGTTTAGCGTGTTGGCATGGCAACATTCGCACATTGCCAGAAGATTCATCCTCTAAATTTAAGAGCGATTCATCCAGTAGTTGTTGCAGCATCATCATCATCATACATTTAGTCAAATGGAAATAATACGCGGTGCGACTCCATGTGATCCATCAGCTCCTTGAACCTGTTCACTGTGGCTCAGTCCTTTTCTACTTCCTACATCGTCAGCTGCTGCTTTATAATCGTCCATGTTTCCGGATAGTTCTGGTTGATGAATGATTTAACTGTCCACACATCCAGACCTCAACAACACGATCCGCACGGCTGCTCTTCCTGATCACCACAGCACCGCACCGCAGTCACCTCTGAACGGTGTACAGCAGTGATCCACAGCAGGAACAGGACAGCAGCTCACATTCCCACAGTCACACCAGTCCTTATTCACCTTCTCTTCCTCTCTCCCAGAGTCCTCTGCTCCATCGGATCAGCATATAGAAAAGGAGCTGCCTGGTTGAGTGGCACTGTCCAGGATTTAGTTTACATTTCAGTTCCTGATGAATGTTGGTACAGTTCCTAGCAGGATGCTGGTTCAGCTGGTGCCCATTCTTCTCCATCTGTGATCTGTCATCTGTTTTCTAATTAAATATGAGAGTTGAAAAACGTTGGGTAAAACGCTCGTCACTGTCACCAGCTGTCCAATCACAGCAAAGAAGAGCCAGGACAAACACAATGAAGACCAACCATGACAGAAGACAAATACAAGTGCTGAACAACAACAACAACAGCTGTCGATTTTCAGCTCAGTAAAGAAACACTTGAACGCAGCGGCTTGATTAAAGTCACACCAGCGACGACCAGTGAGTATTTGGTCAAAAACCACAACGACCAAACAGTCGACTAATCAACCAGAAGTTTGGTACTGGACCAGAGAGTTTCACCTGAGTCCAGTTTCTTATGTCAGGTTCAGACATTGTTGTTGGTTTCAACAGCGTGCATGATGTCATCAGGTTATTCTTGTCCTATTTTTATGATTGTTATTATTATTATCTCAGTCACTGTGTGTGTTCATGTCCCAGCTGAACTGTTACTGTGGTAACGTGAAAAGTGTCACCAGATGGGCGGAGCTACATTTGAAGTACCCCATGAAAACTATGCAAGTCACTGAATTCACCACAGGAAGTTCCTGCAAATGTTTCAAAATAAAAGCTTGATTCTGACGGGTGTCAGAAAAATGTTAATGTTTCCAACTAAGCTATGTATCTTATTAATATTTACCTTTAACATTAAATTTTATCACAAATATTAACATAACTTCAGCAGTGTTGAAAAAACATTAAACAAGGCACCGGTTTCACTGGTGCAAATATCTAAGAATGATTAACGTATGTAACGTTAACATAAGGAAACGTTCATAATTTACACTGCTGAATTGCCTAACATTAACGGTTAAAGAGTGTGTTAACGTTACTGACTAAGCTATATATCTTATTGACAGTTACCTTATTAGCTAAGTTTACCCGTAAACACGTTGAGAAAGTCAAACATTAACAATATTAAAGCTAGCCAAAGTCAAATGTAATCACTAAATAATGCAAATTTAATATTAACGTATCTCCAGTGAACAGTTCCTCTCACTCCTCCACAGTCCAGCTGATGCAGGGGCGTACGAAAGAAAAAAGGGACAGAGAAACAATGGCGGGAAAAATGTCCCAGTGGTGGTTAAAACAAACAGGTCACATGTGTACTGGGTCACCGAGGTCAGATATATGAAGCAATGTTTGGGTTATTATTTATTGCTGATCAGAAAAGAAAACATGAAATTATGAAAAAAAAAAAGCAAATTATATGGGACTTTTAAATTGAAACAGAAACAGGAAGTGTTGAGTTTGAAATGACTCAGTGATGATTGATGCTAATGGCAGTACTCAGCGGGTTGAAAAAGTGCCTCTGCTGTTTCCTTTTGCCATGGATTATCACGCACAACACTTGTCGCTCACGTTATTCCAAGCCGACAACGTACAACGCGGTGATAGCATGTAGTGTGAACGCAGCATTAGCAACACAAAGATGTCGAGATCTGATCTGTAAAAAACACACATTTTTATTTCTGGTGTTATTATTTGGGGAGTTTTGGCTGTGCAAACAGACGGCAACTTTGAGTCTGTTCTCAGACTGGTATGATTCAACGTTAGCTTAACTGTGTCAACTAAAATGTTGCCTGTGGCACATCAGGACTTTGTTATCTGAAAAACAAATGTTTGCGAGTGACAGCCAGCGAACTATTGAAGTGATTTGCATGTCAGACAAATATTTGATGGTGGGCATTCTCTCTGAACATTTGACGTGACATTTGATTTCTACTTCAGCGGTGTCTCAACCCAAATTAACGTCAGTGCCCACGTTCATCGTAATAAAGAAACACATCACTGTGTGTTTTAAATAGTTTATAGACGACAGTGGAGCTCTACAGCACAGAGCTATAATGTGAAGACACCGACTACTGCGGGGACAGCTCATTACTGGTTTGGGTCTTTACATGGAAATTACAGTCAGGTTTGTTGCCAGGTAGGTTTTCACCCTACAGGCCTTGGTATCCTGGTGCATTATGGTCACAATAAACAGTCAAAGAAAAGGAAGACTTTGAACAGAAACAGAAAGAGTTCTGCACGTTGCAAAATGCAAGGTGCACCGCACTGCCTTTATTAATTGAATGTCACTAATGAAAAAAAAAAAAGCTTGCTTCGCCTTTTTATTGTTGCCAAGCAACCACTACTGTTTATTTATTTATTGTGTGTATCCTGCAGTAATCAGTGTGTAGCTGCTGCCATGTTGAGGCAGAGGGTGCTGTCTGTAGCTCTGGTTGAGGGTGAGAGGCTGTCAGCAGATAAACAGAGATCTGTGTGGGTACATGAGACCCTAAAAAAGAGGCTGGATCATGGGGAGTACCACCAGTTGGTCCAGGAGCTTCTCCTCCATCATGGACGTTTACAGGCAGATTTTAGGATGACTCAGGGCCAGTTTGACAACCTATAGCTCTGGGTATCCAGCAATCACTACCACCAGATTCTCCCTCATTGTTTACCACCTGTAAACTTGCTGTCGTGACCACCACAGAAGCCCCGCCTCTCAGATCACCCCATTGGACAAAACTATTAAAAATATTATAAAAAGGCGCCTCCAGCTGCTGAAACACTGTCTGTGTGATTGAGGCCTTAAACAAGTGCTGCACGTTGAGAATCATAAAATAGAAACAATAAACAAATATGTAAAATATATCTGTTAAAAATGTAAACAAACTGTGAGGGGTTTTAAACAAAGAGGATAGAGTGTGCAAAACACTGACTCAGGGCCGCACACATGACGCGTCTTTAACCGTCGGGAAAACACGAGGTCGGGCGCTGGGTGTTGTTCTTGTGCCTTTTCTGTGCCAGCTTTCAAGAGCGTGGAGCAGGTTGTGTCTGAGGTTGCTAAGCGACCATAACCAGCACCGTATCACAGCCTGTTTACCTGAAACCCTGAGGTCAGAGCTGATCTACTTCCTGTGTGTCTGTGGGACAGATGTGACGCTCTGACAGCTCTGCACCAAGATGATCAGCTCCTCCTCCATATTTATCACACACTGATATTTACTGAGGAAGGAAAGATATCTGTGGGCTGTGATTGGTTCGTCCTCGTCACATGACATGTGGTCATGCTGCTGTGCTCCAAAAGTTGAACTCAGTTTATCTCAGGGTGCAGCTGTTGCTCCCTGAAAATAGGTGCTGTCTACATCGCAAATAGGGTTTGTTACATGATACCTGACTGTATGAACCTTAATGTGAAACTTTCCTGGTCTTTTCATTCTCTCAGTCACTGTATATGATGTTTTCAATAGTATAACAATAACCTTTGAGCTATGAAATTATTATTAGGGACCTCGGCCAAAATATTATTGTTTTTGCTGCGTTTATTTTTCTTTCTCCTTTCTCCCGCCGTCTCTTTGAACCCAAATTTGACCCCCTAAACATGCTCAAAAACTCCCCAAAATTGGCACACATGTCAGGACTGGCGAAAAAAAAAAATTGATAAAATGAAAAATTAATCCCTAAAGTGCCAAAATGGGCTCTCTAGCGCCACCTAGACACACTAAAATGACCGCTGCGTCCTGTAGGAATGTCATAGAAAGATCAAACCAAAACTGGCTTGTTCATCTCATCAAGACCTACAAATCATGCACTGACAACCCTGACCTAAATCCAACAGGAAGTGACCTATTTGCCCTTTCAAGTAAGATTCCACCTCAAAAATCCTCTTTTTCAAAAAATATCTCCTCCTACACTGTTTATCGTATCAGCTTCAAACTCGCACTCATGACAGCTCAACCGCTGCTGAACAAAACTTCTGAATAATATTGTCATTTCTCAAAAGGTTTGGATTTTATAAGTGTTCAAAGATGACGTGACACAAAACCTCCTGACAATCTTTGAAAGAAAAGATGAGGGCCAACACATCTTAAACTTGTGACCAAGATCGCGTTTTTCACTCCACAAACATAAAAACTATACAGTGGTGGAAAAAAGTTTTCGGACACCCCATGCATTTGTGAAATATTGCATTAAGCATCACTCTTAGGTCTTCAAGTGCAATTTCTTTTAGTACAGTCACAGCCAAAACACTAAATAAATCCTAAAAAAGCCATTAAAAATTTAAAATTGATTGGTTCCATAAAAATACATAAGAAATTTTGAGTATTGGGTCATTTTGGATACACTCTGCAGAAATACAGACGAACCTACAGCTTGGAAGACAAACCAAGATCTGGGCGTCCAAGGGTTTCTTCAGCAAGAAATGACCGCATCCTGATCCGCATGTGCAGGCAAAACCGCCGAATGACATCACAGGAGCTTCAGCAGCAGTGGTCAAACCAAACTGGTGTCCAGTGTTCCACCCGCACTGTACGTGGCCGACTTTTAGATCATGACTTAAGATCCTACAAGGCTATCAAGAAGCCCCTGATCAATGAGAGACAGAGGTTAGCCCGGCGTCGTTGGGCCCAGGCACACAAGAACTGGACAGCCAGGAACTGGAAGAAGATTTTGTGGTCAGATGAGTCCAGTTTCCAGCTTTATCTTCCTCCTACTAATGTGAGAGTGCATGAAGGCCAGGCGAAGCATTATCTCAGCATGTACAGTACCTACTGTCAAGCATGGTGGAGGCAGTATCATGGTTTGGGGATGCATGAGTGCTGCTGGTGTTGGTCATCTCACTGTCTGTGATGGCACATTGAACTCTACCAAGTATTGTACCATTCTCCAAACCCACATGCTCCCTTCTGCGCGTGCACTGTTCCGTCGAGGTAAAAACTGGATGTTTCAACAAGATAATGCCCTTGCCACACATCCAAGGCCAGTAGAACTTGGCTGCAGGAGCACAGTATCCAGGTCTTAGAGTGGC
This sequence comes from Epinephelus fuscoguttatus, assembly GCF_011397635.1. Lineage (NCBI taxonomy): Eukaryota > Metazoa > Chordata > Actinopteri > Perciformes > Serranidae > Epinephelus > Epinephelus fuscoguttatus. The sequence continues at coordinate 40,162,195 of NC_064770.1, read as the reverse complement.
CAGCTCAATCCCCGGACATGAGCCCCATTGAAAATCTGTGGTGGATTATCAAAAGGTCTGTTTCAAAGCATAAACCAAAGAATTTAGAAGAATTAAAAGCAGTAATTCAAGAAGAATGGGACAAGATTACCCCTCAACAGTGTGAAAGGCTCGTGGGGAACATGCCAGCCAGGATTAGAGCTCTACTACGTGCCAATGGCAGGACTACTAAATATTAATTTGATGATGTGATGGTTTATTTATTTTTTGTTCAGTTTTGAACACATTCTCTGTTATTTGTTGACTTTGATACCGACAATGTTGAGAACTGACATACTGAAACTGTCAAGAATTTAGTTTTGTTAGTTTTTCTTGTAAACAATAAACAAAAAAATATAATTTATATTTGTTTGTATCTGTCTAATGCAGCCACACCTTTTGAAACACAAAAAAGATTTTTCCACAAATATTTCATGATAATATTTGAGATTGTGTAAAATTTTAAGGGTGTCCGAAAACTTTTTTCCACTACTGTATGTCTGCATTTGGGACGAGTGCATCTCTCTGCTGGTATGCTCAGATTGACGATTGGACCCAAGGTTTTTGAATTAAAGAGAGTTTGAAGACTTGTGGGAGGAGCTGTTGAAGACTTGTGGGAGGGGCTGTTGATGACGCCACACGTGCGAGCCACTGGCGGTGGATAAACAGGAAACAGCTGATAGCAGGAATTAGCGAGCAGCTAGTAGCAAGAGGGAAACACAAACCTGACAGACACTGTAAAGATGAGCAACTGGGGAGACAAGGAATTGTGCGCCCTCCTTGTCCTCACAAACGAAGAGGCCATTAACCGTCAGATGACGGGGACGGTGAGGAATGGGCCGACTTATGAGAGAATCACCGAAGGACTGACCAGCTGCGGCTTCCCTCCCACGTCACTGTTTACGTCACACGCTGAGCTACACGTTTTGTTACTTGCTCACGCCCCCCATTGCCCCGAAAAAGGCACATTCTGTATAAACAAAAGTAGGTAGGCGGCATTTTGCTGCACTCCCTGATTTTGTTTTTATACTGCCAATGCTGAAAAAAGACTGATTGGGCTTTCCTGCAAATTTGCACAACTCCTGTTTAAAAAGGGTCAGTGATTGTCAGGGAGGACATTGACTGTCTGACATCATGCATTACGGATTATATTAACTTCTGTGTGGAAAGCATCGTATCCACCAGGACTGTACGCTGCTTCTCCAACACCAAACCCTGGATTACTCCAGAGTTAAAAGCTCTCCTGAAGGAGAAGCGGAGAGCTTTTAACTCTGGAACCAAGGAGGAGCTGAAGGCCGTGCAGAAGGAGCTACGGAGAAACATCAGGCGGGGAAAGGAAGGATATAAAAAGAAGATGGAGGAACAGCTGCAGCAGAGCGACATCAGCGGAGTCTGGAGAGGTCTGAAAACCATCTCAGGACACAAACAACCAGACTCCCAGGCCAGAGGCAACCAGCAGTGGGTGAATGATCTGAATCTGTTCTTCAATACATTTGATCAGTCTGCCCCTCCCCCGGCCCAGACATCACGGCTGCAACCCCCCTCATCCTCACCCGGACATCTCACTATCTCACTATCAACACCATACAGCCTGCACTTCTGAGGGACAGACTGGAGCACATAGGGGTGGCTAATCACCTCACATCCTGGATCCTGGACTACCTCACGGACCGGCCGCAGTATGTCAGGACCCAGGATTGTGTATCGGACTTGGTTGTCTGCAGTACGGGGGCCCCACAGGGTACAGTGCTGGCACCATTCCTCTTCACCCTCTACACTGCAGACTTTTCATACGACACCCCCACCTGTCATCTGCAGAAGTTCTCTGACGACTCTGCCATCATCAGCCTCATCACAGATGGGGACGACAGGGAGTACAGAGAACTGAACCAGGACTTTGTGGACTGGTGCCTGAGGAACCACCTTCAGATCAACGCGGGAAAAACCAAAGAGCTGGTGGTGGATTTCTGCAGGCGCAGACTCCTCCCCCCAACACCGGTGAACATCCAGGGAAAGGACATTGAGATGGTGACATCTTATAAGTACCTGGGTGTTCATCTTAACAATAAGCTGGACTGGACTGATCACATAACAGCACTGTACAGGAAAGGCCAAAGCAGACTCTACCTGCTCAGGTGGCTCAGGTCTTTTGGAGTGCAGGGGGCACTCCTGAAGACCTTCTTTGACACTGTGGTGGCATCAGCCATCTTTCACAGAGTAGTCTGCTTTGGCAGCAGTGTCTCGGCTGCAGATAGGAAGAGACTGGACAAGCTGATCAAGAAGGCCAGCTCTGTCGTGGGATGCTCTCTGGACTCTGCAGGTGGTGGGAGAAAGGAGGACTAATGACTCCCATCCTCTGCAGGAGGAGATAAAAGCTCTGGAGAGCTCCTTCAGCGATAGACTGATTCACCCAAAGTGTGTGAAGGAACGCTATCACAGGTCCTTCCTGCCTGCCTGCTGCTGTCAGGCTACATAACCAGCACTGCTCAATACAGGGCCAAGAAGATCCTATCTGACCCGTCCCACCCAGGCCATGGCCTCTTCAATCTCCTGCCCTCTGGGAAGTGATACAGGGTATTGGAGAGCAGGACAAACCGGCTTGGAAGCACCTTCTATCCATGGGCAATCAGACTTTTGAACACTTAACCTACAGTGGGTGGTGAGGACCGCAGAAAAGATCAGACTCAGACTCATTAACAGCTTCTTTCCCCAGGCCGTCAAAGCCATCACCCCACCCCTCCCCCCCATCCCACCCAAAGACTGACACTGGAACACACTAAAATACTGAGTGCAATTTCTCAATTTTGGGATCACTAAAGGTGTATCTTATCTTATCTTATCTTATCTTATCTTAAATAAATGAGTTTGAGGGTGCAAAAAACATGGCATGGTGGTGCAGTGGTTAGTGTGGGTAGTCAGACAAGCATGAACTGATGAAGCCTCTTGGATAAGAGGTGAAAGGTCTTCTAAGACAAAACTAAGTCCAGTTATGTTCGATTCAGTTGCCTTGAGAATATGAGTTCTTCTTTGAACATGGGCGTATTTCCAGGTGGCAGTCGGGCCCCTCCACCCCATGGGCACCAGTGCAACCGCACTGCCTGCACTGTCTATATTTACGCCCCTGAATTTAAGAATATATGATTTCAAAGTCTTGTATTTATGCAACATGTCCTTTAACTGCCCGTCCACTCTGTGTTCTCCATAAATATTGAAATGCTGTATCAAGAATAAACAGTGTTTCTGCCTCTGGCTATTTGCTTCACACCTGATACCTTAATGCCTCAGGACTTTTACAGTAGAGCCCTCTCAGTGTGGAAATGTTTTCTCAAGACTAATAGATTTGTTATTGGTTAGGAACAAAAGTGGGCAGGGAAACACCAGGACTGACAGAATAAAATCAGCTTATGAGTGTCAGACGTGTGTCAGTGCTTACTGTCAGACGTCCAGCTCTGTTTTATAGGAATGCTTAGGTGACACTTAACTCCAGTTTGGAATTGAAGAGTTTCAGGGTTGCATCATAATGGAGGACAACATGCGCCGAGGTAGAATGGAAGAAACTCTAAGTGATGTTTAAAGTGATGTAACGTGTGAGGCAGATGTGCCTGTATTTTGGGTTTATGTAGACAAGTAGCTCTAATCAAAGACACAAAGCTGATTTTTATTGTGATCCAGCCTTAAATTAACAGTATGTATTTATTAATTTTATGCTTTTGTCTTTTTCTTGCAGCACCACTGACTACGAACGGATCAGTCATTTTCTCCCGTGAGAGTTGTGACATTGATGTTTTAGACGATGGGAGGACCATCAGTGACTTCATAGACTATAAAATAAAAGAGCGTGGTTTGTTGGTGAGTATCACAGAGTGTACACTTAAGATAAGGACTCTCCAGCTCCTTATCTGACTCTTTCCCCTTGACTGCTGTAACACTGGAATTTCTCAGTTGTGGGATCAGTAAAGGTGTATCTTATCTGATGTTATCTTATATTACATTGTTACCAGCAGCGTTTCAAACTGACACTGTCCAGCTTTGAAATTTGCATCACCTGGCCTTTCCTAACGATGACTGTGAGCAAGCTGATTAAAGGGATAGTGCACCCAAAAATGTAAATGCAGCCATTATCTACTCACCCATATGCCGAGGGAGGCTCAGGTGAAGTTTTAGAGTCCTCACATCACTTGCAGAGATCCAAGGGGAGAGGAGGTAGCAACACAACTCCACCTAATGGAGGCTGACAGCGCCCCAGATTCAAACGTCCAAAAACACATCATTGAAACCACAAAATATCTCCATACTGCTCGTCCGTAGTGATCCAAGTGTCCTGAAGCCCCGACACAAAAAGTTGCACACATGAGCGTGGACTTGAGTTTCTTGAACACATTTCACCTTTCATCCAAGAGGCTTCTTCACTTCTAACGGACTGGTGTCCGCCTGCGACTCTGCACCAGTCTGTTAGAAGTGAAGAAGCCTCTTGGATGAAAGGTGAAATGTGTTCAAGAAACTCAAGTCCAGTTGCCTATGATATAGCACTCAGGATTACTGTGACCTGGATGACTGAGAATCTTCACCGACAAGTATCATAAACGTTTGGTTGCCATAGAGTTTATTTTCTGCAATAATCCAAGATCCAATGGAAAAGTCCTGTTGGCTTTTTGATGAGGGCGACTCTAACTTCCATGTTAACCTACAAATAAACGTCCCTGCAGCACTCTGTTGTGTCAAAGTATTATGAGGTAGCTGAGATTCCTGAGATGTGCATTTTAACAATGAAATGTAATCTTTGCTTTATTCCTCCAGGACAATGAAGAGCCTTTCCATGTGGCAAATCTAGACAACATAGTATCGAGGTACTACAGGTGGATCACTAACCTCCCCCGAGTCAAGCCTTTCTATGCAGTGAAGTGCAACAACGCAGCAGCAGTTCTGAGGATGATGAATGTTTTGGATACTGGTTTCGACTGTGCTAGCAAGGTATCTCAGAGATCATCTAGCTCTGTTTTCTTTGTCATAGAGAAACGTTGTCTCCATCTCAGCTGCTCATCTGAAACATGTTTGGGTCTAACACAGGGTGAGATCCAGATGATGCTGTCCCTCGGAGTGACACCTGAGAAAATCATTTACGCACATACAACCAAACCAATGTCACACATCAGATACGCCTGTGCTCATGGAGTCGATAAGATGACTTTTGATAATGAGGATGAACTCCTAAAAATTTCTCTGTGTCACCCCAAAGCCAAGTAAGTGACCAACTACTAATGTGTTTGTTTCTGTTGAGCGTAGACTCTTTTTAGTGTATTAATACTTTTGAATCTTTCCAGACTGGTACTCCGCATCGCAGTGGATGACTCCAAATCGTTGGTGAGACTCAATTCAAAGTTCGGAGCCAGTCTGGAGTCAGTTGGTAAGCTGCTGGAACGTGCTGGAGAGCTCGACTTGGAGGTCATCGGGGTCAGCTTTCATGTCGGCAGCGGCTGCACTGACGGCGGGGCGTTCAGGCAGGCCATAGCAGATGCACGACGTGTCTTTGACATGGGCGTAAGTCATTGTCATAGCAACAGAACACAAGAATTAAACTGAATGTTTTGGTCAATTTTGAGTCCTTCGGTCTTATTTGGAAGATATTCACCCATTCTTCCTGCAGAAGGCTTCTAGCTCTGTGAGATTCTTGGGCCGTCTTCATGCTCTGCTCTTTGAGGTCTGTCCACAGATGTTTAATGATGTTCAGGTCGGGGGACTGTGAGGGGCGTGGCTCTCTTCGTCCGTCTACCCGTGAAATGTTTCTCGTGCCAATGGCTGCAACACAAGCCCAAAGCATCATCCATCCACCCCCGTGTTTAACAGTTCTTTTTCTCCAAACATACCTTTGCTCATTGTGTCCAGAAAGTTCTGTTTTACCTTCATCAGTCCACAGGACATGTTTCCAGAAAGCATCAGGCTTGTTTCAATGTTTCTTTGCAAAGTTGTGAGGCTGGATTTAGTGGTGAGGACACAGGAAAGGTTTTCTTCTGATGACTCTTCCATGAAGGTCATACCTGTCCAGGTGTGTCTGCACAGTAGAACAGGGCACCACCACTCTTCCTTTCTAACAATCAACATGAACACTAACAATTGATTGTTGTCTTTTTCAGAATTTGCAGGGATTCCAGATGAGACTCTTGGATATTGGTGGAGGGTTCTCTGGGGCCGGAGGTGTCCAAGGATCATTTGAGGAGGTAAAGTTAAAAAAATACACAGTGGTAGTGCTCATTCATGGTTGTGCTGCACCTTTATTATGTCGGTCAAACAAATGACAAAATGAACAAAAAAACAAAAACATATATAGGTCCACAGAATGATGCAGAAGTAATGACTACATCTAAACACCCTGATATTGACCTGGCGATGTTGTTGGGTCATTTTCCTCCGAAGTGCAAAATTCATACATATCCCATGTATTTTGAAAGGCTGCGATTATGTGACCAATGGGGTGACAGCACTAAACAAGGAAGCAGTCCTGAGTGCTTGTAAGGAGGCAGGTTGGGGTGGTGGATGGGTCACATAAAAACAGACTTTAGCCCGGGACTTTTCCCTGGAGTCACGTGTTCATCTGTCTTAACTTTGAGTCATTTTAAGGTGCATCCTCACCATGTTTGTTTTCCTAAATCTAACCTCCGCAACTTAACATTAATGACATAACTAAGGATGCGACATCATTCGTGGGACCCAATACGTCGCAACATTTAATGCAATGTTGGTGACGTTTTATCCAACATTGTCATTTGTCAGTATATAGTGTAGATGATGACCAGGCTTAAACTGTTGTTGTTATCCTGCCGACAATGCCAAATATGTTGTAGCATAAACAAGACTTAAAATGAGAGAGACTCAGACATGGAGTTACACATTGGAGGGTTCACTCGTGAGAAAGCCAAATAATTAATACGTCCTGACAATTTATAGTGTGTGACAAACAAGCATTGTAGGAACTGAAGGTACTGTCCAAGGGCCATTTCCTGCCATTATAGCTCAGAGAGCAATTGATTCTCCCAATTTAGCCAAAAACATGCCAAACCATGGCTGAAGTCACTTCAGGATAACAACAACAGTTTGAGCCAGGTCATCATCTACACTATAGTTTTCATCCAGGTTTTCTGTGATGCTGGTTACAGTTGGTCACTTCGTATCGAAGTGTCAGCGAAATGTCTGGATTATTGATAGAATATTTCACAGGCAATAAACTATCAACCCATTGTGTTTTTCCCTCCTAGTGTTCAGAAGTCATTAATGAAGCACTGGATAAATTCTTCCCGCCTGACTGCGGGGTGAAGATCATGGCAGAACCAGGGCGATTCTTCGTGGAATCAGCCTTCACAGTGGCACTGAACGTCATTGCCAAAAGAGTAATCTTAGATGATATGGACGACCACAGCGGTAATGTTTATGTGTCTTTTGAAGCCACATGACTGTTGAGTATCTAGGATTAGCGCAATCAAGACTTGCAGTACTTACTTTGTGCAGAACTCCAGATACCTGGTTACATGTGGTGTAGGGGCAAAGGTACCAACAATGAAAAGGACCATTAGGGCTCAAAATCTGACCAGTGCAAGGAAGTATTATTATTTATTGACGGGCTAATGATGCTTGAAAACTCACAAAAGGTTTCACAAGCATCAGAGCTGGGTGTAACAAAATGGCTTAAGAGAGCCCCCCTACAACATTTCAACAAAGTAGCACTCACTGTATGTTTCATCAAGATGTATGAAATTTAGGAGACACAAGTCCCGTGCAAAGAATCAAAAGGCCTCTTGGAGCCCTACGCTAACATTCGGTCAGCCGTTTTAAATCAATGGTGCAATTTTAGTGTATCTTTGACCATTAAAACTGGGCTGTCAGATCATAAGACCATTAAACACCATTGAACACCATTAAACAGGAAGCTGCTGTAACTTGGGGGGACATTGTAATTAATGAGAGTTCAGCTTGAAGGCATGCCAATACTGAGTCAAAGTAACTGTGCCACCCACTGGCAACAGTGGATTTACAGGAATTCTACATTGTGTAATTGACACTTGACATGTAGCGACTTCACGCATGTTCAGCACATGTGTTCTGGCACCACATAATGTCCAACTTGTGCGCGCAGTATCAAACGGTCCCACTGACCAGCATCCTGCCAGCACCCCTGACACACAGGAAGGTCCAAGGGCCTGTTGATCGCTGCTTACAGCTGTAATGTTTATTATAATTGTCCTTTTATTTTCAAAGTATTTGCTGAATGAATGATAGTTGCAGTTTTAATAATGTTTATTTGCATGTATTTTTTCCAGATGATGAGGACAAGGGCTGTGACAGAATGATGATGTACTACCTTAACGATGGAGTGTACGGTTCCCTGAGCTGCATTATCTTTGACCCAGCTAACGCCGACCTTAAACCATATCCTCACAGGGTAATACAATACATCCTCATACCTTACCAGTGACTCCCAAAACAACATACATGACTGCTGGACAGCACCAGCAACTTGTGCCTGTATTAACGATTGCTTTAATGAGAGACGATCCTGCGATGGGATCACTTCAGCCTCGATACAGCAATATGAGACCTATATCCAATGTGGGCCAGGAGTGTACAGTGGGGGAGCCAATGGCCCCTTTACCACTTCCTACCCAACTTTTTAAAGCCCCTTTGCTCAGACCGCATTCATCTTTGAACTCAAGCTTCATTTTCATCTCAACTACACACCTGTAAAGATTGAAGGTGAATCTTGCGCAGTGGTGACACTGTTGGGTTGACAACAAATGTCCACAGACAACCAGACGTAACACTTGGCAAAACACTCGAAACCAATTCTGTGGTAGTTACCTCTGCAGTAGGTGCCATCTAGACCACAATTTTCCATGACAACTTACAAGGTGTGAACCATGCCAGACATCACAAAGTTGTCACCGCTGGTAAACGTGGTTGCAAGGTTGCTAACGGTCCCAGTCATGCACCAGAAGTACATGGTTATGTTCATAAAAAAAGGTCAAAGTTTGGGTCAAAGTCATTATTACACTGACTTTTAGTTTCACACGGGACATGAACACCAGTCTCCAGGGTGAAAGTCCTGTGTTTGTTTGACCCATCCATCCATGCCAATCTTGTTCCTATGTGATCTTTGTCAATCTTTATACTACGTCATCGCTCGTGTCATAATTTACAACTGCAACTAGAGGTCGCCACCTAACAATAAATGTAAATATGGGTCATAATAAGTTGCTTGCACCTATAGGGCCATTCTCTGGTTGAGGGCGGGCTGGTTAATATCAACCCTGTCACCACGTAAGAACTTCAGTGTTTGAAGGTTCTGTGAAACAAGATTATGAATGGAGCGTGAAATGGATCAGCAGTTTGGCATGGCATCTGCAGTGATGCGAGCGCTGTGCCGGATGGTCCTGGTGAAAAGAGAGCTGATCGCATCTGATCAGGATCCTCCTGGGCACCTCCTGTTAGAGGTGTTTTCTGGACATGTCCAACTAGCAGCAGGCCCCGGGGCAGACCCAGAACACACTGGAGGGATTATGTATTCCGTCTGGCCTGGGATCACCCCAGGGTCCCCCAGGAGGAGCTTGAAAGCTTTGCAGGGGAGAGGGATGTCTGGAGTACTTTGCTCAGCCTGCCGCCCCCGAGACCCGGCTTCAGATAAGCGGTTGAAAATGGACGGATGGATGCTTAGGTTCCTGAGTTATAAATGAACAAACCTGATGTCCTCTTCATGCACAGTTACTGAGAATTGTTTGTTTAAAATAAGATCTGGAACAGCATGTTGGAGGCTGTCACTTTCCATCTGGCCGAGAGCATTTTAAAACTTGATGTCAGATATGAGATGAAAGGAGTAGGTTGAGAGAGAATATGACAACATGTGTGATGTGGATTTTTCTTTTTACTGTTTGTGCAGGCTGTTGAGAACGGCGAGCGGCGATACCGGTCTGTCATCTGGGGTCCAACCTGCGACAGCATCGACAAAGTAACAAGCAACTACTGGATGCCTGAGTCTTACGTGGGGGACTGGCTTCTCATCGACAACATGGGCGCTTACACTCTTAGTGCATCCACTGACTTCAATAGCTTTGAAAGAGCTCACGTCTATCCTGTCGTGACAGCTCAGACATGGCACGCCTTAGACCTTTCTCACCTCTACAACATTTATTGATAAGTCTGGGGCCGTATTCACAAAGCTTCCTCGTACGAAGAGTTGCTCCTAGTGACGAAATTCTTAGAACTGTGAAGTTTTCTTAGAATTTCCTCTTAAAGTCAAGCCTAGGTCCTCGTAAAGATGAAAGTTATTCACAGAGCATCTTAGACCTGAAAAGAGCTCAAAAGGTGAAAAACTGTTCAGAGCAGGAAGGAGAACCTTAAAGAGGCTTAAGAGTTTCTTAAGCAGGGGAGAAAATGGTGGAAACACAAAGAGGTCTGAGATGTATTCTCCAAACCTTAGATCGTGCAGGGATAATATGTGTGGTCGATCCCAGAAGAGATATGCACACGTTTTCCACCTAATGCTGGAAACACATTGGTGCTGCGCCGCCATGTGATGCCAAGTGCTGGTCCTAGCACACTGGACACATCGTTCTGCAGCTGGTCAACAGACGACCACGCAAAGTTATTGTTACTGAAAGATGTATACTTCTTCCACCTTTGCGTTAGCTTCAAATTATGTGTGGACAGCCACTAAGTTGATTTCTCACCTGAAGAGCGAATCAACAGAGCTATGACTCACCAGGAAGTATCTGTCTTTATAATGACAGGACTGTGGGTCGTTTAGCTCTGGATATTTCTCGACCTCAACAACAAGGTCTCTCTTCATCCATTCGTCGTCACACAGGAGACACAGCAATAGCTACAGAGCTCTCTTTATACATCCATGGTAAGGAGAGGAGTCGAGCTGCTACAGGAGTTTGTCTGTACAAGCAGAGAGCGAGTGGGGAGAAAAGCATTTAATTCCAGGTGTAGTGAAGCTGAAAATAGGACAGTGGCGGGAGGTCCTTTCACAGTCTCACACTGTGATGCAGTTCATTTCATGTCCACTGGGGGTCCTCACACCTTACAGGCTCACAAAGGGTGTGACTGTGACAACCAATCACACCTGTTTATAAAAGCATACCGAGCAACAGGGTCAACCACGCCTCCTCACTACAGTAAAACATTTTGTCCCTTCCTTGCTCAGCGTCGCTCTGAGAACTTTCCTGAATCCCTCAATCAGGACTCTTTATTAAAACATTTAGGCTGAGTTAGGAGCTCTCTGACATGATTCATAGGATGTTTGTGAATACGGCCCCAGATGACTTCTGTTGGACAATGACTCAATACATGGTAAATGGTAAATGGTATATGGACTGCACTTGTATAGCGCTTTTCTAGTCCTCCAATTACTCAAAGCGCTTTTACACTACATGTCACATTCACCCACTCGCACACATTCACACTCTGATGGCCGAGGCTACCATACAAGGCGACATCTGTGACTCAGTGACCATTCACACGTGCTCACTCACTGATGAAAAAGCCATCAGGAGCAATTTGGGGTTCAGTATCTTGCACAAGGATACTTCGACATGCAGACTGGAGGAACCAGGGATCGACCTGCCGATCTTCTGATGAGTGGACAACCCGCTTTACCTCTGAGCCCCAACTGCCTGAACAAACATAGGCATTTAACATCTGTCATCGATTGGTCAGTTTGTCAGGCCTAGTGTGAAGATTTTGTCAGGTATATTAATTGCGCTGCACCTGCAGTCAGGGTACCCAAATATGCTCTGATTGTGTTGTCAATGTGCTAACTGGCTAACTAGCATCAAGACACTCTTCCTGTTTCCCTTTTTCAATGATGAATACAGAAGACCGCCATCTGCTGCTGTGGAGACTTATTTCCTCTCAGCAGGAGCACAACATATGTGCTGGTTGGCCGTCAGCTGGAGTCTTTGCTGTGTGTTGATATGCAAATTTTTGGCCGGGACACAGGCAGCATAAAGCAACACAAAAGTCCGTTTTCGTTGATGCTAGTTCTGTGAAGTCAGTTTGGTGCATCTGGGCCTTGATCAAGACATCTTTCACCCTTCATCCGGTTAAAACATGTAGTTAAAAATGACTAAGATCTAAAAAGTGTATCATAAAAGTCCGTTTTTGACAGCTTTTGTGAGAAATTGAAATCTCATCTGAAAAATTTGTTCTTTTTTTTTTTTTTTTTTTTTTTTTTTTTCTTTTTAAACATCTTGATGTTTTTGTGGCGGTCTGATGTAAACAAGAGATATCCCAACCAAGTTTGTTGGTCCAGATCTGGATCTGAGTCCTCTAACTTCAATATATTCTCACTCCCATCACGTCAAAAAACAACGGGCTCGGTACCCTTATGCATCAGTTTTGGACATTTAGGGATGGCGAGTCAATCTTTGCTCGTTACATGCATCGTCTCTTTTATTACACTTACACTTTTGTTGGAAATGTAAAGTTTCTGTTCGTTAAATGTGTACAGTCTTTTTTTAAAATAAAGTTTCATGTAGGCAAAACAATTTTTTTGGTTTACTTCCTTAGGTTTGGAAAAAACCCCACAATGGTTTGGCTTAAAAATAAGGATGCTTGTAAGGAACATAATAACATCATGTGACATACGACCCTAGCCTAGGATGCTAAACATTCTACATTGTTATTGAAACAACTCCAACACGACACGATCAGTGGGCTCCCAGATTAAAGTTTACTTCACCCATCCACCTCCCCTCCCTCCTGCCCTGTGCGGACTTTCTTGCTCTTAAACTGCCCTCGTTGCCTGGATTGTTAACAAATGCTGCCACCCAGGTCATCTTGTAACGCTGCTAAACAGTGCCTCTGTGCGTCAGTTTCTGACACCGAAGGGCCAGTGAAAGAGCATCTGTTTTCAACGAGTTGGGAGTAAGACAGGGTTGCTGATTTTGGGTATCTTGTAAGACTGAAGATGTTTCACACTGGAGATGTTAAGACTTCAATAAAAGTCCACTCTCTGCTGAACAGTGGTGTCACAGAGTTGTGCTTCTTTACCACAGACACACAAAGAGAAAACACAAACCTGACAATAGAGACCTTAATTTTAAAGGGATATTGCACCCAAAAATGTAAATTCAGCCATTATCTACTCACCCATATGCCGAGGGAGGCTCGGGTGAAGTTTTAGAGTCCTCACATCACTTGCAGAGATCCAAGGGGAGAGGAGGTAGCAACACAACTCCACCTAATGGAGGCTGACGGCGCCCCAGATTCAAACATCCAAAAACACATCATTGAAACCACAAAATATCTCCATACTGCTCGTCCGTAGTGATCTAAGTGTCCTGAAGCCCCGACATAAAAAGTTGCACACGTGAGCGCGGTGCCCAGAGAGGCAGTCAGAGCTACAGGCTACAATGAGGCTAAAAACAGAGTTCAAATGAGGTTTTTCCAAACAACTTTTTATGTCGGGGCTTCAGGACACTTGGATCACTATGGACGAGCAGTATGGAGATATTTTGTGGTTTCAATGATGTGTTTTTGGACGTTTGAATCTGGGGAGCCGTCAGCCTCCATTAGGTGGAGTTGTGTTGCTACCTCCTCTCCCCTTGGATCTCTGCAAGTGATGTGAGGACTCTAAAACTTCACCTGAGCCTCCCTCGGCATATGGGTGAGTAGATAATGGCTGAATTTACATTTTTGGGTGCACTATCCTTACATGAAATTAAAGAAGAGTCTTTCTGTTTTTATACACCAAAAACATTTTATTCTTTCTTATTCCATTTCTTTTTCATCAACACTTGAGTTTGTGCATTTTCAGAAAAAAAACATTTCAGATTTCATGTTTTGTTTTTCTCATTTCCTTTAGTCAGTTTGAAGTGTATAAATGAAAAGAATGCTAATAATAATGATGATGAAAACAATATTCTCTTCGAGGTGTAGCGGACAAGCTGTCACATTCAGTGATCTGTTGTCACCATCACGGAGATCCCATTTCGCCCCACCAAACTCATTTGCTTCTTCGTCCACACAGATTTAGAATGTTGATCAAAACAGGAGTCGTTTTGCAGCTGAGTGTGAAGCAGTCGAGATGAGAGTCAGCACCTCCAAGTCTGAGGTCATGGTCCTCTGTTGGAAACTGGTGGTTTGCCCTCTCCAGGTTGGGGGAGAGTTACTGCCTCAAGCGAGGGAGTTTAAGTATCTCAGGGTTTTGTTCAAGAGTGAGGGTAGAATGGAGCGTGAGATGGATCAGCGGGTCATTGTGGCTTCTGCAGTGATGCGGGCGCTGCGCCGGTCCTTCGTGGTTCAGAGGGAGCTGAGCCAGAAAGCAAAACTTTGGATTTCCTGGTCCATCTCCGTCCCAACCCTCACCTATGGTCATGAGCTCTGGGTAATGACTGAAAGAATGAGATCATGGATACAAGCGTCTGAAATGAGTTTCCTCTGTAGGGTGTCTGGGCTCAGCCTTAGAGATAGGGGGAGGAGTCAGACATCTGGAGGGAGCTCGGAGTAGAGCCGCTGCTCCTTCATGTCGAGGTGGTTCAACATCTGATCAGGATCCTCCTGGGCGCCTCCTGTTAGAGGTGTTCTGGGCACGTCCCACTGGTAGGAGGCCCTGGGGCAGACCCAGAACACACTGGAGGGATTACATATCTCATCTGGCCTGGGAACGTTTTGAAGTCCTCCAGGAGGAGCTGGAAAGTGTTGCTGGGGAGAGGGACGTCTGGGGTGCTTTGCTCAGCCTGCTGCCCCTGCGACCCGACCCCGGATAAGCGGATGAAAATGGATGGATGGATGGATGGATGGATGAAAACAGGAATTGTCAGACTTTTCCATTTTGTCTAAATAAATAGAAAGACTGTGTATGTAACTTATTACCTTTGCATTTCTATGTCTACACTGTGAGCTATCATGTCCTCATTCGCTGAAGGTTGTGTGTCTCTGATCAGGTGACATGGACCGCCTTCTTGTTAGGAGGGTTAGCGCAGATGCACATCCAGGCATCTGTCATTCCCATACTGGACTTAACAGTTCATTTTAGAGTCATTCTGCTGTTTCACAAAACTGTGAAAACTGAAATTCCATTTTAGACAAGAAGAACATGACACAAGGGCAACGCACCATTTCTTGGATGAGAGAAATAAAACTGGCATCACGTAAGCCCTTCATTTTATTGCAATGAATTAAGCCTTTAACATTTTCCCATAACATCCTGCATGTAATGGCAGAGCAGTGTTTTGACAACACAGATTGGGAACTGTTTGCAGGGGAAAAGACTGAAGGAATATATGGTTTCAGTTTTGGGATACATTAACTTTTGCACAAAGAATGTGGCAGCACTGAGAACAATAAAGGTGTTTCTCAACCAAAAGCTATGGATGAACTGCAATGTCGGAGCACTACTAAGGGAGCGGGATGCAGCCTTCAGATCAGGAGACAAAACTTTAACTGACTAGTCTGGTGTGTGCATGTTAAGGTTTTAGTTTTAGTTAAGGTAAATAATGGATTATTGTACGAGTGTAATGGCTTTGTATATAAAAAAGCTGTATACAAGGTTAATAGTTCAAAAGCTTGTGACCCGTTTAAAGTTTAAGAGAAGTCTGTAGCTTAAAGTGTGTGGTAGCAGGAGCATTTCAAAGTGGAGTAAGTTTAAGAAATTTTGAAGATTTTCTCCATAGAAATACATTGCAAAAAAAAAAAAAAAAAGTTTAATAGCCTGTAAGGTTTCTGTAGCTGGAAGTATGCAGAAGTAATGCGTACGAAAGGTTGAATAAGAATAAAGATTCAAATCTCAATAATGATAATGCTAAATCAGCATTCACACACATGTAAAATATATGTTAAAATGTAAAAAGCTGTACAGCGTGTTAAAATGAAGAGGATGGAGTGTGCAGAATACTGAATAGCGTACAAATGCTCACAGTGTGAGAATGTGAAAATATATGCAATTGAGAATTTAATTTATGTAATATGTCCTTTAACTTCCCCATACTGTACCTCCTGACTGTGACAGAACATCAACAAAAATGCCATAACGACCAGAATAAACAGCTTTTTGCCCTCTGGCAAACGGATTAACACCTAATTTGTTAGTTTGTTTTAGGATAATGAGAGACTTCTCAGAGGAAAGGGAAAAGCTAGTTGGATGTATGTCAGTACTTTATGTCAAACTCACTTCCAGCTAATTGTTTCATAGGAATGTTAAGATAACACTTACACTCATTTGGAATTTAAGATTCTCAGGTTTGCATCATAATGGAGGGGCACTTGGGCCTTGGTAAGGCGAAAGAAAATTTGAACTTGAGCATGAAACTCTGTGATGTTTAACGTGATATAATGTGAGGCAGATGTTTGATAAGTTGTGATATTTTGGGTTTTTAAAGTGTCTAGCATGGCACAATAAAAGTAAATAGCTCTTAAATACATATAACGCTGATTTTCATTGTGATCCAACCTCAAATTTACAATATGTATTCATTTTATGCTTTTGTCTTTTACTCCTTATCATCTCTCTAGTGAATCAGACCTTTGTTGAAAAGCCACGGTTAAACAAGTGTATACAGAAAGTGTGCAAGAAATGGGGAACTGCCCATTGGTTCGACAGCCCATTGGTCCGACCATATTAAACTCATTGTTACGAAGTCCGTTCCGAAATCATCATGATGCCCTGTGGTTAAGGTCTGGTTAGGTTTAGGCACGAAAACCACTTGGTTAGGGTCAGGAAAAGATCATGGTGTGGGTTAAAATGAAAAAGAAAGTGGCAAACACATAAGCTGTGAGCCTGCTCCGCCTCAAGCCGGTCGCGGCGCACCATACGCCCGCCGCGAGCCGTTCAGCACCGCGGACAGTCGGACTAATGGGATGTCGAACCAGTGACATGGACCCCAAGAAATGTTGGTTCTGGTAGTAGAGATGATGTGGGAAGTAAAGATATTCAAATAAAAACCTCAGTGTTTATTGAGGGAGCAGATTAAAAAGAAGTTACTGATATTGTTAAAACACTTAAAGGGATAGTGCACCCAAAAATGAAAATTCAGCCATTATCTACTCACCCATATGCCGAGGGAGGCTCAGGTGAAGTTTTAGAGTCCTCACATCACTTGCAGAGATCCAAGGGGAGAGGAGGTAGCAACACAACTCCACCTAATGGAGGCTGACGGCGCCCCAGATCCAAACGTCCAAAAACACATCATTGAAACCACAAAATATGTCCATACTGCTCGTCCGTAGTGATCCAAGTGTCCTGAAGCCCCGACATAAAAAGTTGTTTGGAAAAACCTCATTTGAACTCTGTTTTTAGCCTCATTGTAGCCTGTAGCTCTGACTGCCTCTCTGGGCTCCACACTCACGTATGTGCGCTTGCACGAGACCAGTGAAAGCACATGAACACACGTGAAGGCGGTGCCCATGTCTCAAGGTCTTATGAGCATTTGATACGGCTGACCATAATTTATTATTAAAGAAACTACAAAAATGGAATTAGCACTTTCTTGGTTAAGCAGTTACTTGGAGAATAGGTTTCTCTATGTACACATAAATAACTGTGATTGACATCTATCAAAGATCACCTGTGGGGTCCTCCAAGGCTCAGTGTTGAGGCCACTGTTTATTTCTTTGGATATTAATAATATATGTGAGGTTTCCAAAGTATTAAAAATTATATTAATTGCAGATGATGCAAATTTATTTTATAGTGGTAAGAAGTAAAAACAACTTTTGGATACAATGGGGAAATAATTGGAAATGCTAAAGGGATGGAAATATATAGTTTTATCATATATTATTAATATAGTTTTTGGTACTCAAACAGCAAACTTGTGGTAAATAAAGTTGAAAGTGAAGGCGTATTGGATATTAAATTTCCAGGTGTTTTAATCGATAATATCTGGGCTGGAAGCCTCACATAAATTGTATCAAAGCCAAAATTTAAAAGTCAACTGCAATATTATATAAAGATCCTCTGAATCAAGCCTCATTATACACCTTATACTGTTGGTTTAGTCTGTCATACATTACTTAATATGTGGAAGTGTGTGGAAATACATATAAAATACAACTCCAATTTTCATACTTCAAAAGAGAGACCTAAGAATTGTGAACAAAACCTCACACAGAGAACCAACAGACTCGTTATTTATTAAATTAAAGACTTAAATTTGAACATTTAGTCGACTTTAAAATGGCTCAAATGATGTACAGAGCAAAAACACAGTTGTCGCCTAAAAGCATCCAAAAGTTGTTACAGAAGAGCGAAGGTCAAGTCAATGTGCTAAGATAGGTATTTTTATGTTAAGGTGAGGAGTGAGTTTATGGAACAGCTGTAGTGAGGAACTGAAAACATGTCTAACATTGAATAGGTTTAAACAAAAGTTTAAAAACAACATATTGATGAAATATGAAAATGGATGATCACACTGTAGTACTGAAGTAGAAGAACAGGATACAGGAACTTGTGTGTGTGTTGTATTTTGTCTTTGTTGCTGTTTTGCCTTGTTAACCTATTTTGGTTTGTTTTCTTGTTGATTGCTAAATATGATATGATATATATGATATTTTATCGTAATGTTTTGCATTGTGAGAGGCTTTGACTTTATTTACATGAATTTGTGGATTAATACACAATGTTCGCATTTCTATTTGCAGACCAAAATAAATTCTAAATTCTAAAACTCTTGCAGCACCAGTAACTACAAACGGATCAGTTGTCTCCCCTGAGAAATATCACATTGACATCTTAGACAATGGAAAGACCATCAGTGATTTCATAGACTATAAAATAAAAGAGCGTGGTTTATTGGTGAGTATCAGAGAGTTAACTCTTAAGTTTTCTGAATTATTTATCTGTGTAATTCCCTGCTTGCACAATGTAGTGTTTTGTATATCTGTTTAACAAACTGCTCGTCTCTTTACTTCCTGTCAGCTCTATTGTAACATTTACCTCAGACCTTAGCCTTCGATCTCAGTGGCTTTTCATCCATTAGTTAGTTAACGCCGTTTCAGTTTTCACAGTTAGCTTACTGTAAGTACAGTTTGTGTTTGTGTATATGTGGTGTTAATCATTTTGATGTGCACCTCAGTCTTGAAATAGCCAGTCAGCTAACCAGAGCTTTACTGCTTGCTTTCTTAAGACAGACAGTCAGACAGTCACTTCAGTATTTTTGGCAGCTCTTCTAAAAACTGAGTGTAAAAATGGGCTGTAGCGATGTAATGTTGGCAGAGCTCCAAAGATTGTGTTGCACTGAGTGACTAACCCAACATTATCGGTTATCTTGGAAGAAACTGAGGTGATAATCAAAATGATTTAAAAAAAAAAACAAAAAACAAAAAACACAACATACAAAACCCCAGTAAATACTATCAACAATATTGGAAATTGGGACCCAACTGTAAAAATGGTTATCTGTCAATAACATTATTACATTGTTCTCCAACCTTAGTAATCACAGTGCTTTTTAATTTAATCCTTACGTTAGTTGTTACTCCACTTTTCATTGTGAATTTTGTACTCATTGTTTAGAGTATTTACCATTTGTTACGTTGTTAGCCTGATTTTCAGACATTAGCTATTGTTAGCTTGATGTTTTTTTCCACACTTACTTCGAAAAGCTTTCAAAAATATTACGAGACCGACATAAACCATCTTGCGAAAGCGAACTACAAAGCTCCATAGAGCTGTCCACATCATAAACTTCACGGTGCTCCTCTTCATTTTAGTTGCCAGCTATGCAAGCTGACTGGCTAACGTCGCTATTGAAATGATCAAAAACAGTATATGCAAAAACGAATGGTAAATACTATTAACAATATGTATGTCAGAGGGGGTGGGGTATATGTAGTGGGTTCTAAAATCAGGTGGAGAGCAACAACAAGGGGTGGAGGTGAAGTAAAAAAACAAAAGTTACAAAAATTAAAAAAATTACAGTACTAAAACCCACTAGTGGTATATATAAGAACCCAAAACACAGAAAGGTAAAATACTAAATTACTGTTTTCTAAAAACAAAGCAATAGTCATAAAGAATATAAAAGGCCCACGTAAAATGTTCTTAAAAATGTCTGGAAAGAAGCTCGAGGATTAAAACAATCATTGTCCTTATCTCAGTCCAGCAGAGTTATCTGGCAACAGGGTCTGGCCAAACTGGCGTCGCAGCACCTGCAGCTCCACTCCTCCATGTCCATGCGTCCACAGGCAACCTGTTATAAAGAAGTGGGCAGTCATTGGTCGACAGCACTATTACCCACTACACCTAAGTTGAGGTGAGGCACATTCACGTAATCAGACAGAGCTCCCAATTCTGCCCGACAACTATGATGCCTCATACTGCTGTGGCTGCCGGTTGCTCCTCTGCACCAGCTTCTCTTGGAGGACCACCCCTGGATAGACTGCCAACTGCCATGCTGCTTCCGACACTCGCCACTGTCCCCTGATGCTGCTTCCTTTGTGCATCCTCTGCTCTGGTTCGAGCACTCTCCTCGAGCTGTCCTCCCGGCTGTTCTCTCGGTTTCACCCGATCCAACACACCTGGCCTCTTTATTCCAAACTTATTTTTGCTGAGGCCTTTCTTCCCCACCACCTCGTTGGTTGTTATTCAACACAGTCTTGTCTGGTTGGGTGGCTACACTGTCCATCTGTAACAGACTTTTCTGCCAGGTGCAGGTATTTGGCACTCATGAAGTGGGACCACAGGGGAAGTAAAACTTACTAAAACCACAACAACTTTACGATTATAAAATGAAAGCATGCAAATGAAAATAAAACCAAGCACAATAAAAACATGCAAGACAAAGCACAGCAAAATATAAAAAAGAACAAAAAAAGATAAACACAATAAAACTAGCGCTTCCACCTTGTGACATTTACAAAGCTAACTGAGAGAAGTGAAGTAACTAAAAAGCGATTTGATCACTAAGGTCGGAGACGAAGGTAACCTTACTGTAGAAGTGAGGGAAAATAAGTGGACGTGAAATCCATGAAACAGATATACATCAGACTACACTGTGCAAGGTGAGAGCTGTGTGGAAGAATTGTGAGATAGTTGAGATTCTTGACATGTTCATTTTCCAAAATAAAATGTTAAGGTTTTTTTTTTTATTCAGGACAATGAAGAGCCTTTCCATGTGGCAAATCTAGACAGCATACTGAAGAGGCACCACAGGTGGATCACTAACCTCCCCCGAGTCAAGCCTTTCTATGCAGTGAAGTGCAACAACGCAGCAGCAGTTCTGAGGATGATGAATGTTTTGGATACTGGTTTCGACTGTGCTAGCAAGGTATCTCAGAGATCATCTAGCTCTGTTTTCTTTGTCATAGAGAAACGTTGTCTCCATCTCAGCTGCTCATCTGAAACATGTTTGGGTCTAACACAGGGTGAGATCCAGATGATGCTGTCCCTCGGAGTGACACCTGAGAAAATCATTTACGCACATACAACCAAACCAATGTCACACATCAGATACGCCTGTGCTCATGGAGTCGATAAGATGACTTTTGATAATGAGGATGAACTCCTAAAAATTTCTCTGTGTCACCCCAAAGCCAAGTAAGTGACCAACTACTAATGTGTTTGTTTCTGTTGAGCGTAGACTCTTTTTAGTGTATTAATACTTTTGAATCTTTCCAGACTGGTACTCCGCATCGCAGTGGATGACTCCAAATCGTTGGTGAGACTCAATTCAAAGTTCGGAGCCAGTCTGGAGTCAGTTGGTAAGCTGCTGGAAAGTGCCGGAGAGCTCGACTTGGAGGTCATCGGGGTCAGCTTTCATGTCGGCAGCGGCTGCACTGACGGCGGGGCGTTCAGGCAGGCCATAGCAGATGCACGACGTGTCTTTGACATGGGGGTAAGTCATTGTCGTAGCAACAGAACACAAGAATTAAACTGAATGTTTTGGTCAATTTTGAGTCCTTCGGTCTTATTTGGAAGATATTCACCCATTCTTCCTGCAGAAGGTTTCTAGCTCTGTGAGATTCTTGGGCCGTCTTCATGCTCTGCTCTTTGAGGTCTGTCCACAGATGTTTAATGATGTTCAGGTCGGGGGACTGTGAGGGGCGTGGCTCTCTTCGTCCGTCTACCCGTGAAATGTTTCTCGTGCCAATGGCTGCAACACAAGCCCAAAGCATCATCCATCCACCCCCGTGTTTAACAGTTCTTTTTCTCCAAACATACCTTTGCTCATTGTGTCCAGAAAGTTCTGTTTTACCTTCATCAGTCCACAGGACATGTTTCCAGAAAGCATCAGGCTTGTTTCAATGTTTCTTTGCAAAGTTGTGAGGCTGGATTTAGTGGTGAGGACACAGGAAAGGTTTTCTTCTGATGACTCTTCCATGAAGGTCATACCTGTCCAGGTGTGTCTGCACAGTAGAACAGTGCACCACCACTCTTCCTTTCTAACAATCAACATGAACACTAACAATTGATTGTTGTCTTTTTCAGAATTTGCAGGGATTCCAGATGAGACTCTTGGATATTGGTGGAGGGTTCTCTGGGGCCGGAGGTGTTCAAGGATCATTTGAGGAGGTAAAGTTAAAAAATATACAGTTGTAGTGCTTGTTAATTGGTAAATGGATCTGCGCTTGTATAGTGCCTTTGTAGTCCTCTGACCACTCAAAGCGCTTTTTACACTGCTGAGTCACATTCACCCATTCACACACACCCATTCACAAACTGGTGGCTGAGGCTACCATACAAGGTGCCACCTGCTACTCAGTTACCATTCGCATGCTCTTGGGGTTCAGTATCTTGCCCAAGGATACTTCGACATGTGGATTGGAGGAGCCGGGGATCGAACCGTTTTCTTCTGATTGGTGGACGACCCGCTCTGCCTCTGAGCCACAGCTGTCAGTCCATGCTCTGTCATGTGGGCTCTCTAATCACATGGCTCGTACTTCATAGAAACACATGTAGACACTTTGCCTTTGTTGCCTGTAATGTCAGCGATACAGGTTACTGTAGGTCATGTTGTTTTAAAATGCCCCTGAAATGTCTGGAATATGAATAGAGGTTTAAATACCTATTGTTGGGACCTGACCTTGTAACAGGTCAGAACAGTAACTACAGAAATAACTAACAATTATTAATAATAATTATTAACTATATTAAATAAAGTGACTCATTTTACATTAAATCACCTTGTGGGGCACCATTCCTCAAAAGGGGATCAATTTGGAACTCTGATTAATAATTGAATTATTTACTATAACTAGAATTACCATATTAATAGTAAAGGCTCAAGGATTTTGGAGGCCTAGACATGGCAGAGGATGATTGATCTTTCAGTCTTGTGTAATATTAAACAGACAGCAGTGTAGCTGCCATCAGAGGCAGTTGTACAGTTTAAGTTCATTTAATATTTTTGAGATAAAAACAAGAATAATTTACGTTTTAGGAAAGAATATGATTTGTTAATAAATACAAATAAATAACTTGATAAACAATTGGGAACATAAAATCTGGTAACATACATCTTATATTTCATATTCATATATTTCTTTTGTTGCTGTGGGTCGGGTCGGTTTTGTTGCTACACCTGTATATGCATGCGGTGCCAGGAGGAGCAGAGCACCTGTGATCTTTAAATTTCTTTTGCAGTGCATTTTACCAAGATTTGTACTACATGAAGACTTGTTAAGCCTGAAGTTTCCTTTCTAACTTCCCTTGAGTTAACGCGGCTAATGAGGTATGCAGAGTTATTTTATGTTTTGATTACGCTAATTATAAGCAGGTCTGATTCCAAAACTATTTAGTCACTACAAAGCAACGCAAGCAAAACACACCCATCTTAATTACTGACACTGTACAAACGTGTGTGTGTGTGTGTGTGTGTGTGTGTGTGTGTGTGTGAGAAAGAGAGAGCGAGAAAGAGAGCCAAAAGGTGTGTGTGTGTGAAACAAAGGCTGTGTAGCCGACAACAAAATGACTGACAACAGGAAGCTACAAGAGTTGCTGTGTGCTGCTTGTTGTAACCCTGTAACCCAGCGGTCGTCTGTTGTGGATGACAGCTTTAAAAGGTGCAGATCCTTCTTGTGGCGGGACAGTTAGTTGCAAACCATGTGTTTGGCTAACTTCTCTGGTCTTCAGGTTCTGTGTCTGCCGGGAGCAGGCCACATTCAGAGCAAAGCTCCTGCTCCTGCTGTGAGAATGCAGAGGTGAGAAAGCAGGGGAAGTGCGTACAAGGTCCTCCTGTCGGGCTTCCTACCTCTTCAGATGTCCAGGAGGAAAGTGCCAAATACCAACCCATTAACCCATTATTTTTTATCCCTCCTAGTTTTCAGAAGTCATTAATGGAGCACTGGATGAATTCTTCCCGTCTGACAGTGGGGTGAAGATCATTGCAGAACCAGGGCGGTTCTACGTGGAGTCAGTCTTCACACTGGCAGTGAACGTCATTGCCAAGAGAGTGGTCTTAGAGGATATGGATGGACATGACGGTAATGTATAAATATGTCTTTAGAAGGTACATAAATGTTGAGTATCCAGTTTTAACACACGTGTGTTTGTATTTAAATGTGTCTTGACTCTAAAAACTAATGGTGTGGGTGACTTTTGTGTGTGGGGTGATTTTTGCATGTTTTTTTTTTCCCCAGATGGAGAGGAAAACAGCCCTGACAGAATGATGATGTACTACCTTAACGATGGAATGTACGGCTCCATCAGCTGCATTAACTATGACCCTGCTCACAACAACCTTGAACCATATCCTCACAGGGTAAATACAACATGTCCTCATACCTGGACGACAGAATAAGTCGTTTGCCAATCACTCTCAAAACAACATATAAGTCCACTGGGGAGTAACGCCGTGAAACAGTTGCTGTTATCAAAACCACGTGGTTAGGTTTGAAAAATAGTCATGATTCAGGCTGAAATAAGTGCGTTTCTTACACTGACTTTTGGGTTCATATGAATCATCTCCTGTGTCAATGATCCACCCACGACAACCTCGTCTTTATGTCGACTTTTTTGGTCTTTTGCTACGTCACCTGACTTTCTCCTTTGCTCCTGTCCTAATCACTATGGCCACTAGAGGTCGCCGCCTCACAGTAAACATAAATATGGGTCAATTGCAGCCGTTTTTTGGGTGAGGGTGGGCTGGTTAATATCAACCCTGTCACCACATAAGAAAGCCAATATTGAGCAGTCCTGTAAAACACAAGACGTTACGTTCAGTGACAGTGATTTAAAATACTTGCTTTCTACAGTATCTGAACATGTTTACAGCTGAATGGTTAAAGTCGACTACACATCGTGGTGGGTGAGTCGATATATTGATTATGGGCAATGTAATGCAGCTTGTTGAATTTATAAAATGACTGTATTACTAACACTGTGTATAAACTGATTTTCCACCTAAAGAGGACAGTACTTCCACTTGGCACTGAATGTTGTCTTTGGAAAATAAATCTTGCCCCCTCTTGACTGGGAGAGTTACTGGCCCAAGCAAAGGAGTTCAAGTATCTCTGGGTCTTGTTCACGAGTGAGGGTAGAGTGGAGCGTGCAATGGATCAGCGGTTTGGTGCGGCCTCTGCAGGGATGCGGCGATGTTAAAACGCGATGGCATATATGAGATTTCAAGGAGTAGATTGAGGGAGAATATGACAACATGTGTGATGTGGATTTTATTTGTCACTGTTTGTGCAGGCTGTTGAGAGCAGCGAGCGGAAATACCGGTCTATCCTTTTTGGTCCAACCTGCAACAGCAGTGACAAAATAACTGAAGACTACTGGATGCCTGAGTGTCATGTGGGGGACTGGCTTCTCATCGACAACATGGGTGCTTACTCTGTTTCTGTATTCACTGACTTCAATGGCTTTGAGAGAGCTCACATTTACCCTGTCGTGACAGCTGAGACATGGCACGCCTTAAACCTTTCTCACTTCTACAACATCTGTTGATAATCTGGTGACACGTTTGTTGGAAAATGGTGTTAGGGTGTGCATTATGTATTAATATGGGTGTGGTTTCCACTTTCCAAACATTTTAACCTGATGAAGATATATTTCTGATTATTAATACACATTTCGTTTTCTATACCGGTGTACATTCATATGTTCAATGATCAACAGATGATCGTGTATTCATGTCTGCTTATACTCAGGTAATCATATGTAATCAACCTGTAAATGTTGTACTCATTATGTTCTGTTGTTCACATAGTGAGGCTTCTGCAGCTCGAGTCTGTCTGGGTGTGAACGCTGGGTAAAATGTAAGAGGGATGTGACAGAGGGAACTTAACAACAGCTGCTCGGGACATTTTTAGTTACTTCTTCCTGTGTTTTTTTTTTGTTTGTTTGTTTTTACTTATTTTTGGGGCGTTGGCTGCATTTTAAAATCTTTTTATTTTTTATTTTTTTCTCCTTTAATTTTTTAATGTTGTATTTTTCCTCTTTGATTTCTGTTTGACTCTGTATCACACATCGAGAAGTTTGATTGACGAAGTTTGAGTTTGGTTGAATAAAGAAAGTGAGACTTGACTGAGAAGGAAAAGTCTTTTTTGATTTCAGTCATATGATCCAAAAATTATGTAGAAGTTTGAAACCTAAAAATGACTGGACCATGGAGAACGACAGGGCTCCTGAAAGTTGTCAGGTTTGTGCCGTTTATGAGCATTTGATTGTACGTAAACATTCAGGCCTGATTATTTGTCCCCTCCTGGGTTACCCCAAAGTTGCAATTTGAAAATTTTCTAGTTGAATTTTTGGATCTGAATTTGATCAATTTATTTATTAATTTATTTTAATTCTGTAATTTTGTAAGTTGTATTATTTTATCTGCATATATGAACATTTGAAAAAATATATATAAATGATAATGAAAATACGATACAAAATATGATGTATAAAATATTCAAAATATTGAAATTCAGCTCTAAAAACTGCAAATCAATATATTTTTCATTATAATTATTATCATTTCAGTTTTTCAAGTAAAATATTTACATGCTATGAATTCAGAAGCGTCTACATTTTAATATTAAGTTATCAATGGCTTTAAAAAATGCTTATGTCTCTTATTTGCTCACATATTTACCAGACTTCTTCTTTACTGGAAATATTTTAGTCTTACTTGCTTTTTTCCACCTCATAATCAGTCATAATTAGATTGTTTATTATGATTTTAATTTTTGAGTTTATATATGTTCACTTTGGGTGAGTGTTGGTAAGCTGGGACAGAAGAAAATTATTATTCACTTGTACTGAAGTAATTTAAAATGAGTGTTTATTGGTTGTGTCTGAGCATTCAAGCAGATTGTCTGTGAGTCCTCGATTGAGATTTCACTATTTAAGTCCTCATACTGTGCAAGTCTTTTCATTTCTGAGGAGATCTGGGAGCCGTCCATGATTGTTCTTCTTTGAGTGGTGTTTTACAGCTATTTCTTTCACAGAGGAGAGAGTAGGTAAAGATGGAGCTCCTAATCTAAAGATATTTAAAAAATGTTTTTGCTGGATGTCAAACTTCTGTTTCAGATCTTCAAAGGACATGAGAGTGCCAGTCGAATAAATCTGTAATTTTACCCAGGCCTTTATCGGCCTTTTTAATCTCCAAGCTTTTAATGCAAAAAAAAAAAAATAACTAACTATGTAAGGCAGGTACCTGTTAAACCAGCAGGAGGCACTGCTGCAGTGTCTAGTTTGCAGCAATGTGGCAGTTCATACAGTTTGTCCCTGGCAGGATATGGTAGTTTTGAGATTTAATATAATAATATCACAGTTACTCCAAAATCCAAAGTACTGGTGACATTGTTACATTTGTTATCACGTCACGTGCTGACTTGAACTACAACAAGCACATCAATTTCATAATTGCTGTGCTGTGCAGGAACGTCACAAAGCAGAAAGCTAGTTATGAAGATGGAAACACTTTCTACCTCAGCAGCTGAAAGTATTCTCAGTACTTTTCATTACATTACGATTCTGTCGGGAGGAAAGACGACAGGAACTCTGCTGCTGCAGGAAGTCGGACTAAAACACGTCCTCAAACGTTCACTCTGAAACACCTACTACGACCTGAAGCTCCAGGAAATACACCCCACCAAAGATGAGCCCTCCTCGGCTCAAAGGTCAGCTGTAGCTCTGCACTGGCTAAACAAGCCAAACTGGACTTTACTGGTGGACAGCTGCAGACACAGAGAAGTGATGAAGCTGGTGGTTGGATATGTGCTGGATGAAATGTTGCTCCATGAGTGACTCTGTGTCTGTCAGACAGATCTCTGCGAAAACATCGCTCACAGGTAACTGAAGACCTCCAGGTAAAAAGAAGCTGTCTGTCCTCAGCTGCACTCAGCAGTGATCACTGTGACGTTCACACAGAGACACATCAGGATTTTGGGGAGATGTGTGTAACATCGTTATTAAGGTCCAGGTTAAATCCAACTAAATGTGATTACAGTGCCGTTATGTGTGCCCTGTTTGATTTAGTGTTAGTAGGGTAACAGTTCAGTGAATGAAACCGCTTTGATTTCTTTTCTTTTCTTTTTATAATTGATTTCATGCTTCCATGAAGTTTTGCTTACAATTTCAACAACAGCAAACTAATAATACCTTTACACACATAATATGTATTCCATAACATGTCCTATCCTAGAATGGTGTCAAGCAATATAAAATATCACTCTGTCCATACATTTGTATACACAAGACACAAAACATTCATTACTACATTGTAAACGCTATTCACATACTTCTCTATCCAATTGACCTATGGCTAAGCCACGCCCCCTCCACTCACCTGGACAAACTATCAGCATACAGTGCCCGGCGCTATGGCAGGTGTCACAGTACACGGCATTTCACAGGAGGCACCTGATGATTTTTGGGGACATAACGATCAGATGTCATTGAGAAGTAACCAAAAGGGCCTAAACTACGCATTGGAGGGATATATTCATCATTTTATTGTTGAGAAGGTCGATGAAAAGCTTAAATTACAAGCCAACATTTACAGGTCACAGTGTACGCTTGTGAACCGCATCTGGTTGCCGTCACCATCAAAGACAACAAGTTAAAGTGCCACTGAAGTTAAGGTTTTTGGCTCAGAATATGAAAAAAGGATAACGGCCTTTTTACCATCTTTACCAAGAGTGTCTCTGCGTTAGTTTGGTGCTACAGTATTTACACTGAATCATTCAGCATAACGTTTGCCAACCTTTGTTATCTCTGCCATTACAGATAAGTTAATGAAGCTAAGCTCCAGAAGTTAACGTTAGCTTAACTAGAGCCCTTTGGACAACAGCTAACAATGATGTACCATCACCAAAGTACAAAACTAGAACAAAATAGGCTAATGAACTCCCAGCAAACAAGGTGACATGATGAACAACGCAGCTAGGAGCTAACGTTAGGCTAACTTTAGCTAACGTTAGCTAGAGATGTTAAAGATAACTTTATATTTCTTTCCAGCAAAGTGACAATATGTTGCCTCAAACACAATGTTGACTTACCTTAGAACAGATGTAGACATCATTGTTAATCTTATTCACGTTGAGTTGATGTTGTGGTCTAACGTTACCACACAACTTTATCCAAAGGAGACACTTTTCTCGCTTGAGATGTGGTTTAAAGTGTAAAAATACACCTGGTCGCCCAGCCTCTCAGGATACCTTGTGTCAGAGTTGCATGTACCCCATGCACACCGTTTGACCATTTTTAAACTTCAAATCTCAGAAAAAGCTCTGTTCTCCTCAGACAATGTCTTTCCTATGGACAAATAATATCTCATCAAATCTTTCCAGATCTGTAAAGTAGGAGCTTCTGCTTTTTTCCTGTGTTTTAAAACGAGCATTAATGGTTAGCATTAGTTTTATTACATTTTCAAAATGTGGGTTCCATGCACTTTAAGTGTAGCTGTTATCCATTCACCCTTGGCATTAGTGAATTTTCTTATACGTATTTTGAAAATGATTTATTAATCCTTCTGTCAACCTCCTCATCTATAGTCCTTTTTCTTTTTAACTGAGAAAGATATCTCTCGTATAAATGCCTTAAATGCATCCCATATTACATCTATTGGAGGTCGCTCAGCTAATGTTGTGTTGTCAATATTTGTACTTATAGTTAAGAAATTCTGCATCAGTCAAGTGTTTCAGATTCATTCTCCAGATTTTATGAGAAAATGTATTTATTGAGGGCGTCATCACGCGGCAGGAAACGCGCCATGTATTGTGAAACTGGTCGGTCAGCCAATCAGGGACTGGAGCTGGTCCTTATGAGGAGTTGGGCATGAGATAGTTGAGTCACGAGCACAATGGCAGACGGACAAAGTTTGGAGACAAGTGAAAAACGGCCTAGCAAAAGAAAAGGAGCTCCTCTGTGTGAGGAGGCAAAGAAGAGCAAAAAGGAGAGTGATAAAAGAAGAGGAAAAACAAGAGTAAACCTCAGTCAGGCGTTCAAGAGATGGAGGGAGCTCCGTGACCAAAGAGGCTTCAAAACCCATGTCCAGCTAGCTTTCTTTCTAATGGATCAGTAAGTAACACGGCTAAATGTTAGCTAGACCAGAGAGGACTGGACTGTACTGGCTGCTAGTTCATTCCTAGCTGGCCAGCATCGCAAATCGCCGCAACCAGGGAGCGGGTAGCGAGTGTTGGTCGGCTGACATCCTGGTTGCCATTCTACGGCAGCCCTCGGACAGTGATACCCCCCTCCCTTCCTTCTGTTCTCTTCTCACGGAGGCAGCTATCCACGGACATCGCCCAGCTAAGTTACGCCCAGCTAAGTGAACACTGGACTTTGTTTCCCATTCAATTTGAGCTCCAACCGGCCGCATGGTTTCCATACGGTAGCGTTTATTCTAGAATGGGGACTGTTTACATGTGCATATTGGTATAATTCCACTGTGTCTACTGTTGTTTGTACTGGTACTGTACATATTGGTGTCATTCACTGTGAGCTGTTTGTACTGATACTGTACATATTGGTGTCATTTACTGTGAGCTGTTTGTACTGGTACTGTACATATTGGTATCATTCACTGTGAGCTGTTTGTACTGGTACTGTACATATTGGTATCATTCACTGTGAGCTGTTTGTACTGGTACTGTACATATTGGTATCATTCACTGTGAGCTGTTTGTACTGATACTGTACATATTGGTGTCATTTACTGTGAGCTGTTTGTACTGGTACTGTACATATTGGTGTCATTTACTGTGAGCTGTTTGTACTGGTACTGTACATATTGGTATCATTTACTGTGAGCTGTTTGTACTGGTACTGTACATATTGGTATCATTCACTGTGAGCTGTTTGTACTGATACTGTACATATTGGTGTCATTTACTGTGAGCTGTTTGTACTGGTACTGTACATATTGGTGTCATTTACTGTGAGCTGTTTGTACTGGTACTGTACATATTGGTGTCATTTACTGTGAGCTGTTTGTACTGATACTGTACATATTGGTGTCATTTACTGTGAGCTGTTTGTACTGATACTGTACATATTGGTGTCATTTACTGTGAGCTGTTTGTACTGGTACTGTACATATTGGTGTCATTCACTGTGAGCTGTTTGTACTGATACTGTACATATTGGTATCATTTACTGTGAGCTGTTTGTACTGGTACTGTACATATTGGTGTCATTCACTGTGAGCTGTTTGTACTGGTACTGTACATATTGGTGTCATTCACTGTGAGCTGTTTGTACTGGTACTGTACATATTGGTATCATTCACTGTGAGCTGTTTGTACTGGTACTGTACATATTGTCATTTACTGTGAGCTGTTTGTACTGATACTGTACATATTGGTGTCATTTACTGTGAGCTGTTTGTACTGGTACTGTACATATTGGTGTCATTCACTGTGAGCTGTTTGTACTGGTACTGTACATATTGGTGTCATTTACTGTGAGCTGTTTGTACTGGTACTGTACATATTGGTGTCATTCACTGTGAGCTGTTTGTACTGGTACTGTACATATTGGTGTCATTCACTGTGAGCTGTTTGTACTGGTACTGTACATATTGGTGTCATTCACTGTGAGCTGTTTGTACTGGTACTGTACATATTGGTGTCATTCACTGTGAGCTGTTTGTACTGGTACTGTACATATTGGTATCATTCACTGTGAGCTGTTTGTACTGGTACTGTACATATTGGTGTCATTCACTGTGAGCTGTTTGTACTGGTACTGTACATATTGGTCTCATTTACTGTGAGCTGTTTGTACTGGTACTGTACATATTGGTCTCATTTACTGTGAGCTGTTTGTACTGGTACTGTACATATTGGTCTCATTTACTGTGAGCTGTTTGTACTGGTACTGTACATATTGGTATCATTCACTGTGAGCTGTTTGTACTGGTACTGTACATATTGGTATCATTTACTGTGAGCTGTTTGTACTGGTACTGTACATATTGGTGTCATTTACTGTGAGTTGTTTGTACTGGTACTGTACATATTGGTGTCATTTACTGTGAGCTGTTTGTACTGGTACTGTACATATTGGTGTCATTTACTGTGAGCTGTTTGTACTGGTACTGTACATATTGGTATCATTCACTGTGAGCTGTTTGTACTGGTACTGTACATATTGGTGTCATTTACTGTGAGTTGTTTGTACTGGTACTGTACATATTGGTGTCATTCACTGTGAGCTGTTTGTACTGGTACTGTACATATTGGTGTCATTTACTGTGAGCTGTTTGTACTGGTACTGTACATATTGGTATCATTCACTGTGAGCTGTTTGTACTGGTACTGTACATATTGGTGTCATTTACTGTGAGCTGTTTGTACTGGTACTGTACATATTGGTGTCATTCACTGTGAGCTGTTTGTACTGGTACTGTACATATTGGTGTCATTTACTGTGAGTTGTTTGTACTGGTACTGTACATATTGGTATCATTCACTGTGAGCTGTTTGTACTGGTACTGTACATATTGGTGTCATTCACTGTGAGCTGTTTGTACTGGTACTGTACATATTGGTGTCATTTACTGTGAGTTGTTTGTACTGGTACTGTACATATTGGTATCATTTACTGTGAGCTGTTTGTACTGGTACTGTACATATTGGTGTCATTCACTGTGAGCTGTTTGTACTGGTACTGTACATATTGGTGTCATTTACTGTGAGTTGTTTGTACTGGTACTGTACATATTGGTATCATTCACTGTGAGCTGTTTGTACTGGTACTGTACATATTGGTATCATTCACTGTGAGCTGTTTGTACTGGTACTGTACATTCTGCTATAATTATTTGCATTACTATTTGTTTTTTCTTCAGATAAATCTGATAATTGTTGCTCGGTCTCTTTACTCATTTATTTAGTAGAGTGTCCACACACCTTCTCATTCTACATATACATAGAGGTATACTGGTGGCTTTACAGCCTACATTTGATTCATTATCTCTGATCCCCACGCTCAATTTGGCCGTTGTGACGTCACGTACACCGTTGTCGGTTAAGACCCCGGTCTCCCCCATCTTCCCCTCTGTGCATTGTAGTCAGAGACACTCTCCCACAATGCAGCAGCAGGTGTGACTTACCTGTTCACCACTAGATGTCCTCGTGCATTTTGTGACCGCATCATGAGGACAGCTGCTGCTCTCTCTCTCTCTCTCTCTCTCTCTCTCTCTCTCTCTCTCTCACACACACACACACACACACACACACACACTGAGCGGTTTGGCCACGCCCCTCTCGTGAATAATGCATCACCTCCCGTCGACCGGAGGAGACTCGTGCCACCGGAGCTCCTCAGACGTCAGCTCGCGCTCACCGCAGGAATAATGTCCATAAAGCCACCGGCCGTCCGGTGCTGAGGAGACACCGACACCCGGTGATGAAGGGGGGGCAGGGAGAGGTCGGAATCCGCCTCACGCGCACCGACTCCGCGGGTTTGTACCGGGAAATCACGGAGGAGTACACACCGAGGGCTGCACACTAACCCGGCCGTGACCGACCTATTATCCTCCGGTCTGCAGGAGCTGCCGCCGCCGGTGATCTGACCGGAAACAACACCGCCGAGGTGGGTCCGGTTATTTACCGTGCATCTGTGTGCGAGTGTGTGCGCGTGAACCACGGACAGACACTGTAGTAAAATGGTGTGTGTGTGTGTGTGTGTGTGTGTGTGTGTGTGTGTGTGTACACACTCACATCCTCCACCAGCTCAGCCATAACATCAGAGAATGGATCAGTTATAGATTTAAAATAATAATTAAAATGTTAATATTGAAAAATAATAATTAAAATATTAATAAAAATAATACAGAAAATAATAGTAAATATAATAATAAAAATAACACCATCACTGTTAATGCTAATAATTAAAATAGTAATAAAATAATACAGAAAATAATAATAAATAATAATGCATAAACCCTATTGTTTTTTTTTTTTATGTTGTAATCGCCATAGTGACCCTGGTGATGCAGACATATGTAACACACATATAAACACACAGCAGAGACACGTTTCCATCATGTGCTGATGACCTCACAGACACGCTGTCAGACAGCTCACACACTGTGAAAACACACACCAGTATGATGATGTGTTTGGACTGGGAGGACTGGGAAGAAGAATCCAGACAAACAGAGGAGAACAGAGGACTGTGTGTGTGTGTGTGTGTGTGTGTGTGTGTGAAGGATTTAATTTTTCCCGCCCGCTCCGTCTCTCGTCTCCTCTCTGACCCGTCTTCTGTCACATCCTGGTCTCGTCTCAGAGGCTTCGTACTGAGCTGGACGCGTGTTGGAGCCGGCCGCTGGTTAACAGTTGTTTACACAGGAAGCTGGAATCCTTTGTGTGGAAGTGACGGGATTATCTCTCACAATACGACGACCAGTATTAATCCATATCATCATGCGGCTCTGAGTATGTGTGTGGCGGCTGTACAGGCGGAGTTGATTCTGTCCGTCTACACATCTGTGCAGCAGATAATGAGGATCACCTCAGTTATCGTACTTTACTTTGTGTGAGGACGTGAACGTGATGATGCTTTGCAGCCGTTGAGTTTTGTTCTGACAACGAAATGTTGTTATTCTACGTCAAGACGACGTCAGCATGACACGTGTGGAAGACGTTATATTTTGGTTACTTAACAACTTAAAATCAACAAAATGTCAACGTTATCTGTCGTCAGTATCTCCAAACTGACGTCAACATTAGACATTAGTCCCATCATCATCCTCACTGCGACCTTGTCACATGTCCACGTTTGGTCATGGACTTTCCACGTCCACATATGACGTCCAAGGTACCCTGGGTGTGTTGGTTGTTGACGTTCTGGGACGCCGTGTCAACTTCAGCCTGTTACATGCATTGTCTGATACACTTCTGTTTTCACAGGAAATGTACAGTTTGATACACATGGTTATATTTAGCTGACACACACACACGTGGTTACGTTTAGCCGTCACACACACACGTGGTTACGTTTAGCCAACACACACACACATGGTTACGTTTAGCCAACACACACACACACGTGGTTACGTTTAGCCAACACACACGTGATTACGTTTAGCCAACACACACACACGTGGTTACGTTTAGCCAACACACACACACACACACATGGTTATGTTTAGCCAACACACACACGTGGTTACATTTAGCCAGCACACACACACGTGGTTATGTTTAGCCGTCACACACACACACACACGTGCTTACGTTTAGCCAGCACACACACACGTGGTTATGTTTAGCCAACACACACACGTGGTTACATTTAGCCAACACACACACGTGGTTACGTTTAGCCAACACATACACATGGTTATGTTTAGCCAACACACACACGTGGTTACATTTAGCCAGCACACACACACGTGGTTATGTTTAGCCGTCACACACACACACACACGTGCTTACGTTTAGCCAGCACACACACACGTGGTTATGTTTAGCCAACACACACACGTGGTTACATTTAGCCAACACACACACACGTGGTTACGTTTAGCCAACACATACACATGGTTATGTTTAGCCAACACACACACACGTGGTTACGTTTAGCCGACAGACACACTTGTGGTTACGTTTAGCCGTCACACACACACGTGGTTACGTTTAGCCAACACACACACTTGTGGTTACGTTTAGCCGTCACACACACACGTGGTTACGTTTAGCCGTCACACACACACGTGATTATGTTTAGCCCACACACACACACGTGGTTATGTTTAGCCAACACACACACACGTGGTTATGTTTAGCCAACACACACACACGTGGTTACGTTTAGCCAACACACACACACGTGGTTACGTTTAGCCAACACACACACACGTGGTTATGTTTAGCCAACACACACACACGTGGTTATGTTTAGCCAACACACACACGTAGTTACGTTTAGCCAACACACACACACACGTGGTTATGTTTAGCCAACACACACACGTGGTTACGTTTAGCCGTCACACACACACATGGTTACGTTTAGCCAACACACACACGTGGTTACGTTTAGCCCTCACACACACGTGGTTACGTTTAGCCAACACACACACACGTGGTTACGTTTAGCCACATTTCCCCCTGACGATGCTAGGCGCTGTTAAACAGTAACGGTGACCGACATATCATGCTAACATGAAAGGACGGCTTTTCGTTGGTGTCTGACTCCAGAAGTCACTGATCAAGTATCTGGTATTCGTCGACTTCGGAGTGAGACCGAGTTGGTTTTCATAACTTAAATTCAATTGAATATCAGTGTGTTACGGCACTGGTGGCGTGCTGGGACCTGTTATCACACCGACCTGTCCTCACTGGAAGTCCTGATGTTCAGATCCACAGTTACAGTGGTGTTTGTTTTTCTTCTGAGACCTCTGAACATATCTGTTCAGGATCAGATCTCTGACCACCCTGTTTCTGTGTCATATTCTCCTCCCAGCCCCCCCGGGGCGTCTGTTCCTAGACGGTGGCGGTGCAGATGGGTGTAATCCCATGTTAATCTGCCTAACGCTGTAGTTCAGAGTCTGGGTTTAACACTGCTCTGATTAAACCCCCCACCCCTCCACCCCTCCCCCACCATGTCAGTCATTAGCTTGATGAGATCCCTCACAGCATCTCTACTGCTAATTAAAGGAACCCTAAACAGAAGGACGTGGTTAAAGGGTTAACCATAACTTGGTCATATACAACATGATTTTCTCATAAGTGACTGATGGAAACAACAGAGACTGGCCGACGCCATGAAACCAGCTGTCACGTTCACACCGTCAGTATATGTCCACTAACGCTCGGTATCCACGGTGTGATTTTGTCCCAGATGAAATATGACCAACGGTCAAGAAACGTGACGATATCTTTGGTGGTGGGTCTAAAACACTGATCCTACGTCACACAGTCAGAGAGGATCATGGATGGTCGTTGTCACGGTGATCAAAGACAACCTGGGATCAGATTCTGACAGTGATGAAGCACTGAAGGAAACAGAGGCGGAGTAACTAAAGGTTACTGTAGGACATTTTAACAATGTTTTTTCCGACACGTTACTAACTTTGTTCTCGACATTTAAATATGTTACGGACATTTTTTGACTTTTTTTTTAATATATTTTAATCATATTTTACAGACATTTTAACAAAGCTTTTTAAAACATTTTAATAATATATATATTTCTTCACACTTTATCAACATTTTTTCAGACTTTTTAAAAATATTTTTCAGACATTTTATCAGTTAGATAATAACTGTTTTAATTTTATTAATGTGAACCTCTGTGTTCTGCTTCACAGTTGGAGAAGTTACCATCTTGTGCACTCAGTATGTGAAGCTGTTGCGTCGTGCGTCGTAGCCTGTGACTCAGTAGGCGCTGTCATCGCACAGTGTAGCTTCAGGCTGAAGGTCCTGTCTGCGTTTATACAGATATCTTTGGGTTTTCCACACATTCATTTATTTGTTGCACGCCACCACGTTTAGATATTATGCCTCTGCGCCGGCAACAGCTGTGGCTGGAAGCATTAGGTTTTTGTGTTGTCCATCTGTCCGTGTGTCCGTCCCATTCTTGTGAAAGCAATGTCTTCAGAACGCTTTAATAGAATATCGTCAAATTTGGCGTCTTACACAAAACTGTCCAGCTCCCTTATTGTGAATGAGTGATATTTGTAATGTTATGGTATTTTTTAAGAATCTTTTTGTATCTATATTTATGTTTTTGACTGTTGCAACACTTTGTCTATAATTTTATTTCCCTTTTATATGTTTACTGCAGGTTTAATTTATGAACCAAAGACCAAACCAAATTCTATGTAAATGAAAACCTTTGTCATTTCACTATATAATGATGAAAACTGTGTGTGTGTGTTCCATGTTTTTCTCCTCACTGACTTGGTCAATCCATGTGAAATTTGGCACAGTGGTAGAGGGTCATGGGAGGATGCCAATGAAGCAATATTACATCAATTGGCCAAAGGGGGGCGCTATAGCAACCCATTGAAATGTCAAACTTTGAATGGGCATATCTCATGCCCCGTATGTGGTAGAGACATGAAACTTTGCACAGAGATGCCTCTCCTCATGAGGAACACATTTGCCTCAAGAACCCATAACTTCCGCTTATATAGATTTTCCACCATTTTGAATTTTTTGAAAAACACTTCAAATGGATCTCTTCCTAGGAAGTTTGAGCAATCTGCATGAAACTGGGTGAACATAATCTAGGGAGCAATATCTAAAGTTCCCTCTTGGCAAAAGTTGGAAAACTTCCTAAAACTGAGCTTCTATAAGGCAATGAATATTGTGGAGGGCGTGGCTCATCACATAAAGGTGTAGAACATCTCAAGGGTTTCACCCATCACCACGCAACTTTGTAGGCATATGACCACACATAATCTGAGGGGACCCCTCCATTATTGACCCCATCAAACAAAATGGGGGCGCTAGATAGCTCATTTCTTATCTAGGCCTAACCGCCATATGGATTTTTACTAAACTTGGTAGATATGTAGAACAGGACGCCTCAAGGTGACTGGAGAAATTTAACTCTAATTGGCAACTGGGTGGCGCTATAACAACAGAAAAATGCTTCAAAATGGCTAAAATGCGACCGATCGCTGTGGCTCCCCCTGTGGACCAATGTTGGTGTTGTTTTCTAATGTTTGGTAGGACTAAGTCATGGTGATTTCAGAGCTGTTTCTGGTTAAACAAAAAGGATCTTACTCTTTATCACAAAGCTCTATCTCTGTAGGGATCCTTTCATCATGTTGTCAGATACTTAGAATAAAAATCTGAGCCTGTCAGTGACAAAACAAACACTGTCAGTGGACGGACGCTGACGCTGTGAACATGCCTCGTTGTCCTGTGTTTCCTTTTAAGTGTTGTCTTGTCGCTCCACACTCTCACCTGTCAGAATAAATACACTCTTGAATATTGATTTTCTCGCATCTTTTCGGCAGACTGTTAAAAATAAATGACAGGATGTTTATCACAGAGCAGCATGATGGTAACTGATGTAGTGTTAGTGAGTTTCCTGTGTGACCACAGTTCATCACTCTGACTTCCTGTGGGCAGAAAGTGTCTCGGCAGTGGGCAGAGCCTGATTTAACGCGGCAGTATCATTTTCCACAGAGTGAGAGCAGAGTGCCGACTGCCTGATGTGTGTCCTTGATGATCTTTAGAGCTTTCCACACAGCAGCGCGTCATGAACCTGTCATGGAGTCGTGTGTTTGTGTGATGTATTGGTTTTGAAGTTGGCCTTCAGCAGTTCATAGTCCAGTGAGAACGCTCCCAGTGTGGCAGTGATGAAGGTGACAGGCACACCTGGAAATATGACACTGGTTCACTGCATTAAAAACATGATATTATCTGTTGGATTATGTTGCTCATGTTAAATCAGTCAGATGTCTGCAGAGACACCCGGGAATAAAAACTGGCTTTTGATTTTTGACTCAGAGCGGCCACACACACCTAGAGAAAAACCTCCGTGTCACATTTAACAGGTGGTGAAAAGGTAATTTTTATATAAGAAACAAATTTAATGTGATGTATTTAAGGGCAGGGCTGCACCGATAAGGATTTTTTCAACCAATACCTATTACCAATAAGTACCTGCTTTTCATGGCTGATAACTGGTAGTTTCACATTTTTGTATTTTAAAAGGAAGTGTATAAACTCTTTTACTGTTAGTAAACAGTGTGACGGCTTAGCTGGAGGCGAAACAGTTCTCCACAGACATTAGCTAGCAAGTTGTGTTGTCTTGTTTTAGACGATGGAGGAAGATGATGTGAGTGGTGCGTTCAGAAACACTCATTGTGAGTGTGGGAGCGCACTCTGACACAAACTGGAGCGTTGATAAATTGGGAGCGCTGTCTGAATGTAGCGTTGGGTTATCCAGAGCAGCGCACTCTCAGAGTGGCAGAGCGCACTCTGGACACTCTGTCTGTGGAGACGGAGCAGCAGAGCGCCGAGCGGAGTGAATGTGTGATTAACTTAACCGTTGGTTCATTCATGTAGAAATATAACGCTGCGTTTCTTCCACCAACAGGGCTCTCATTTTAGTGTAGAGCGTCAGACTGAATTTACCAACGCACCATGTCAGGTCACTCACTCTCCGGGACCGCCAGTGTTACTTGAATAAGTAAACACTGACCAACGGGACCAGACTGGCCGACCCGTATGCTCTCACTCAGTGGATGGATGATGTCACAGGAAGCCAATCTTACAAAGGAGGACCACACTTGTTTGTTTTGCTATGGAAGCTAACGTTAGCTAATGTGCTAAAAAGTTAGCGTTGCAGAGAAATCCAATCTTCCTCTTAATCCCTCCCCAGTTTCTGATGAGGTGGACATGATAACCCTTAATACACATAACCTTATTCATCCCTACAACAGGAAATACTTTTTCCCTAACCTGATCTGAAGTGTGCGCTGCACATGTGAGCATTTTTGATGATGGCCTCCGTCCAGTCCTTTGGTCTTATCACATTTAACCATAGTTGTCTTTGTTTTTGTTGACGGGCAGTGGCGGCTGGTTTTGAGCCATGATTCCTTCTATTCTGGCTCCCAATAACACAACAAGACAAACTGAAGTGAGGTTGAACCGAACCAAACAGTGCAGGTGTGACAGCACTCTAAAATGCAGTGGTCAACTTTCCAAGTTCACTGAAGTTGAATAGATTAAAACATTTAACTTCTCTATTGTTTAGAGTAAAGACTCTGAAAGCTTCATGTCTCACATCAGACTGACTCATATAAACATTATTTAGCTGCAGTTTCCACAGCTCTGTTTGTCGTCCATCTTGGATCAAGTTGTGACTCCTCAGAGAAGCATCCAGTGTCCTGGCTCAGACTCTGGTTCAGTCTCCACTGAGGCAGCATGTGTTTGACTGGCAGCCACTGGGGGGCGCCACAGTGTGAGGTGGCCTCATGAAGCTCCACAGAGTGCAGAAGTGAGGAGAGAGTGTCGGGCGACCAGCTGGAACTGTGTTTGTTTATCTACAGGAAGTTTTCTCTGACACACACTCTGCCTTCCTGTATGTGGGCGAGTCCTGAGCGATTACAGGAAGTCAGGATTGACTTCTCTGGGGTGGACAGATAAGAGGTAGAGAGTGTGTGTGTGTGTGTGTGTGTGTGTGTGTGTGTGTGTGTGTGTGAGACGCAGCAGCTCGTTGTGTGGTTTGTTAAAAGGGGAAATCCCTGTGAGGTGTTGAGGAAGAGGAGGTGATCAGTGTTCAGGCTGGACAACATCTCCCAGCATGCCTCAGGTCATCTGTGGGGCCCTCTGGAGAAAAGGACGTCTGCTCTGCTGCACACACACACACACACACGATCATAGATGTGATCTGGGAGCAGGTGGACTCATTTGAATGAATTTGCATGTTGATGTGGACTGAAGTTAGTGAAGCAGATTAAACACCAACGTTTCGACTCATCAGCTCGTTCTCAGGTTCATGTTCGTATTTTCGGTGCAAAGTCAAGGAAAGATCTTGAAAGGTTGAATTTCAAGGACTCTACGTCATCGACCCGCTGAAGGACTGTTCCAGTGTCAAGGATCCTTCGGATTCTACCGAGGACTGAGTCCTTCTTTCAGAGAAATTCCAAGGATGCGTGTGTGGATCCTCAGCAGGTATAAAATCCCCACAATGCTTTGCCCATGATTTGCTGGAAGTGAGCACCTGTGCCGGCGGAGCTCGGCAGGATTTAGACAAATATGTCATTTCTGTGGATGAATGTCTCCACCAGTTTTTATCATACGAGCACAGGGTTAGTTAAAAGTAAGAAAAATAAATACATGTTGAGGTCATTTGGTTTATGATTATATCTTGTGTTAAATAGTCTTGTATTCCACCCCCATTTTGTAGCAAAAACACCTAAAATGACATACCCAAATTAAAATGACTGTAGCCTCTGAACCGCTCTGACTACATGCATGCATGAGGTCTTGCCAGAAAGAAAACTCTCTGAAGTTTCTTGTGAAAGTGTCAGAAACACTCCAGGTGATACAGAGACAGAGTAATGGGCCTCTGAAGTCAGTAACAAGTTGAAGATTTTGCCTAAAATAAAATAAAAAATGTGTTTGAGGATGAATAACTGTCTGTGGCTTCATCTGAGCAGGTAAATGACACTGTGGGGCTGTAGGCACACTATCAATGAACACTTGTTTCAAATTTGAAGAAGACTGCTCAAAGTATGACCATTCTACAGTGTTTTTACCATGAAAAGATCCAGGCGGAGCTCCAAATGACAAGTCGGTCACTCTGCTTCAAAACAGTACTATCAGTGATCAAACAACACTCAGCCAGCTTCAAACATTGTACCTTATTGAAATCAGGTGTGATTATGATAGCTGATGTTGTTTATGACACAGAAACACCATAAAATATCACCAAATAAAGCCATATGAAACGTGAAAGTTATGATCCCACTTTCTAGACGGTGTATCTCAGCCAAAAATAGTGGTAGGAGTGAGACTCTTACCTTTTATAAACCAGCTACGTCCCCGCTAACAGCTCCACATAAGATCGCGAGTAATCCTTTAACTTTTCCTGTTGAAAAACACCATGACATGACTTGTCACCACTCATCGTGATGTTGGACTCTGTGTGTTTAGGCTGCTCTGGTGCCAAATACATAATAAATAAAAGAAAAACAATGTTATTTTTGAAAAGTCGAGAGCTTCCTGAATCCGGCAATACCAAACATCACATGGTTTGATGACGTAGTGCGCCTGGGAGATACCATTTAACAGAGGTGGAGGAGGGGAGCGAGGACGTCTGCGTCCTAGAGAGGTTAAAGCTGAAATGAGGTCGTCCGTCTGTGCTGTTTGTGTTTGTGCTCCTCACATGTCAGCGTGACGGTCGTAACACGTTTGGCTGCTTCTCTTCTGAATAATGAGAATTTACAGCGAACTCTGTTCTGAATCTTTAAATGAATCCTCTCTGTGTTTGCTTGGTTATCCCGCTGAGGACACGGCTGCTTACTGAAGAAATCGATACTTTGATTTGAAATAATTTCATTGATTAAAATTGATTTTATTGCCTCAGTGAAGCATCTGTGACGAGAGCTGCGTCCGTGGCAACAGTCTGTTGTTCAGGAAACAAAGAGGAGTAATAAACCCAGTTAGAGGAGGTCAGATGGAGCGCTAACTGATGACAGATGGTGTGTGTGTGTGTGTGTGTGTGTGTGTGTGTGTGTGTGTGTGTGTGTGTGTGTGTGTGAGAATGAGCCTCTCACCATGTCAGTGCTGACTCATGTTTACTGGCTGCAGACCGCCATGACTCCTTAATCTCTCTGATGGAGAGTTTTTTAACGATTTCCTGTTTCCTGTGTTCGAGTGTTTATGATTTTTATTTTTCACACACACAAAAACACAAGTTAAAGTTTCTGTTGCTCACACAGAACACTTCTGATACACCAGACAGATCTGACATCATAAAATACACATGAAACTGCTTCAGCTCGACTTTATTTAGCCCTAACCCAAAATAACAACAATAACACAATAAAATATTGAAACAGCAAAGGAAACAAAACAAACTAAAAAAAGCTCCTTTGAGTAAAAAGAGAGTAAATAAAAAAAACAATAAAAATAAACAGGAGGGATAAAATAAGGTAAAAAAAAAAAAGAAAGACAGACACATTAAAAATTCAGATTAAAAAGGTCTGTCTTTAATTTATGTTTGAAAATACAGAGTGTGTGTGTGTGTGTGTGTTAGCCATCCTGATGTCCAGAGTCAGTGAGTTTCACAGCTTTGAGGCGTTAAAACAGAAAACACTCTCAGCAGGATTTTCACAGGACACATGAGGAATATCTCAAAGTGAAGCAGTGGAGGAACTCAGTGATGTCTGATGTACGGAGGGGCGGCGTCATTTAAA
Organism: Epinephelus fuscoguttatus; assembly: GCF_011397635.1. Lineage (NCBI taxonomy): Eukaryota > Metazoa > Chordata > Actinopteri > Perciformes > Serranidae > Epinephelus > Epinephelus fuscoguttatus. The sequence continues at coordinate 40,117,919 of NC_064770.1, read as the reverse complement.
GCTTCATAAACCAGTATAAGAACTTTACTTCTAAAAGATACAGGGAGCATTGGCGGTTTGGTGCAACGTCTGCAGTGATCAGGTTCAGAGGGAGCTGAGCCAGAAGGCGAAGCTTTTGATTTCCTGGTCCATCTCCGTCCCAACCCTCACCTGTGGTCATGAGCTCTGGGTCGTGACTGAAAGAATGTGATCACAGATACAAGCGTCTGAAATGAGTTTCCTCTGTAGGGTGTCTGGGCTCAGCCTTAAGGTGCGGACACACCAAACCGACATCAAAGAACTAGCGGCGACGAAAGCCAACTGTTGTGTCGTCTACGTCGCCTCACGTCGCCCTGTGTCAGTTGCATTTGAACACACTACACGGACTACATCCGACGGCCAAGTAGCACGTACGTTCTGCGCCTGCGTGAGAGAGAGCGGAGTGAGAGAGTGGTACATCCTGTCAGCCGAGGGGTTTCCTATCTGTGCAGCCGAGCACCGCAGCACCTCCACGGACTATTACATCCAGACGGTCCCGGTGTTTCCTCCGCAGGCTCCACTTCACTCAGCTGCCCGATAAACCCGCTGCTTCTTCCCACTTTAACCTGAATAACAAACCAGGGCTCGGTGTGCTTGGATCCAAACGGAGAGCCGGGGCTAGCTCAGAGACTAGCGGAGGCTAACTGGCTGTGCTTCCCTCCGGTCATGCTGCGGCTAACGCTCCGCTAGCCGCTCCCAGCTAGCTCCGGTTTGTTATTCAGGTTAAAGTGTGAAGAAGCAGCGGGTCTGTGGGGCAGCTGAGTGAAGTGGAGCCTGAGGAGGAAGCACCGGTTAGCCCCGGTTTCACTACAGGCAGATTCACTCGCTACAGGGGTGAGGAAATAAAACCTGAACAGCCAATCAGAGTGATCTCTCTCACCGACAAGCTCTGCCGCCGATTCAACATGCTCAATCGGCCGAAAAGCTGCCGACGCCGAAGTGCCGAAAACTAGAGCGACAGACACTCACCGACGACCCGACTTTGGTCGACGGCCGACCGTCAGCTTGGTGTGTCAGGGCCTTTAGAGATAGGGGGAGGAGTCAGACATCTGGAGGGAGCTCGGAGTAGAGCCGCTGCTCCTTCATGTTGAGGTGGTTCAACATCTGATCAGGATCCTCCTGGTCCAGCTGGTAGGAGGCCCCGGGGCAGACCCAGAACACACTGGAGGGATTGGTCATCCAGTGAAAAGAGAATGACACCAGTCTGAACAACTGGTAATAAAAGTGTGAGTTAGTATTTCAGCATCTTATAAATAATAACGTTAAATGTTTCAGTGTCTTTCAGCTCGTTGTTTTGATCCGCGCTCAGTTTTTATTTCAGTGTTGTTGTGTTATTATCAGTTATTAATTCATCACCTCTCCTCCTCGTCTCAGACACACAGCAGATTGATCGTCTTTACATTTACATAACGAGACGACGTTTGTCTCCTCCGGTCACATGACCTGTCGTATTCAAGCATGTGCTGCTGTTCACTCATGCGTGCGTGCGTGCGTGTGTGTGTGTGTGTGGTTTTTAGACTCAATCCCATCATTCCTGCTCGCTTGTCATTAAGGATTAACACACTGACACACATCACGCACACACGAGAGGCCGCTGTGTGTGTGTGTGTGTGTGTGTGTGTGTGTGTGTGTGTGTCAGTGTGTGTGTTGCATCTAAAGAACAAGACGAAGTCAGACTGAGGATCTTTACGTGATGATGTCTCAGCGTTATTTTTTTTTTTAACTAGGCAGATAGTTTTCTTCTGCTGAGACCGGTCACACCAGGAATTATTTGTTGTTCACACACGCACGCACGCACGCACACACACACACACACACACACACACACACAGAGTATGGTTTCCTTGTGTAGTCACCTGTCTCTTGCTCGCTCTGCATCAGTGCTCATTTTGTCCGCTATGGTTTTATCTTCAGTTTCAGTCTCAGTTTGAGGTCACAGATTCATCAGTTGATTAACCAGTGATAGGACCAGGGCTGTAGCCAACCAAAGAAAATCTTGGTCGACTAAAGTCGCACACAATCTTCAACTAATCAATTAGTCGTGGGAATAGAAAAATCTGCACGTTATTTTTACTTGTGCAGTGGAGGACTGTGTTAAGTGCTGTTAAGTTTAGTTCAAATCAATCTTTATTATATAGTTGATTCAAAACACACATTAAACACATTAAACACACAGTAAACACACATTCAACACACAGTAAACACACATTAAACATGGCTTAATAGAGACAGTTTCAAACACAAATCAGCTTCACTATAACTCGCAGCATTCACAGACAAACACTTGTCTTTATCTGGACACATTTTCCCCACAAATACAACATGCTAATGTTATTAGCACAAGCCTATGGCATTTTACATTGTATAAATTAGCCTAGCAGCTAGCAGACTTTTCCTCTGCTCATATAAAACCATGAACAACAGCAACATGTAACAAAGGTAACGGCACCTAATTCAGCTCCATTACAGCTCACAAGGTTCACTGACAAAACAACTGTCTTATACTAAACACGTTTTCCAAACAAATACAACATGCTAACGTTATTAGCACAAGCCTATGGCATTTTACATTGTATAAATTAGCCTAGCAGCTAGCAGACTTTTCCTCTGCTCATATAAAACCATGAACAACAGCAACATGTAACAAAGGTAACGGCACATAATTCAGCTCCATTACAGCTCACAAGGTTCACTGACAAAACAACTGTCTTATACTAAACACGTTTTCCAAACAAATACAACATGCTAACGTTATTAGCACAAGCCTATGGCATTTTACATTGTATAAATTAGCCTAGCAGCTAGCAGAGATTTCCTCCGCTCATATGAAGCCAGGATAAATCACACACAAGACTTAAAATGCTATTTTAGTGGAGGCTTTATTGTCTTCACAATTTATTGTTTCTTATCTGTGAAATTAAAGTAAATCAAAGCTTTGTTTCCACTGAGGGAAATGGTTTCAGCTCACAGAGACAGACAGGAGGTCTGTGTCACCGTGACGCTGGACGTGAGGGTGGGCGAGTCCAACTTTCTGTCAACAACGGGGGTGTTTTGAAAACACCCCCGTTGTTGACAGGTAACTTAGCCTGTCCCCGCGCCGCAGGAAATAATGGATTAGTCCTGGAAAGCTGTTGATATAGCACTTTTCTCTTTATGAAAGTAACACGGCGATTATTCGACCAATGAGAATTTGGTCGGACAAGAGCACAGCGACCAAATAATCGACTAGTCGACCAGGAGACGACAGCCCTAGTCATTTCCTTGAAATATACACAGACATGGTGACAAGCTGTGTCAAAAACAACACATGTATACACAAATGTGAACACAAACAGCAACAATAAATAAAGTAATGAATGAAAATGAAAAAAGACAAAAATAGTTTTTTTTGTTTAATTTCAAACATCTGAGCAAAAACACATTATGAAAACACGCCGACTGTAAGACAAGTGAACAGGAAGTGCTAACATGCTAACTCATTTCTGGGAAGCTATAAACCCTCCTGTAATCTGGATGAGATCTTCCGTTATGATCTTCTTAACGACAGATGGATTTGTTGTCTTCTTTAATTTAACTCTGCAGTAACCTGTGTCAGAGTAACAGGTTACAAAAGTAACTTGGTACAGTAATATATACCTTTTTGCAGTAAAGAAGTAATATAACGTGTTACTGTACACCTAAAACTTTGACCATCACTTTAGTTTTTATATGACACACACTTTTAGTAATGACTTTAAAAATATAGATTCATTTGGAGCGGATTATGTGAAGGTCATATATTCTAATCCTCACTTCCTGTGGGCTACAGCAACACTAAACCCCTGAGCTTGCCTGAGAAGGACTAAATGCACAAAGCTGCTATTTTGAAATATCCCATGGAGAGAGACTCTCACTGCAGCCTGTTCTATTTTGTTGTGAAAATGTGGGCGTGCAGCCTCGTTCTGTGGACGATAAACCAGGTGCAGACTTCCATCTGTGTCACCGCTGATGAGGAAATACAGCGAGTGCTGGACGGAGCAGTGAGTGACAACAACCCCGCCCACATTTAAGAGGACTGTCTGAACACACCGAGGGTCTAGGTACCATGTCTGAAGGCTTACTGCTGGTTCTGAAGGGTTTGGTGGAGACCCTTTAACTGACTCCTTATCTGCAGGACGTTCTCAGTTTGGTCTCTGTGTCATGAAACGCTGTGTAACGTTTCTCTTCTGTTTCAAAAGGAAAAATCTGACTCCACTAAAATGTGAGCTTGTGTGAGTTTGAAACAGGAAGTGAGTGTGTGAACTATTTTAATCTGCCATCTGCTCACTGCTGCCACTCTGATGGTTTTTAAATCAGCTCGATGTGACAGACGAGGAGGAAGAACATCACTTACAGACGCTCAGTGTGTGTGTGTGTGTGTGTGTGTGTGTGTGTGGTTCAGATGAAGCTGTGGTCGGTGGTGTGAGTGAAGGATTCTCCGGTCAGTCAGACGCTCTGAATGTTTCGTTAAGTCATCATCAGTTGTTGTTTCAGAAACATGTAAATTAAACAACACACACACACACACACACACACACACACACACACACACACACACACACACACACACAAGCACATGAACACACACTAGCGGACGGACAGGGTGACATTCTGATACGCATACTCATTAATGGATTGCTTAGCAACGGCAGATGGTTGCCAAGCAACAACGTTACCAGCCAGTGAGTTGGGTGTGTTCAAAAGTCACAGTGTAGTAAAAGACGAGAGGGGGAGTGTGTGTGTATGTCTACTTGTACAGGATACATAGTGAGGACCATGTAAACATATTTTACCGACAGAGTGAGGACATTTTTGATAAGTGAGGACATTTTGGTCGCTCCTCACGTCTTCATCAGCCTGTTAAGGTTCAGGCTGACCCCCCCCCCCCCGACCATAAATGAGTTGTTTGTGTTGTTTGTGAGTTGTTTGTAAATGTGTTTGATGTGAAGCATTTGTGAAGAGATCTTCACAAATGCTTTTCATATATTTGTAAGATAATTAAATGTATTCACAGATATTTTATTTTATTCGTGGAATTTGTGTTTGCAGATTAGATTTATATTTGCAAAATAGTGTTTTGAGTTTACTAATGTTTTTGTATTTGTATAAATTGTTTTATATTTACAGATTGCACATTAACACTCAGACTGTTGATCTGTTCACACAAGGAGAAGAAGAAGAAGTCCTTTATTGTTACTGTAGCAACGCAATGAAATTTTTAAAAGCTACAACTGTGCAGGTTAAAGGTACAAATAAGTGAGAACCAACAGAAAAATAGCTCAGTCACATCACAGATAAAAAAATAATTATAATGATAATCCAAAAATTAAATAAGTAATAATGAAAAAATAAAATGAATAATAATTAAAAAGTAAATAATAATTAAAAATAAGTAATAATAAAAAAATAGCATAATTGATAATCCAAAAAAGAGAATAAGTAATAATGAAAAAATAAAATGAATAATAATTAAAAAGTAAATAATAATTAAAAATAAGTAATAATAAAAAAATAGCATAATTGATAATCCAAAAAAGAGAATAAGTAATAATGAAAAAATAAAAAGGAATAATAAATAGATAACATAAGTAATAATGCAACAATATACTAAATAATAATAAAAAATGAAATGAATAATAATTAAAAATAAAATAGTAAGTAATAATCCAAAAATATTGACACTCAATAACAGTTTATTTTTATTTCAAATTAAAATTATAATTTGCCTCTGCAATGAAAAAAAAATTTTCTTCAGACAGCGTTTTAGCAGCGCTACCAGAAGGAACCCAGCGATAACCAACCAGCTGACTGACCCTGTGGATCACACTTAAACCAGCTGTGACGATTTTCACCCAGTAACACTGTGGTGTTTACACGTTGTCGTCTTCATGGACTCTCAGACGTCTCCTGTAGGACAGTGTGTTTTCAGGTGAAGCTCACAGACTCAGATGTTTCTGACATGATTGATTTTATTTTTTTTAATTAGTGATTTAAAAATTATCTTCAGTGACGTCTGTTTGTCTGAATGTGATGAAGTGAGTTTGTTCACCAACAGATGGTAAATTATACTGATTGCTCCCTCTGTTTCTGTTTGCAGGGGGTGTTGACAGGACGTGTGTGTGTGTGTGTGTGTGTGTGTGTGTGTGTGTGTGTGTGTGTGAGCCATCATGTTCAGAAACAGCCTGAAGATGCTGCTGGGAGGTAAAGGTCGTAAGAACAGTGGCGGTGGAGGTGAGTACGTCTGAGTGTTGTCGTGTGTCAGGATCAACTCACACAGATTTGGTGTCGGGTCACAGATATGTTCTCCTGGTGGTTTCCATGGTTTCACACAGCGTCCTTCTGTCTGTCTGTCTGTCTGTCTGTTAACAGGTGGTCCAGAGTCAGAGGGGTCAGAGGTCAGGATGATGGAGGGATTCACTCGTTCACTTCCCTCGTCTCCCCTCCTTAACCTTCGTCTGGCCAAAAGACCTGGTAGGACTCTTTGTCTGTCCATTCATCCACCTATCTATCTATCTATCTATCTGTCTGTCTATCTGTCTGTCTGTCTATCTATCTATCTATCTATCTATCTCTCTATCTCTCTGTCTCTCTGTCTGTCTGTCTGTCTGTCTGTCTGTCTAGGAGGAGGAGGACGAGGAGGAACCATGATCAGAGTCTCCTCGCTGTCTTTCCGATACACAGCTGTGACCTGTTACACTGAGGCTGATGGGAGGTGACCTTTGACCCTGAATCTGATCAGCCCTCTGTGACTTCTTAGAGAGAGAAAACACAGAAATGTAACCTGAGCTCGTTGCTGCCTACCTCCTCTCCTCTCCTCTCCTCTCCTCTCCTCCAAATATCAGTTCAGCCATTTTGCATAAATCAAACTGGTTTAAGCCGGTCCATCAGACCGGACAAACCAGAAATCGACCCAACTCTGCTAGCTGCTAGGCTAATTTATACAATGTAAAATATCATAGGCTTGTGCTAATAACGTTAGCATGTTGTATTTGTGGGGATAATGTATCCAGACCTTTGCTCTTTCCTTGAACTTTCATGCAGTGGATCAGGTGATTCCACGTTGTGCTTCCTTCGACCTGGACCACTGTGGGAGTTGCTCGCACCGCCATGTTGGGTCCCTCTCTCCTTGGCTCGGGCCACTTTCTTCGGAAGACTTTGATGTACACCTGATCACCTGGCAACACTGGTTTCTCAACGACTCGGTCGAGACTGAAGACCTTCGAGACTGTCGAGATTGAACTATAGACAGCATTTAGCTACTTCATAAAGACTTTAAGCTCAATCTGCACTTGCTCTAGCGGGGGTCCCTTGTAGGGATAGGTCGACCTGTGAGCATTTCTTGCTGGTTAGTTGAGAGCTTCTGTGAGTGTACATGCGATAACTCATCAGTGCGAAAGGCAAAGCATCTGCCCAGTTCAGTTTCGTGCTCGCACAGATTTTGTTTATTTTCGATCCGAAAGTCTTTGTTTGATTTGTAGTTGTTGTAGAACTTCGGCTACTTTAAGTCCCAACGTGGAGCCATTGTCTGAACGTATCTCTGACGGGACACCAAAACGTTGAATGACTTCTCTTGACCGAAACTTGATGACAGTTTCTGAACCAAGATCTTTTGGTGGAACTGCTTCCCTCCAGCGTGAGAAACGATCTATGATGACATATAGCGTTTCGCCTGCACAGATTTGATCATGTCAACGTAGTCTACCTTAACACACAACTATAAATCTGCTTTCATGCAGTTTGTCATTCAGCCTGAAAATGGGAAATGTTCTCGTCTTCACCTCTTCCTCTCTTGCTCTCTGCTTGTGTCCAGCAGACTTCTCTCTTATCATCTGTTTTTGTAAACCTCAGGACGACTTTAAATCTCAGTCCAGCTCTTTGCGTCTTGGCCCCGACCCCGTCTCTGTCTGTTTCCTGTTGTCACTGAGAAGATCTTTTTCTGTTGATTAAAAACATCAGCGAAACGTTTAATCGTCATTTAACTCAGACTTTTTCTTTGCTTCTTCTCTTCTAACATTTTTCACATTTTCTGGACGACGGTGGATTATAACCCTCCGTCTTCACTGTGATTTGTGGCGAGACGCTCTTCTGTTCTCGGAGAAACAGTTTCACTTTAATTGCAGCATTTCTTTGGTCTGCCGACCTTCATCCAAGTCTTCCTCCAGGATCTCCTCTCTGGCTGTTTTTCTTCAGCCCAAACTTTCCTCGACATGTAACTGATTACTCCTCTCTGCGCTCAGCTCCTCCTCTGTGTGTGTGTGTGTGTGTGTGTGTGTGTTGGGTTGGAGGAGGGGAGGTTTTGATTTGCAGTGCAGTCAGACGAGGGAGGTCGTCTTTCAGAGCAGATATGGAGGCTGAAAGAAAAACTCTTCAGCTCTTGGAAACTTTACTTCTCAAGCCTCCGTCTGAAGAGAAGCTTCATCTGAGAGGAGATTTATTTTTTCCACCTCAGGCTTCAGCTGTTGTTGCTCTTTCTGCCTGGTTTTAGGGAGGCTCTGGCTGTGAGTGAAAGAGGGCTGCATTTTTGGGCAACAAAGGACAATAAGCAGAGGATTACATGGTCCTGATCTGCTGTGTGAAGACTTGTGGATTCTGGTTTCAGCTCTGAAAGTAACGGCAGAGTTTAACTGAACATATGAAGAGTCTGACCTCAGTGTTCGTACGTTTGACCATCCTTATTAACTGCGGCCGTTTGGCTTCAGAAGTTGGAGTTCCTCGAGTGTTTTTTCTTCTCTTATCTCTTTATTCGTACCTTCTTCATCTTCCTCTCCCTCTCTCCTTTGTGTCCTCTGGAGGAGGAGGAGCTCAGGACTGGTTAGTGATGTCATGTGCGTTAAACTTCCACCAATAAAGCTTGATGGAGACGACCAACAGCACGACAGAGATTCAACAAACTGCTGAGTTGAAGAATCTCGTCTGTTGTTCTCGGTAACGGCTCTTTGATTTGTCGTCTCTACATGGAACCGCTCTGAACCAATCACAGTGCCACCGCCAGCTAGCCATGGACTGCACGGCGGCGATTTTGAAAGCGTGCGCCCGCACCAGAGCAAAGTGGTGTCGGCATGAGCGGTCCTCCATCCGTCACCCGTGGAGACCAGCAAGTGGCTGCAGCTGCGGCGGACATGTCACGGCGGCAGGGGTCGTCAGTCACACCTCTTCCCTCGTGCGGCGGTTGTTGTTTTACACCTGCTGTTGTGCGTCGCATGAGGAGAGATCTGAGCTGTGTCGGGAATGGGTGGATCGTCCTGGTGGATCTCAGAGAGGAGGAAGAGGAAGGAGTGAGGAGGAAGGTGAGAGTGAAGGACTCTCTCTGTAGCAGGGTCCTTGTTTTTGAGGCCGACAGGTTTCTGTCAGGGTCGAGTCAACCCGTGGGGCTTCTTTGATATTTACTAATGAAAATGTTATTTTGTGTGAGCGGTTCATCTTCCTCCATGATTTTATTTATTTGTTTATTTTTACCTTTATTTAACCAGGAAGTCCCACTGTCGTCCACATATAACCAACACTTTCAACACTCACTGACACGCATGCAGCATGACTTGATTTTGCCTGCTCCTGGACCAACATTGCAGTCAACCAATCACAGCCCTCTGACATCATCAGTGTGCTACTCCTGTGCTTCTCTAGAGCTGAGCTAGTTTTACAAATTTATGTTCGTACAATTAAACAAAATCCTCAGTAACACTGAACAAAAACCCTGTAAGCTACTGCAGGGTTAGCGAGTTACCTTGCTAACTAGGTATGCTAAGCTAACAAGTAAACATTTAGGGCAATGGGCTAAATTGTTGTTCACTAACAGTAAGAGTAAGAATATTGTTATTTTACAGTTGCAAAGGACACATTTTCCCTCCGTCTGACAGCCTCGTCAAAACTATTTTTGCGAGTAAACTTGCCAATGGACAAGAATACTAGCAGGCTAGCTTGCTAACTAGGTATGCTATGTTAAGCTTGCCCATAGACTAGAGTGAGAATAATATCATTTTTCCATTGCAAATTTCTCCCTCCTTTTTTCCATCTTGAACTTGGATAGATTTGGTTGATCCAAAACCGTCATCATCATCATCATCATCATACTGATTCTGGATCTCTAGTTTATGTCAACATAGTAGTGATATTCAAGATCAACATGACAGTGATAGGGAAAATATGTCTTTTGCAGGTCTTTGCAGCTGTAAAATCACATTATCCTTCCTCTTAATGTTAGTGAACAACAATTTAGCCTATTGGCAAGTTTACCTGCTAGCATAGCTAACGTAGTTAGCAAGCTAACTCACTAACCCTGCAGTAGGTTATGAGGACTTTGTTTAATCATAATAACTAATTTTGAAAACTTACTCAGCTCCAAAGGAATTTTGAAAGAAGCACAGGAGCAGCACACTGATGATGCCACAGGGCTGTGATTGGTTGATTGCAATGTTGGTCCAGGAGCTGGTCCTACTGGGCAAAATCATGTTGTAGCATGCACATTCCAAAACACGCACTCCAGCGTGTAACTGACACTGATGTCTAGTGACACGCTTTCCCGTTCAGAGCACCTCTGATTAAACCGTCTGTTAGAGCTGAGCAAAAACTTTTTTTCTATGACTAAGCGACCAATGAAATCTTGCCGACTAATGACCTTTCTGGTCGGCTGTTAGGGGGGCGGCCCTACTAATGGCTAACGGTACCTGAATTCTCTTGTCAGTCACTTTGGTTGTTAAATGATGTTGTCTGGTCGCACCAGAAAGTGTCGCAGAGGAATTCATCCATGCTTGTTCCAGGGCTAGCTGGTAAACAACTGTAGCTGACGAGCTAACAGCTAACATGCTAACACCTGTCAGTTGCAGATTTTCTTCCTGTTTTCTCTGTACAGCGCTATCTCTATGGGACTTACCTGGTTACAAATGGGTTTAAAAATAAATAAAACAAAAATTAGGCTGTGTGTAGAGCAGTAAAAAGTACAGTAGTTCTCTCTGAGATAAAGTATGTTAAAATTGTACTCAGGTACGTGAGTAAATGTACGAATCATATGTGGTCTCTGCTGTTCATCAGTTGTTGACTCATAAATGTCAAAGATGAATTCAGCGATGTCAGAGAGTCTTTGGTGTCTCTTGGTTCTGATTTTTAGCTTTTCTGTCGTTCTCAGCTGGTTTTAAAGTCTCAGTCACATCTGCTGTTTTTGTGGTTGAAAACCACGACACATTTCTGCGTCAAAAACGAGGCAACAAACAACATGTGTTTATTATGGCTGTTCACATTCGAAGGCAGGGCGCTGTCACAGGAGAAGGAGGTTGAACCTGCAACCTTCTTACCTGAACAATCAGCATGTGAGGTGGAGAAGGAAGGGAGGAAGGAAGGGAGCAAGGGAGGGAGGGAGGAAGGGAGGGACTGAGAAGAGGAATCAGCAAAGTGGAAAAGTCTCTGTATCTGATCTTTCCATTTTATTTTTCTTCTTCTAAAAATGACTCACACACCCTGTCATTGACTGACCACACACACACACATGTATGTGCAACTGCACACAGACACACACAGACACACAGACACGCACACACACACACACACATACACACACAGTCTCCTCAGTGTGAGTGTGATGCTTCTCTAGTCCAGCAGTCAGCAGTTTATAGCTGTATAATTACAGACTGTCGGAGAAACAGACTGCTGTGGCTTACAGTGTGTGTGTGTGTGTGTGTGTGTGTGTGTCTACTCGTGGCATATTTAGGTCATGATAGTGAATATATTAACGTGGAGATCAATTACTGTTCCACACACAATCTTCCCAGTGGGCTTTGTGTTTGAGTTCATGCCTCGGTGTGTGTGTGTGTGTGTGTGTGTGTGTGTGTGTGTGTGTTTCAAGTTCTTTTGTTCTATTTTCATAACCTCCTCTGATTGGACAGATCTCATGTTGTGAGGAGTCGATGGTCAGACTGCAGATTCAGTTTCTGTCTCACAGCGCCCGTTCACTCTGAGTGTTTTCATATAAAGTCCTTTTAAAACGAACTGAACTCAGTCCTCTGAAAGTGAACCAAAAGTGAACCAGTTCACACTCTCGCCTTAATATAATAAATACATTGATATAGTTTTGACGTGTCACTGCCTTCAGATGAACTAAAACTGGAGGAGAATCTGAGTGTTCCTGTTTGACGTGTTCTACCTTCCACATCTGGAGACGTGCAGTATCTGCCGTGGACCAAACCGCTCCTCGTCCTGCGTCCCTGCAAGTGTTACAGGCCAATGTGGGTTTGTCTGTTTTATTTAAGCGTCCCAGGTCAGCATCATGTGATCCAGACGGCTGAATACAACGACACAGAGCAAAGTGAATCTGGAGCGCTTTGTGTTCACAGGTCACAGGTGAACTGTGCCACAGTCTGAGTTCTCTTCAAGTCTTCACTGAGTCCATTTAGAGGGCTGAAAAGGACCAAGTGTGAAAACACCCAAAGACCCTGATCACACAGGAAGTATTTTGCAGGTTGCAAAACATGAGGCGCGCCCCACTGCCTTTTTTTTTTTTTTAATTGAATGCCAATAGTGAAAAACACTTGTTGCACCTTTTTATTGTTGCCAGGCAACCACCCCATCACCTCCTCACCCTAACCTTTCCGTGTCATCAGTCTACAGTTTGTGTATCCTGCAGTAATCAGTGTGTAGCTGCTGCCATGTTGAGGCAGAGGGTGCTGTCTGTAGCTCTGGTTGAGGGTGAGAGGCTGTCAGCAGATAAACAGAGATCTGTGTGGGTACATGAGACCCTAAAAAAGAGGCTGGATCATGGGGAGTACCACCAGTTGGTCCAGGAGCTTCTCCTCCATCATGGACATTTACAGTACTGCACTTATCTGCTGTTTTCTATTCAGATGGTGCTAACTGTGCTTTGTAAAGTCGTATAGCTCTGGGTATCCAGCAACCACTACCACCAGTTTCTCCTCCATTGGTTACCAACTGTAGACTTGTTGTCATGACCATGACGAAAAAAGCAGAGATGACGTGTGGCGCTTTTTCAACTCTGAGTTAAAGTTTTTTCAACTTCTAAACTGAAAAGGATCTAAATTGATTGAAAAAGCACATTGATTATAGTAGATTACATTTCTGCCAATATATACCTGGCATAAAATGCAGAGTGTTAGCTAGCAAGCTAACATTAGCACTCGCAGAATTGTTCAGTCCTGTTTTCTTCAGTTTTGGTTTTTGTAAATTTGACCTTAAATTAAATTCCCAGTGACCGCCCACATTAGCTGCCATGCTAACAACACACCCAACACGCCATCATGCTGTACAAAGTGAAACAACAGGAAACAGTAAAACTTACAGCTCCCACTTGTGAAGTTGGGTCATGGACAGTCGGTACTGATCCATGTTTTATCTCCAGAAATGTAGTGAATCCTGCTTTGTACCGGCTCTCGTTGAAAAAAGCAGTCCGAAGTGAAATGGTGAGCACACACGCAACACTTTAGCAGCTGTAGTGGGGACATTTATGTCATAAACAAAATGAATCCACTGGGTCTTCAGATCCTTGGACATGGCAAGTAAAGTAAAAAAAGGTCCTCTGTGGTCGTTTGTGCAGCCAACGACAGAGCGATGGCGTGGTCTCCTCTTACTTTCAACGTCTTTGTTTTACTGGAACGAACACCTAGCTTGGGATGTTATTTCCCCGCATGACCTCATGAAAGGAAGAATGTCAGATTAGCCTGTGTGAATATGTTTTCTGAAAGGTGGAGGGAAAGGGGTTTGTAAATGGGCTGAGGACACACATTTTAGTTTGTCAGTCTTTTAAAGTCATAAATCTAACTCTTACCTGTTAGCTTAGCATAAAGACTGAGATGAGCTATCATTGCTCCGTCCAAATGTCACAGTCTTTTCAGACACTCAGTTTTTTGGCATAAAACAAGTTTCGAGTGCAAAGATCTGATTTGTGTTAGGTCTTAAAAACTGCTCTCTCTGTTCCCTGTGACTGTTTTGGTAGATTTGAAGTGTTTGAGACAAACCCATTTCCTCTTCTCCTCTCTCTGCCGCTCTGCAGGTGAGGATGAGGAGTTAGGACCCCCACCCTCAGTGGACGAGGCGGCTGACGCTCTGATGACCAGGCTGGGTTTCCTGCTGGGGGAGAAGATCGTCAGTGGAGAGCCGGGGTCGCCGTACCACGCCCAGGATGATGGACAGGTGATCAACTCACACAAACACACATCCAGGATGTTTTACTGATCCAGGTCTGGGAGGAGATCCCCCAGGACACCGTCCTGCGACTCATCCTGAGCCCAGATGCTCATCTCTCTTGTCTTTCCCACAGAGGATCTCTCCGTCCTCCAGCCTGGCGAGCAGCAGCACCTCCCCCTGCTCCACCCTGCAGCCTCCTGCTGGAGGAGAGGGTGGCAACAACAAGCACGCCTCCTCCAACCACGCCTCCGTCACCTCCCCCACCTCCACGCTGGAGAGCAGAGACAGTGGCATCATAGGTGACACACTGCAGCTGCAGCTCCTTCACACACACACACACACACACACACACACACACACACCATCATTCTGCTAACACTCTGCCTCTCTTTTAGCCACACTCACCAGCTACTCTGCCGAGTCCGCCGCAGAGCGGGACGACAGCGGCGGCAAGTGTCCCGGTGACGGTTACCATGGCAGCAGCCTGAATCTGTGGCAGCAGGGGGGCCGGCCGGTGGTGGCCTCCACGTCTTCTTCCTCTATGGTGGCAGCAGGAAGTGTGAAAGATGGCTTCCTGTACAGCACGGAGGACGTCATGGCCGCCTCCACTTACAGCCTCAACAAACTCCACCCAGACCGAGGCCCTGGCTCCGCCCGCTCGTCAGGCTCCACCCACTCCATTCCTCTCTACCTCATGCCCCGGCCGAACTCAGTGGCTGGTAAGTGTGTGTGTGTGTGTGACTCAGAGCTCTCACACACTTCCTGTTAGGAAGGAAATCCATCACTCTCTGTCACATAGTGAGGCTGATTCAATTCTGTGTCCACACTGGACAGTGGACACACAGTGGACACAGAATGAACACACAGTGGACATGTAACGAGAGTCAGGTCTGTTTAAGCTGCAAACGCACAGAAACATAAAATGGAGGCGATGATGAGCTCCGTGTCTGTAAACGACCAGTTCACATCTCATCCTCCCTTCCCTCCTTTCCTCCCTCTGTGTGTCATAAGAAGGAAGGAAGTGACATGTTTGGCATTTCTCTCACTCACACACACTCACATACACACACACACACACACACACACACACACACACACACAGGATACGAGGCGCAGCTGTGGCGTTCTCGGTGGTGTTAGAGGATTGTAACTGGTTCGGTTGGATCAAACTTCGGGTAGGTGTGTTTTTGTTCTGATTCTTCAGACTGAAGACGACTGAATATTTGCATCCTGTGTCTGTGCTGTTAGCTTCACGTTAGCTTTTATCAGCAGCCGTAGTTAAAGTCAGGACGCCGCTCTCCTCAGATGATACCCTACAGATCCTGCCTGTTCTTGACTTCACGAACGATGGATCAGAAAACATTTAAAATCTGAAAAATGTGACTTGAACGTTCTCCTGTTCGTGGTTGTATTTTCAGATGTTTATGTGTTAGGTGTTCATGCAGAGGTTCCTACAGGTTGTGGATTTATTTGTTGTGCTCGACACCTGAGCAGAGGCGGAGCCACAGGTTGTAAACAGTCAGGGTCAGACCAAACCCAGGGGTCCGGGAGGCGTGCTCTTTGTGGGAGATTTTCCTTTTCCCATTTGCAGCAGCCGTGTGTGTTATTCTTCAGGTCATGTAGGATCATAGAACACCTCAAATCTGTACGTCATTTGGGAAAAACATGAAAGTTGCCATATAATTTTGTATAATTATTGCCCAACTGTCTTCATTAGTCAGAAACCAAATAATAATAATAATAATGATGTGCGGAGTACGGGTGTGATGTGTTCGTGTTTTCTGACTTTCAGGAGGATCCTAGCAGCGCTGTTCTGAATAAGTTGTAATTTTTGCAGACTTTTGCCAGGAACTCCCATTAGAGGGGTGTTGCAGTAATCGAGCCTGGAGGAGACAAAGGCATGGACTAGTTTCTCTACATCACAGAGGGTGAGAGAGGGACGGAGTTTAGCGATGTTCTTAAGGTGAAAAAAGCAGGATTTACACAGATATTTAATGTGATTTACAAGTGTTAGGTTAGGGTCTATCTCATGCCAAGGTCGGTAACTGTAGATGAAAGGGGGATGTCCTGGCCGGAGAAGGTGATGGTGGTTAGAGAAGATGACTGGACCTGATGAGGGGTGCCAATAAGTATGGCTTCGGATTTGGAACAGTTGAGTTGGAGGAAGTTACGACTCATCCATGCTTTTATCTCCTCCAGGCAGTTGGTGAGTGTGGACAGAGGTGAAGATGAAGGTGGTAGAGCAGTTGAAGGGGTTGGGTCAGTCCTGAGATACAGCTGAGTGTCATCGGCGTATGAGTGGAAAGAAATCCCGCACTGTCAGATGACACAGCCAAGGGGGAGCATGTATATAATGAATAGAAGTGGGCCAAGGACAGATCCTTGAGGGACACCACATGTAACGGGGAGGGTTTGGGACCTTGCAGTTCCCAATCTGACGAACTGTGTCCTCCCAGAGAGGTAAGAAGTGAACCAGTCCAAAGCGGAGAAACCAGAACAAAACAACCCAGTGAAACACAAGCTTAACTGTTTGTTACTTCACATAGAAATACAGCACTCAGTGCTCTCATTTTAGTGTTGTCCATCGTTTTTCCAACCTACTTTAAACATGAAACTGTCTGCGTTCCCATGGAAACTGCATGTCTTGCAGTCGAGTGCTGGGTGTAACCTGTGTAACTACAGCAACAGAAAGTTTGCTTTCACTGGCCTCTGCAGCAGCTGCTCCTCTGATCCACTGATGAGCTCTGATCGATAAAACTGCCTGACTCAAACTCAACAATCTGCCACTGAGGAACCAAACACCCCTCAGAGTTATGCCTGTGCTGCGTTCATGGACCCAAAAAAACCTCCTAATTCAGTCTCAGCTGTATCGAGTTTACACACATACACGTGTCTGACCAATCACGAGCTCAGATCAGATTGTGAGCACACAAATTGGCTCACACAGCATCGAATAACAAATTAAAACCAAACTTATAAGAAAAACGAACACTTGAACATCAGCGTGACGAGTGCTACTGAAAGTGACCGAAACCATCTTTGGGAAAACATTTTTATCCTGCAGCGTGTCACCAGGGGGCTGGACAGTTCTCTAAATGTCTGTCGTCTCTCTGCAGCCACTAGCTCCGCCCACCTTGAAGACCTGGCCTATCTGGATGAGCAGCAGAGACACATCCCGTCGAGGACGTCCCTCAGGATGCCCAGACAGAATTCTGGGAGTCGTAGTCAGCAGGACCACAGAGGTAAACACATATACATGAATGTAGGCAACTTTTTAAACACACAAACAGAATCACAAGGCTCTCCTCTTCTTCCTCCTCTTCCTCTCCTCCCGCAGTTCGTTTCACTCCCTCTCTCAACCTGAAGCCGCTCCACTTTGAGGTTTCCGGTCTCTCGTCTGATTGGCTGTTCACTGGCAGGGAGTGGCTTTTCCAGGAAGTGGACGCCTGTCTTCGCAGCGGCGACCCAGCGACCAGTCGGGGCGTGGTGATCGTCGGCAACATGGGCTTCGGCAAAACGGCCATCATCGCCCGTCTGGTGGCTCTCAGTTGTCATGGAAACCGCTTGTGGCCCACCGTTGAAAGCAGCCAGACGATGCCCAAACGTAAGTAAAGAGAGACTTTAGATATTCTGTCAAACAGATCTTGTTCAAAGATCTAAACATGCAGCACAACTCCGACTGTTTATCAGAAGGTTTCAGGTTTTATGTCCCGTCAGCTGATCTGATCTTGTCACGTTAGCCAGGTGAAAGGGATTATACTCCAGGAAAAAACTCTCAGTTCAGCTCAGTGCAGAGAAGAAAATTGGAAGTGAGGAAAGTAAACAAACAATTTAAGTCAAGAGCGTGAGATGGATCCAAATTTGTTATATTAGGTAAAATTTTTCTTTAGTCACTGAATTCCTATGGCAGAAACGGTTCATAATTGTGTTGCTGTTCACTAGTACACGGTAAATATACGGTTCTTTAAACTTTGGGTTGTTTTGTTAACATGCTAACTGGCTAAGTAGCGTCTTGAATCAGTCCTGTCGGTCTTCCTGTTTCCCTTTTTGAATGCAACCACCACCGTCTGCTGCTATGGAGAGTTATTTCCTCTCATAAATGAGACTTTCAGGAAGTTTTCTTCATGAATTCGAGGTAACACAGCGTGACTTATTAACAAATGGTAATGTAGTCATGTCTTTCAACTATCCTACCAAAGCAGCATGACTTTTCATGGTTCATTCAGCTCATGCACAAAAATTTAGCTCCAGAAACCAGAAGACATTCCAGTAAGGCAGTAAAACAAGGTTTTTGTCCCAGTGTGGTTTCAGAAATGTTTTATCGTTAGATTTCAGTATCACACAGTTTACCAAGCTCTTGGTCAGTGACTGAAGGCGACACGCAGCAGTAAACTCTTGGCAGGAACTCGTATCACATGTTTGTTAAAAGACCCCCAGTGAGTTCTTGAGTCATGAAGACGACTGTATTTGTTCTCTAAGACAGAGCTGAGTCATCACACAGAGTCCAATAAAACTAGACAGACTCAGGATCAGCAACCAGACAGAGAGCTGAAACAGCTGCCAAAAAATACTACATCAGACAGTGGAGAAAATATGATTGAGATTCAGCTGAGAATGAAGAAGGCAGCAGACAGAGAGAGATGGTTTGTGTTTTTATGGCTCCATGTTGGGGATAGCCGTGACCAGAGGCAGCATGTTTTCAGGTTGTTCGTCCGTCAGTCCCATCCTTGTGAACATGGCATCTGAAGAACGCCTCAAGAGAATGTCTTCAATTTTAACACAAATGTCCACTTGGACTGAAGAATAAACTGATGAGAATTTTGTGGTCAAAGGTCACTGTCTCATTTTTGAATGTGATATCTCAAGAACAATGTGAGGGCATTTCTTCAAATTTGGCACAAAGGTTTGACTCGGACTCGAGGTTGAAGTGAGTAGATTTTGGTGGTTAAGGGTCAAAGATCGAGGTTGCTGTGACTTTGCATTCATCTAATTCTCGTGAAAGTGATACCTCAAGAGCATCTTAAGAAAATTCCTTTAAATTTGGCACAAACGTCCACTTGGACTCAACAATGAACTGATTGGATTTCGGTGGTCAAAGGTCAGTGACTTCAAAAAAGTGTTTGGGTCATAACTCCAGCATTCACACAATAATTCTGACCAAACTTGACACAGATGTCTAACAGGATAAAATAATGAAGGTGAAAAGGTCAAAGGTCAGCTTGACTGTGACATCATCATGTTTTAACGTCATATCTCAGGAACAGAAGGGGAGACATTTGGTCAGATACTGAATTGGTGACTCTAATCTTGAAACTGTGCTGATTGTATGGGCGGAGTCATACAACCACAGGGTGGACTGGTGGGCGGAGTCATACAACAACTGGGTGGACTGGTGGGCGGAGTCATACAACCACTGGGTGGACCGGTGGGCGGAGTCATACAGCCATGGGACAGTATTTTTAGATTTAAAACATATCTGATAACCATGTAGCGGCCTTCACCGCAGATGCAGAGGCTGTTTCTTTCTCCCACGACTCCCTGGGAAGAGGAGGAGGAGGAGGAGATGAAGGAGGAGGAGGAAGCTGTCCAGGGACTCCAGAGATGAGGAGGAGGCAGGAGGCAGCGCTGAGGAGGCTCTCAGGACAGGTAGGATCTGTTTAGATCCATTGTATCACATGACAGATTACAGAATACTGAAAAAGGGAATTTAGAACCTTGGGAACAAAAAAATGTAGGAACATAGGACCCTGGGAAGGATCTTGGAAAAATTAGACCATGGAAACTTAGAGCTCTTGGAACATAGGGTCTTGGTAACATAGGATCCTGGAAACTTAGGCCCCTGGGAACATAGGGCCTTGAGAACTTAGGACACTGAGAGCATAGGACCCTTGGAACATAGGAATTCAGGAACTTAGAGCTGTGGTAACATACTACCCTGAGAATTTAGGACTGTTAGAAGATGGGATCCTTGGCTGACAGTATCTTGGGAACATGGGATCTTGGGAACGAATGAGTTTTTGAACATAGGACCAGGGAAACATTGGACACTTTTAGCATAGGATCTTGGGAACCTAGAACCCTGAGAAATTAAGACCTTGACATCATAGGACCTTGGGAACATAGATACACTCCTGGTACACAGAATGCTTTAATACTGATTTGTGATGCTTATTCAGATACATTTCATCACAGATTTTTCTCTCTAAAAGTCTGCTGAAGAACTCCACACCAACAAACTCAGATCGATCCAAACCTACTTCCTGTCCGTCTCTGCAGGTCGTCTCGTATCACTTCTGTCAGGCTGATAACTGTCACACCTGTCTGGTTCCCGAGTTCGTCCACAACATGGCGGCGATGCTGAGTGACGCCCCTCAGCTGTCGGTCTATAGAGAGCTCCTGCACCGGTCGCCACAGCTGCAGAGCACGCTCAGTCTGCGCTCCTGCATCCAGGATCCAAGCTCCGCCCTCCAGAAAGGAATTCTAGAACCACTGGATGCTCTCTACAGAGGTAAACCCAGCTTGCATCCTGCCAGCTTCTGTCCAGTAACACCAGGAACTGAACTCAATCTGTTCCATGTTGTTTGTTCCAGAGAGGAAGTTACATGTGGAGGGGGCGGGGTTTATTGTGCTAATCGATGGGCTGAATGAGGCAGAGTTCCACCGGCCAGACTACGGTGACACACTGACTTCCTTCCTGACCCGAAATATCCAGAAATTTCCTTCCTGGTTGAAAGTCATCACCACTGTGAGGACCGGACAGCAGGTACACACCTTTACAGGATTTATACTTCTGCATCGAATTGACGCCGTAGCCTGGCGTGCACCTCCCCAGAAATGTAACTGCATGTCACAGCAGCGCAGACCAATCAGCTAAACTTTACAGCACTTCACAGAAACCTCCACCGCCCACTAGTGTTTTGGAGGTGTAACTGCAGAGTGACACAGGGTCCACCACATATGTATAAATCCGGCTTAAGCCTGTAAATTCTGATGTCATCAGGGGGATCTAAGGACAAAATAAGTCTGATCTTGATTCGTTCCTTATTGTCCTGAAAAACTCTACCGCCCTGCATCAGGTAAATGTTTAAGACAGCTGTAACAGGGTTGTTATTTTAACTTGAGTCGAGCTGGAAACGTAAAACAAACTCATGAAGTCAAACGAACTCTGTCTTTTTCATCAGGACGTCACGCGCTCTCTGCCGTTTCACTGCATCTCTCTGGACAGGATGGAGGAGAACAGCGCCATAGACCAGGACCTGCAGGTAACATGCACACAGTCTGTGCGTCCATCTGTCTGTCTCCCTGTCTGTATGTATATTTATGTCTGTCTTGTTTTTCTCAGGGTTACCTGATGCAGCGTATCCACAGCAGCGCAGAGATCCAGAGCAACGTGTCGCTGAGCAACGGTCGCCTCGACAACACGGCGCTGGCCAAGCTGATCAGCCACCTGAAGAGCCTGAGCCGGGGCTCGTACCTGTACCTGAAACTGACCCTGGATCTGATCGAGGGAGGATATCTGGTCCTGAAGAGCTCCAGCTTCAAGGTGAGGAGGAGGCAGGGAAGGAAGGAAGGAAGGAAGGAAGGAAGGAGGTCAGATAATTGAATCGCCTCCTCTGTGATTGTTTTAGTTACTTTGTTTCCCAGTAAAGTAGAAATATTTAAAGTGACTCACATGTTTTACGTCCGTCACATTCGCAGCTAGAAGAAATTTTCCTCGAGGGTTTTCTACCAGAAAGAGATCTCTTGGTTAAGCTTTGGAAAAGAGTAGATCTCTGTCTGAAAAGGGGTTTGTTGGAGAAAGCCTAAAAGAAAAACTTCTCCTACGAGAGTTATTTCAGCATCCAGTTGGTTCAGTCGTAGAGAATGTACAGCTCGGTCTTACAAATCTGATTCAGGGGATCATGATGTTGGGCTGAGGTATACATTTCTGATGCACTGAGACATTATTCAACTTTCCTGCATAAAAATTATGAAATTATCAGTACAGTAATTTCAATGACGTGTGTGAGGGGCTCATGATGCTCAAAAACTCATGAAACTTTGCACGCATATCCAAACTGATGAACATTTTGATATTTTATGGGTCTCATCCTCATTTGTAAAAACAAAATGCCCCCCCCCCCCCAACATTTCCATGAAGTGGAACTGCTTTCAGATAGATGGTGGAAAATTGGGCCGTACCCTAAACCCAGCAGGGCAGTCAGCCATGTTTATCTTGTGCCATTTTTGAGCATTTTTGGTCATTTCAGGAGCTGTACTTTGACCAACTCCTCCTACAGATTTGATTCGATTGAGTTCACCTAAAGACCTGCATCATCAAAAGTTGAGTTTGTAACTCAACCATACAAGATCCAATGCCCCAAACTTTATATGTTTGATGAATGTTGGCCCTGAACACATCTACATGTCAACATTTAGTAAGAGTTATAGTGCCACCTACTGGCAACAGGAAATGTCATGTTTTCTACTTCTAAAACAGCAAAGAGTACCAGCTCCATTTTCTCCAGAGCCTCAGTAACATGTCAGACAGATCCAAGTCAAGTCAAATTTATTTATAAAGCACATTCAAAAACAACCCAAGTTGACCAAAGTGCTGTTCAGTTAAAAATGAATAAAAGAGATACAAGTGTTGTAAAATAATAAACAGAACAAAAACAGCAACCAACATAGATCAAGACACAAATAAACACATAGGCAACATCAGGAGGACTCTAAAGCTTTTTTTTTAAAGAAAAGAATGGGACCTAGGACTGAACCTTGCGGGACCCTAGGTCCATTCCTAGATCCCATTCTTTTCTCCATCTACATGCTTCACCGTCCAATCATTCAAAAATATGACATCTCTTTTCACTGCTATGCTGATGACACCCAACTCTATCTTCCCCTCAATCCAAACGACCAAACTCACCAACATCCACAACTGCATCAATGAAATAAAGTCCTGGATGGCAGAAAACCTTCAAATAAATTAAGCTAAATCAGTCCACACAAAGACTCAGCAAGACCTAATTTTGATATGTCCCTCTAATGTTTGTGTGTGTGTGTGTGTGTGTGTGTGTGTGTGTGTAGGTGGTCCCTGTGAGTCTAGCTGAAGTCTACCTGCTGCAGCTCAACATGCGGTTTCCCACCCAGTCATCTTTCCAGAGAGTTCTGCCACTTCTCAACGTGACTGTGGCGTCACTGCACCCACTGACCGACCAGCAGGTACAGAACACGCCATCTGTGTGTGTGTGTGTGTGTGTGTGTGAGACTCCAGCGCCATCATCAGGTCAAAATGTTTATTTGTCCAAGTCGTCTGTGACCAGAAACCTGCAGTCGGAGATTTACTCCATGTTTAGTTCCAACAGTGATGGAAGAAGTACTCAGTTACTCTGTTGAAGTAAAAGTATTAACACCACTCTGTGTAAATACTCTGTTCACCCTCTGAGACCCACACAGAGACATTGTTGTCTTTTTAGGAGGAGACAGCAGGTCAGCAGTAGACGTCACACAGAAGCTGAGAACCTGAAGATTAATCTAAGAAGCAGCTGTGTGTGTGTGTGTGTGTGTGTGTGTGTGTGTGAGGTTTTTCTGGTCATAAATCTGCAGTAAAGCTTTTGTTTTGCTGAGACACCTGTTCAAACGGGAGAGTTTAGAGTTTATAGGGGCTGAGAACATTATGAAGGACGTGTATGACGAACACATGAGCTCACAGAGCTGCAGCCTCTCAGTCGTGTCGAAGTCGTCTCGTCAGTTCATCTTTGATTCATTGAACCTGGATTGTGATTCCAGCTGATCTGTGACTGCTCCTCTCCCCCTCCAGCTGTTTGAGGTGGTAAACGCCGGCGCTCTGAGCGGAGGGACGCTGCACTGGGGAGAGTTTGTGCACCGGGTGGAGCAGCTCTCGCCTTTCCTGCTGCGACGGAGCGACGGCAGCAGGATGCTGAACCACGCCTCTTTCAGGGAGTGGCTGATGTGGAGAGAGGAGGGTCAGGACGACAGGTTCCTCTGCGACCCCAGGTACGCTGACCGACAGCACACGTGTTCCCTTAATTTGTTCTACAAGCATCACGTTAGAAAAGCTGTATGGAAATCTTTAAATTTGATTAATTGTGCAAAAAAGTTTTCTGGAATAAGAGTTGATGGGATAAACGGGATGTGGGAACGTCCACCTCAGATCACCGATCAGCTGTTTCTGCTGACGGCGTCTCCAAAGACCACTGCTTCAATTTGTATTCGTCTCTGGACTCCACGACACGTGGTCAACACTTCCTGATGTGAAAGAGCAATTAAAAGTTGCACAACTAGAACAACTTCCTGAAGACCTCTGGTCATTTTTCTCCTGTAGATGTTCAGACGACTTGTTTTGTGTCTGCTTCTCCTGGTGTTTCTTCTTCTTCTGCTCTGTATACTGGCAGGTTACAGTGTGTGTGAACAGCTCCGGGGCCCAACAAGACTTTTCCCATTGATTTACGTTGTTAAAGACTTTATGAGTATCACAGCCTCCACAGAACGTTCCATTTCACCATCAGTATTTGATCCATTGTGTCCGATATCATTTTGAAACTCTCGGAGAGACGTATGGTTAAATAATTTTATCCCCATTCAAGTTAGCAGAGGGCTAAACAGGAAGTTAGCCACTCAGCCGGCAGAAGTCTCTCATGCTCCTGCTCTGTGAGCTCAGTGATGCAGACGCAGAGCAGATTGGGTGATTTAATCTGAGGAAGTCAAAATTTTTTTTGCTTCATGCGCCACTGAGCAACTTTCACAGAAACAGTAAATAGACAGGCGAAGGTAATGTGGTTGCACTGGGGCCCATGGGGGGTGGGAGGGCACTTGTGAATGAATCAGAACGCCACCTTTGGAACTACACCTGTGTTCATAAAAGAAAAGGGTTTATTTTTCTACTAACACAATCAGTTTGTTCTCTCCAGCTCAGACCCTCATCGATGATAATTCCCAGGAATCTTGTTGTTGATACCTGGGGCATCTCGATGGACTCAGTTGTAATGCAAGATAAATCCATATTATAGGATTTTCTGCCGCTAAAAATAATAAAATTAGATTTTTTAATGTTTAGAGATAATTTATTTCAAACCATGCAGCATAGGCACCTAAACCAACATTTGCATTTTCAGTGAATGAACTGAAGTTTGAGTGTGAGAGAACAAGGGTTGTGTCGTCTGCAAACATGATAGAAGAGAAGAGATTTGAAACATTTGCTAAATCATTTATATAAATAAGAAATAATAGTGGTCCAACAATGGATCCCTGCGGAACCCCACAGTGTAGTTTTGCTCTGTTAGAATAGCATCCCTTAACACAAACAAACTGAGCTCTGTTAGAAACATAATTTGTCAACCATTTATGAGTAACATCCTGAAAACCATATTTATATAACTTAACCAATAAGACATTGTGATTTATAGTATCAAATGCTTTAGAGAAGTCTTTAACTACTTGCTAGTGTGGACTGGAGCCCGTGGTAACAACCTTCTGCCACCAGGGCCCCGACCTCAACGCTGTAACCAGGTCTCCTTGCGTAAAGTGTAGCCTATACCGCCACCTTGTGATCAAAGTACACTTTGTCTATCCAAGTTTATTTGCTCCAAATCAGTTGATGTAAACACGCTGAGCTTGCATTTCTTTTTTGACAGTTCAACAGTTTGTGTAAAGCTCCAGTGTGACGGGTCCTAGGGGAAATATCAGCAGACGTGGAATATGATACGTGTTTTCTTCAGTGGATAATCACCTAAAAAAAAAAAAAAAAAGAATTGTGTTCTCGTTCCCTCAGAATGAGACGTTTATATCTACACAGGGAGCAGGTCCTCGTCTACAGAGATCACCATACTGCACCGCCATGTTTCTACAGTAGCCCAGAATGGACAAACCAAACACTGGCTCTAGATAAAGACTCTAGACTTTGAAAAACAGACACTGAAGCAGCTTTGTTCAGTGTTTTTACTGGTTTAAAGTTGGGTCACGGACAGTTGGTACCAATCCTGCTTTATCTTCAGAAATGTAGTGAATCCTGTTTTGTATCGGCTCGTTGAGAAAGATGTCTGAAGTAAAATGGTGAGCACACACATACGACACTTGAGCAGCTGCTGTGAGTACATATGCATCCAAAAAAAGAATATGCTCTGGTTCTCCAGATCCTCAGACGGAGGGAGAACAACTGACAACAGAGCAAAAGCTGTGTCAACATTCTGTCTGTCTGTGTCTCTGTCCGTCTGTCCGTCTTCAGGAGCGGTCACACTCTGCTGGCGTTCTGGCTCTGCAGACAGGACGGAAAGTTGAACCGACAGCAAACACTGGAGCTGGGACATCACATCCTGAAGGCTCACATCTACAAGGTCAGCGCACGCGCACACACACACACACACACACACACACACACACACACACACCTTGACTCGGTGGGTAGGGATGTGTATCTGCATACAGCGGGGCCACCTGTTTGAAGGACTCATCGAGTCGACAGCTTTTAAAAACAGCTGTTTACTGCTGAGCTGTGTAACTCTTGGTACATGCGACTCATCATCGTGGATTTTCAGGCCGTTAAGATTTCGCTCGGTGTCGTGAGACGTGATGATAACGTGGATCGAGAAGAGGAAGACGCTGAATAGTCCCTGAATGATAAAGACATTAAAATCCAGTATTTCAGGACGTCTGAATCAACGCTGCTGTCGCGTCTCCTCGTCAGTCCTGCAGGGGCTGTGGTTGTCCTACAGCACAGAGAGTCTGAGCCCTGCTCTGTCGTCGCTGAGGAACCTGTACACCCCCAACATCAAGGTAACACACGTCACACACACTCATCCACACACACCTGCTCACACAGCTGGACTGTAACCGTCTCCCCACCTGTCCAGGTGAGCAGGCTGCTGATTATGGGCGGGGCTGATGTGGATGTGCGGAGTGACGTCCTGAACAACGCCCCCCTGCTGTGCGTCCACGCTCACCTGGGACACAGAGACGCTGTAGCGCTGCTGCTCGACCTCGGAGCTCAGGTTAAAAAAAAAAACAAAACATGTTTGTAATGTTTGAGATGATTTGATTTTTTTCAGATAATTTAAAGGAAATTATCTAAATGATCACAGAGGAAGCAGGGGACCTGTTGAGCAAGAATATTTTGGGGTTTGCAACTTGATTAAAGTTTTAAATAGAATTTTTAAAATCCGTCAGCGTAGAAATGATGTTGAGATGTTTTGGAATTTTAACCTCTAATTAATCAAACTGCTATGTTGAGTCAGCACAGAGCAAAGGTAGCCGCCGACCCAGAGTCAGAAATTAACTTAACAACTCACCGGCCAAAGGGACTGGTAGATTAAATAATCCACCGACCGTGTATATTTGGCGCTCGGTGGGTGTTCATTCAGACCCTGTGTCTGCTGCTAGTTTATATTGATGATGTATATTTTTACTGGTCAACTTATACGCACATGCAGGAACAACGCTTTAATATTTAATTTTCTAAATGAATCTCACAAACTAGGAATCAGCCTCAGATTTTGTTGTGCACAGAATATTTTGGGGTTTGCAAGGTCTCTGGTGGTTGCAGTGATTCACAGCAGTTTAATAACCTGTTTTATTGACAGTTTTATTTTGTCATTGACTCCTCAAAATTACAAGACTTGTAACTGCTGCAGTTTTTTGATAAATCTAAAATGTCTCACATCACATCATAATAAATAATAAGCACTGTGGGGCTACAGAGATGCTACAAGTCCTGTTCCAGATGTGAGGGTTCATGTTTGTTTGGCACAGACTCAGCAGAAATCACGTCATCATTATTTTTATTGTTTATAGAGAAAATGACAGATATTAAATCATGGTTTTAATATCTGTCAGAATAATTACAACTCAGATTTTTTTCGAGGTGTCTCTGAGTGTCTGTCTCTCCGTCTGCTCTCAGGTGGGACACGTGGACAGCTCAGGTCGCTGTGTGTTGGTGCACGCCGCTCAGCACGGTCACCTCGACGTGCTGAGCTTCCTGCTGAAGCGTGCGGACTGGAGCTGCACTTCCTGCTGCGGCCAGAGGGAGGCGAGCAGGCGTCAGGCGCTGCAGCAGGCGCTGACCGCAGCCGCCAGCATGGGCCAATCAGAGCTGTTGTCGTACCTCCTGGATCTCCCAGAGGAAGACGAGGAAGAGGAGGAGAGACCTGAGATCAACACAGCCGACAGTCTGTGGGGGGAGACAGGTACCATGACGACTGTACTTCCTGTTACTGCTGATGAGTTGCAACTGCAGGGTTTTATTTTATTTGATTAATTTAAAATTTTATTTAGAACCAAGTTGGAGCAAATCTTCCAGCACATCATTACAATTTATTTTTCAAATAAAGTAATAAAGCGATCAAATAACCAAATAAAACATTTGACTGTTCATGTATGATATTATTAGATAATAGTGGTACAATAAATAAAAATAAAAATAAGATTTTTCAACCCTTGGAAAAACTGTTAGTGGTAAAAAAAAAAAAAAAAAAAAAAATCAGGCAGGAAGAAATAAACAAATTAATTCAACTGAATAAATTAAAATAAGTAATAAAAAAAAGGAAAGAAGATACTTTTTATTGTCAGCATGTTTGAGTAAAAAATAAATAAATAAAATTAATTCATTTAATGAATTGAAATTTAAAATAATTAAAAATAATAATCATTCAACCAGTCGATCAATCAAAGGATCAATTAACCAATAAATAAAATATTGTTTAAAAAATTACAAAATACAAAAAGTAGCATATACAAAACATTAATATGTGTGTATGTGTGCATGAAAACTTAAAACTTCTTCACTTACACACACACACACACACACACACACACAAAATTACGCAAAGTAGAATTACAAAAAAAAGCAAGAAAGAAAATACTGAAAGGGTCACATAAAAATACAAATATATAAATAAATAGTTAAAAATAAAAACAAAGCAGTAATAACAGGCACCACCTTGTGAATCCGAATATTTCAGTGGCAAACTGAACCAGAACTTAAGTTACGTCACATGTTGCTGTTAAAGGTTCTGCAGGTCAGAAGGTGACTTTGACTTTAAGGTGCATTCAACGACCTCCAAGACAGTAGTAAATAAGAGTGATTGTCAGTCAGTGGCTGCGGTGCTACGTCACTGACCTCTAGTGGAGGAAACTGAGCACTACAGTCCGACACAGCTGCCTCAGTTTACCAGGATCAGAACAACTCTGTCCCGTCCTTGTGACCACGATATCTCAAAAACACCTCAAGGGTATTTCTTCAAATTTGGCACAAACGTCCACCTGGACTCAATGATGACATCAATAGATTTTGGTGGTCAAAGGTCAAAGGTCAGTGGAGACGTACAGCCACAGGGCGGTGATTCTAGTTGGTGATGTCATAAGATCTGTTAAACAGTGTGAATTGGTCGTAACATGTTGTTACATGTTGACAGTGTTTCTGTGTGTGTGTGTGTGTGTGTGTGTGTGTGTGTGTGTGTGTGTCAGCTCTGACAGCAGCAGCAGGAAGTGGCCGCCTGTCTGTCTGCAGACTGTTGTTGGATCAGGGAGCGGCTGTAGAACAAGGCAACAGGCGCGGCGTCACTCCGCTCGTCAGCGCTGTGAGACGAGGACACTGGCAGGTACAGAACACACACACGCACACACACACACACACACACACTCGGTGGTGCTGAGCGTCTGTCTCCGTCTCTCGTCAGGTGGTGGAGCTCTTACTGAGTCACGGGGTGGAGGTCAACACGATGGACCAGCAGGGTCGAACTGCTCTGATGACGGCAGCCTCAGAGGGACATGTGACCAGCGCTCAGCTGCTGCTGGATCACGGTAACCACCTGTGATGTCACATCATCAGTGAGTGGAGGAAGACCTCTGACCCCACGTTACGCTCCGCCCTGAGATGAATCTCTCTTTGTTTTCCCAGGAGCGTCTCTTGAGCAGACGGACAGGGAGGGGTTAACGGCGCTGAGCTGGGCGTGTCTCAAAGGCCAGCTCCCATTGGTCAAAGAGCTGGTGGAGAGAGGAGCAGCCACGACTCACGCTGACCGCAGCGGACGCACACCTCTGGATCTGGCTGCGTTCCGCGGTGACCCTGAAGTGGTGCGTAGAACAGTCCGTCCCCGTCACAACGCAAGTGAAGGAGCTGGTGACGAGGCTCCTTCTGTTCAGGAGAGAAATCTGAAGTCAGTAAGAGATGTTAAATGTGGGCGTGTCTTCTCCTACAGGTGCAGCACCTGGTGGATCACGGTGCGTCGGTGGAGCACGTGGACTGCAGCGGGATGCGTCCTCTGGACCGGGCGGTCGGCTGCAGAAACACCTCAGCAGTCATCGCTCTGCTCAAAAAGGGAGCCAAGATTGGTACAAACACACGACTAGCATGTGTTCAAGCAGAGACACAGACAGGAAGTGATGCAAGAGAGGACACGTAGGATAGTACAACAGACGTGTAAATATACATTTTAGATTGCTGTTGAAAAAATAACGTTAGACTTGTGTTTGCCACTGGTTGTTTAAAGTGGAAGAAGAACATTTTTCCGCAAGCTAACGCTGTTTCCTCATCAGCTCCTTAATCAGGGACCATTAAGAATATAGTTTCACCACAGGTCGTTTTAGGAGAACCACCACAAGCAAACATGTTCTTTGTTTAGATTATCAAACAGACAATCGATCATAGAAACTTGTTTATGGCTGTAACGTTAGCTAGCTGAAAAGTTTTCTGACAGCTGAGTTGTAGCCATGAGAACTTCGCACAACCCACTGCAAAAATCCAAAATATCCACTTTAGTTATTGTTATTATTATTATCAGTGATCTAACCTACGTCACTGCTTTTGCTAATAACTGAGCGGCTGTGATACAAACCTGTTAGACGGCTGAGGGTAACGGATGCAACATGAAGCCGATGTCGTCAGGCAAGCACCGCCATTTATTGTTTAGTGTACCGACAGAAGTGAAATTACATGAACACACACAGAGATGCTTCACAGAGGAGAAGCCAGCCAGGCGGACGCAAAGGGAAGGGCGGTGAGTGGTGCCAACCATAGAACAAAGAAAACAAAGCACACTTCCTGTTCTCCTAAAATAACATCCCTCCTGATGTACAGCTGGACAAAAACCAAAACCTGCCAGGCTACACTGATGTTATCTTTCACACTAGCAGCCACACAAAACTCCAGTGTGTCGAAACTTTCAGAGACATATGTGGTAGATATGATCCTGAAGCCACCCAGCCCGTCGAGTGCCTCATACTGGTTACTGTGACACACAGATGGATCCGCTGTGATTTATTAAAATACTGATAACTGACAAACAGAAATCTGAGACTGAACACAGTAATCTTCTTTACAGAGGGAATCAAACGTTTGTCAGATATTTGCTGATATCACTGTGTGTGTGTGTGTGTGTGTGTGTGTAGGACCAGCGACGTGGGCCATGGCGACCTCTAAACCCGACATCCTAATGGTTCTGCTCAGTAAACTGATCCAAGAGGGAGACAGACTGTACAAGGTAACACACATGCACTCAAGAACACACACACACACACACACACAGCATGATTACCGATGAGGTCTGGTTTCTATGTGTGCATTTGCAGCAAGGTAAAGTGAGGGAAGGAGCTCACTCCTACCAGTCGGCTCTCCAGAAGTTTCCGGGCGATGAGCTGAAGACGTTCAGACAGCTGAGAGTGTGTGTGCTGCTCAACCTCTCCCGCTGCCACCGCAAGATGAACGTCAGTCCCTTTTATTTTGAAGAGAATCTCGTCTCTTCCTTCTTCGGTGTCAACACACCATCACAAACTCTTTTTATTTTCCCTGCAGGATTTTGGCCTCGCTGAGGAGTTTGCAACCAAGGCGCTGGAGCTGAAAGCAAAATCCTACGAAGCCTTTTACGCCCGAGCCCGCGCCAAACGTGGACGCAGGTAACGATGGTGACATGAGGACGTGTGAGACGATACCAAAGATGCCAAACCTGTTCCCAACTCCCCCATGCTCAGCACTGACTTCAACACCACAGTAAAAAATGAAAACAAAACAATAAATCCCACAAACAAACTCTTCTTTATTAAAAACATTTTTTATTATTATTAATCCTTGATAATCTGTCTCGAACACAAAGTACCAGTCTGTGTGGGTTCATGAGATTTTGGGGACGAGGAAACTGGAGTTGGTCTTCGCATTTGGCTGCTTGCCCCGCCAGCGTTCAGCGTCACATCACGCTGCTGTTGTTTGTATCAGAGTATAAATATGTGTGGTTGCCATCGCAAAGAACTAACAAAAGACACTGGTGTCAGTAAAAAAAAAACTCTTCTATTTGACGAGTTGAGGCGGAGCTGTCGCCGCACCTTCACTTGTCGCCGTCTTCCTCATTGTTGTTCTTACGTGCTGGTCGCCGTTCTTTCTCTTTCTTTGGCATTAAATATCAAGAACACTGGTATGCACCTAAGGTATTGAAGAAAAACCAGTGCCGTCATGTTTTCAGAATTTTGGTATCGACTTGGTACAGAAGTATTTGTTCTCATGACTTCTCTAGAACAGAAAGTTTTAAGTATTCTGGTTAGTTTGGATCCCCAGATTCTCCCTGCGTTGATTATTGCAGCACTGTCTTTATGTCATCTTCTGATATCGTACCTCTGTCTTTGCTTCTACTCTTCCTCACCACGCAGACAGTTCCATGCCGCCCTGGAGGACCTGATTGAGGCGAGCAACCTGTGCCCAACCAACCGGGAGATCCAGCGGCTGTTGTCCCGGGTCAAAGAGGAGTGTCGGCAGGCTGCACAACAACAACAAGACTCTCCCCCTCCTTCATCACATCGTGTTCATCAACAAAACGTGGCCGTTAATGAGGCCTGGAGCAGAGACTCAGGCTGTCTGCAGGTGCAGGACAGGGAGGGCCTTACTGAGGAAGAAGACGAAGAGGAGCAAAGGGAGGAGGGGAGTCACAGGGAAGGAGATGCTCCTCCTCCTCACTCCTCCTTCCACCCTCCACCTGTGGTTCAAAGTCTTGACACCCACGGCCGCCCTGGCATGCCATCATCCTCCTCTCTTTCCCCCACTCACCTATATCGTCACCTCCCCAGCCCCACCCACTCCCCGTCTTCTCCATGTCACTCTGTGCCTCCTCCTCTATCCTCCTCTTATCCCCATTTCAGCCCTCCTCCCTCCCCGATGCAGCATCAGCGACCCAGTCCAATGTCGGAAAGTATGCCTGCGTTGTCAGGGAATGGAGGTCACCACCACCACCACCACCAGAGCCAGGGAGGGCAGCAGCTCCACCACCTGTCCAATCAGAGATCCTTCCAGAAGCAGAACACTGTTCAAGGCCAGTGGCTCCAACCAGCCAAAGTCCAGGTCGTCAGAACCAGTCAGCCCAGTTCCTCGGCCCACTCCAGCATGATTTCTGCTTACTCCCAGTTTGGCCAATTGCCACAAGAACTGGCCGAGCTGGGGGAGGGCATTTGCCCGAACCCCCTCGACATCAGGCCCAGCCTGCAGGCCCAGGCTGGTCTGAGCTCTGCAGCTTCATATCCACTGAATGACGAAGACGTTGACTTGGTTTGCCAGATAAGGCCTGCACCAGCCTACGGGAGAGAAGGAGGAGGGGAGAGGGCGGTTGTCAATCGATTTGGCCAGTCCCGTCACTTCACTCGCAACCAATCCAAAGCAGCCTACTACCCCATGGAAGTTACCGAGTCGACAGTGGAACCTCCCGATAGCCTTCCACCGTTGCACGATTTCCAATACCAGTATCAGGGGGGACTACGACGCCCGCTCAGTGCCCACCCAACCTCCGCCCCGGCTCCTCCCCCCAGGCCTCTTGCCCACTCCCAGAGTATCAGTGTCCGTTTCTCCACCAGCAGCGGCAGCCTTGCAGGTGGGCAGCCCGGTAATCACAGCCAAGGCTTTAGGACCTCAGCCTCCGTCCAGCACATGGATTCACCTTCAGATCTGACCTCGGTTGGAGGGGTCACTGGTTACCATGACGATCTCTTTCTGATCTCCTCTCCCCAATCAGAAATATGCATGGTCGGAGGCGGGACCTATCCTGGAGAGGCTGGCCGATCATCTAGGAACACTCCTTTTATGGGCATAATCGACAGGACGGCGAGGGTTCAGCCGCAGTACCAACAACAAGCTCCATCCAGTTCAGCGTCCTGTCTCAGCCCGTCTCGCTCCTGGGCCATCTCGTCAGTGGACACAGTTGTAACCTCACCCAGCAAAGCCCCCACCACTCAAGGAGGCTACAGTCAACCCCAGCCATCCTCCATCGCCTACCACAACCGCAGCAACAACAACGCCCACAATGACAACCAGCGCGACTACTATCCTCAGGGTGAAGGCTCGGTGCACGTCGCCAGCCAGAATCCCTCCTACCTGGATGTGAAGCTGGCCCGAACGCTGCCGGTGATTCATAGCTGCTCAGACAGACCCAGTGACAGACAGACGGGCCCTACCTCTCCTGTCAAACCAAAAAGACCTTTTGTAGAGTCCAATGTATAGAGAGGGTGTAAATGTCAAGTCAGAAATATGAGAGGAGGGTTAAAAAAGAGCGGTTAAAAAGAAACTAGTGCACTCATGTATTCCAGTAATGACTGGGACTGTGGAATAATTAGAGCCGGACTATGCTTGAAATGGACATGTATGACATTAAGAGGGGCACGGCACAATAAATGTTCAAATAGGGGTAACAGCACACTCCCTGAAGGTCTTTAAAGTGTATGGTTTTGTGCACTTGTACACACGAAAAGTTGATGTTGAAAGAAGAACAAATCCTGCCTACGTTTTTACTTCCACGCACCTTGTCAGAGGCTACGTTGAAGTTTCTGTGCTCTTCGGAATTTTTCGGAATGTGAAGCACTTCCTTCGAAACATAGTGACTCGTTTATTGTTCAGAAAAGGTAGGGAAGAGCGGAAGTTATACATTTGATATGGAACATATTTCCTGCTTACAGGTGAGGTCTGTCTGTTAACCAACCAGAGACAAAGGAAAAAAGTAAGGACAAAGAAAATGGAGCAAAAAAAAAACACAACTGAAGCCGAATGCTGCCAAAGTGCCAAAACCTGCACTTCCTCTGTCTGGCTCCAAGAGCAAGTCCCCGTAGACCCCCATGTTAAAATGTAGGAATACACGTTTACAGCCTGGTACAGAAAACAGTTTTGGTCTCAATTGCTAATTTGAACGTTCATAACAACTGTACAGGGGTGAAGTTTTATACAACTCACCTGTTTACATTTTATTAAGGTTTAAAGTCACTCAAAATTAAGGGCGTGGCCCCTTTGAGTGCCAGGCTGTCTGCCAGGCGTCACCACAGCCAATGATACCTCTTTTCCACCAAATTAGCTCTGGTTCCTGAACTGGTTCTGTCCGGGATTCTCAGAACCTTGGTGCTATCTTCCAAACCAGCCCGCAATTCCACCACCTTTGTATGGAACCATTGTAATCAAGGATGTGTCATCAACAAAGGGTGTTGCACAATGCAAAATGGAAGTTAACAGTAGTAGCAAGATGGATTGCATTGATTATTAATACTAATACTATTAATGAGACTACTGCGCACCAAGCCTTGAGCTTCCTCTCTTTCCAACCTGTAGAATATGATGCGCCTACTGATGCTGTGTCATGATTTGCACTTCAGGTTGTGAAGTTGTTTGGTTCCAGCTGAGAATGGCCTTTTCAGGGTTCCAAATCTGCGATGAACCAGTCCGCGATGCCAGAGATCAGCACTGTCGCCTGGCACACAATGCACCGAACCCTGATTCTGTCCCTGCGGGTGGTGGGCCCACAGCATGCTGCTCTGTGTCTTTGGGCGTTGCCCACGGCCCGGCCACAAGACGCTCGCTGGCAAGACTTATGGAGGTCTGGCTCCATAAGGGGGCCGCAGTGTCCCCATACCGGACGAGCTGCTCGAAGCCTGAATATTCCTTGTCATGAAGGTTGATTCAAGGTTGGTTCTTCTTGAATGGTTAGGGTTATGGTAGAATGGAGTGTGAGGTGGATTGGCAGTTTGGTGCAGCTTCTGCAGTGATGCAGACGCTGTGCTGGACTGTCGTGGTGAACAGGGAGCTGAGCCAGAAGGCGAAGCTTTGGATTTACTGGCCCATTTACGTCCCAACCCTCACCTATGGTCATGAGCTTTGTGTAGTGACTGATAGAATGGGATAGCAGATACAAGCAGCCAAAATGAGTTTCCTCTGTAGGGTGTCTGGGCTCAGCCTTAGAGATAGGGGGAGGAGTCAGACATCTGGAGGGAGCTTGGAGTAGAGCCGCTGCTCCTTTGCATCTAAAGGGGTCAGTTGAGGTGGTCTGGGCATCTCCCCTGTTATAAGTGTTCCAGGCACATCCCACTGGTAGGAGGCCCTGGGGCAGACCCAGATCATACTGGAGGGATTACATATCTCATCTGGCCTGGGAACACCTTGGGGTCCTCCAGGAGGAGCTGGAAAGCATTTCTGGGGAGAGGGACGTCTGGGGTGCTTTGCTTGACCTGCTGCCCCCGTGACCCAGCCCCAGATAAGTGGATGAAAATGGATGGAGGGTTCTGAATCAATTTATTTTTGATTGAAATTCTCAGAGCAGTTCAAAATAGGTGCAGGAACCAGATCAGAATCCATTCCATGTTGCTGGAAAAGGGGTATGAGTTGGCGCCACCCTTTCTTTCACATATGATCACTTTTGGCTCCAAAATTCAAGATGGCAACAGCTGAAAACTAAAAATTTCAAAACAAGAGTCCATGAACCAGTGGGTGACGCCACGGTAGCCACGTTATTTTGTATCATCTATGATAATAACGAGAGTTGTAAAACATGAGACGGCTCCTGCCGTTTCAAAGCACAAAGAGGAAAAGTAAGATTTGGGGAAAATCAGAAGTAAACACAAAAAAAGAGGAAGATCAGGTGGCACTCCTGACAGGTTCACAACTCTAGACACAGACATTAACTCAGACAAGAGAGACACAAACCCACCACTTTCACTTTCGTCTACTGCAGACACCTTTAATGAAGATTTTCATTTTGAGTTTGAAGTGCTTATGTGATATGACTGGAAACCTGGACACGGTCACTGCAGGATCCAGACTCTAAAACCAGTCAGATGCTGGTCAGTGACCCGGTCCCAAGCCATAGTTTGAGAAACTAGTTTGATGCTGTCATTGAATAAGCACTGGCTTGCTGTATATAAAACAAAAATAAGTGATATTTATCTTTTTTAAGTTATATCTGTATTAAACTGTATGATATTGTTTCTCTTTTACCTGTATATTCCTTTTGGATTTGCCTTTATATGTTTATTTTGAGGGTTCTTCACACAAAGTGATGAAAGAGCAGAGTCAGTTCAGCTTCGATCTGTTTTTGGGTGAACATCTTCCTGCTTGTGTATAACGGCATCGATCTTTAATGAACATTCTGTAAAAATGCCTTTCAATGTTAATGTATTTTTTTGCTTTAGGTAGTTAATCTTGTTTTTTCTATGAAGGTCTTTTGTAGTGTGTGTTGTATTATGTGTGTCCTAAAAGGTCCTAATTTATGCAAACCACAAGGATCCTTACTGAGGGCCCTTTACAGTCATTGCCATGGAAAAATAGTGCTAACACTCCTCATGAACTGGTGATCGGCTTCTCCTTCTGTCTGTAACTCAATAAAAGAAATGTGACCCTCCCCTCCAAAACAGTGATCGTCCCATCTGAACTAGGCACAGCAGAGCCGGTCAAGTTCTGCATGTTTCATAATCCTGCTGACAAACAAACTAACCGAAACCCTAACCCCCTTGGTGGAGGTAGTCAAATGCTACTTCCTGGTCACAGGAGAACTTTGCAGAAGGGTTAAAACCAAATTTTTGCCTTGTATTTCTTGAGCATCATGTTTGTAGCCTTCAAGTGCATATTTATCTGTATGTGACATTAAGAGCATTAACACAACATTAAACCACTAGGTCTGTTTGCTATGTAAAGATTTTGGAGTAATGGCGTCCTGAGCAGAGAATTAAGTCATGCTACCTCTGTGTGTTGTAGTCCGAGCTTCTCTGTAGTTTGTTGTCTTAGGTTGGTCTGGATGCACATGAATATGTGTATTCCACTGGCTAGCTCATCACCCCCGCTATGCACTGTACTCATCCGGTAGTTACTGCTCATATCTGGACACCGCTGTAACGGAGGCTTTAGCACCATTTAAGGAGTCACACCGTTAGCTGCTAGCCGCCTGCCCAGCCACTTCCATGTTGAGAACCGTGTGCAGACAACGTAGATGCTTTGAATTTTACAAGCAGCGACTTTTTGGTTTCCTTTTTAAAAATTCTCATTTTAAAACAATTTTGCTGGTCACATTAAAAAGTCAGACGGGGTAGGTGTTTTCAACTGAGTCATGTAGCTTATATTAGCTTGATTAGCTAGCTACCTACAGTTCATAAAATCATCCAGTGAAAGTTCTCATTTCAGATGGCAAATGCAGTAGTTATCAGATAGAAATAAGAAACCTGCTAACTTATTTATCTGCTTTTACAAGATTATCGTCTCAAGATTTGCTGGTAACATAATTCAGAAGTAACTTAGGCGTTTTAAATCGCGTAATGGCGCTAATATTAGCTTGATTAGCTTGCTAGCTACAGCTCATAAAATCAGAAATTTCTTATTTCAGATGCTAAATGCATTAGTTTATGGATACAAATTAGAAACCTGCTTTTACGTCTTTAATCTACTTTTACAAGATTATGGTTTCAAAACAGTTTTGCTGGGCGCAGTCAGATTTCGTAGCCATTTTCAAGCTTGATTAGCATGCTAATGCAGTGATTGATGGATACAAATCAGAAACCTGTGTACTTTTCTCATCTACTTTTGCAAGATTATCATTTCAACATTTGCTGGTGACATAAATATTTAGAAGGTGTAACGGTTTGCATTTTCAGCTGACCACTGGAGCTAATATTAGCTTGATTAGCTTGCTAGCTATAGCTCATAAAATCAGCCAATGAAAGCTCTCATTTTATCAGCATATGCAGCAGCTGTTGCATAGAAATATGAAACCTGTATTTATCAACTCCCGTCTGAAACCAGGACCCATCACTTCAAAAATCACAAATCACAAATCCCTGTAAACTGGATATTCGCTGTGCGAGGGGAGGAGGTTAGCTAACAATCACTTCAGACAGGATTCAGAGAGTGGGACTGTCATTTTTAAATGTATTTTATGCACACGAATGCCTGTTTTTTTTGTGTTATTTTTCTAATAATCAGCAGCTTGGATTCAGAGTTGCTGATGAAACCTCTGACCTCTCTGTCACGGTACAGTCTCTGTGACCACTGCCCTTATTTCATACTGCTCAGGAGCTTCCAGCCGTGAGAAGACGTGGTTATACCTAATTTTTGGGTTAGTTGTGAAGCCATGTTCATAGTCAGACGTTCTGGGTGTGGTATCTGATTCGGGCCAGTCAAAGTGATGAAGTACATTATTAGCAAGTTGATTGGATGTTTTTGACTGGTGTAAAATTCAAAGTGGGAACAGCTCGTCATAGTTCATCAGTGTTGCTTTAAATGAGCCGGATGACAGCTGTGTCGTCTGTCAATAAAACATTGTGTTGTGCTGTAAATGTGGGATGTAACCCCCGACCTGCTGAGGGGTCCCGAGCCCCGGGTTTGAAACACAGGGAAGCGAGCATTAGGGAGCAGTGTGTGTGTTCCCTGTTAGTGGGTTTACTTTTTCACTGTGTGTAAGATAAGTTAATATTTAAAACCCAGGATGGTCACAAGAAGAACATCATTATTCAACATTTAGAACAACATGAATGTGTCAGCTCATGTGAACGTTACAAAGAGGAATAAAGATGAATGAAAGACACGTGCACATCTATCACTTTGTCTCTTTCTCCATCTATCATACAGTATGGCGACATCATCTTTCACAGTCATGCACTAATTAGAAATCCATCTTAAAGCTGTATTATTTACTTATCTGCCACTTGGGGGCAGTGGAACTAGCTGTTAACCAAACAGTAATATACTATCACCTTATAAAGTCGCCTGTAGAATCCATTTGGAGTTGTGTCTTTGGCTAACTGACGAGAAATATCCATTCTCCTTCTAGTTTTGTTTTGGGAGTGGTGGAAGAAGTATTTGGATCCTTTACTTAAAGTTAAGATGAAATGAAAACTTACCTTTTAATCCTTTTAGATCACATCTCTCACATATGCCAAAAAAATCAATGCCTTCATAGTCTTATGTCAAACTCCAAGCCCCCATGAACAGTGCCGAGCTTTGAAGCAAATTTGAGTAGATTTTATTTAAGCATACCAGATACTGGACACCAAGATGGCGCCTATTCAATTCAGTGGGGTTGCTCACCTGACACATACACCAAAAAAGTTTTCTAGCTTCCGGGTTTACTTCCTCGGTGTAGGAAGTGTTTCTCCTGCTGGTTCCGCCCACGAATTCCTGCTTGGCTCATAGGCTTTATATTGTGATGACATCATTGAATTTTTAAATCGCTTTTCTCGAACTTGAGGAAAATGTTATATGTTTAAAATTACCATGGCTCAAAAACTCAAAGAGTCATAATTGACCTAGTTTGAAGTTGTTGGTGTCTATGTGGAAAATGCTTTCTGGGGACGGGATTTTTTCACAGCTGTACCGCAAGTGGCCACTGGGAAAAATGTGCTGCAAGGGCGAGTGGTTCTCCTGGAGGCTTGCAGATTTTACATAGTGGCCAAATGTGGAGTTACGTCCCAAAGACTTTCCCCCATAGCCTTACATTGTGAAAGAGATGTTTGTAAATCAGTTGATTTTGTTTTTTGTTTTTTTTGTGTGTGTGACGACCCCACGAAATGCCTAGTTTCACTATTGGGATTTAATCCGTTCAGTCCGATAACTTTTCTAAGTCTTGAAAAACCCTGGGATTAAATAATTTTATCCCAATTCAAGATGGGATGACGATTATTGTAGGTCGATGTCGATACAGTTATGCCCTGGTGTCCTCGTCAAAAAGCCACTGAATTTTTTCAGTGGATTTTGGATTTTTGCAGAAAATAAGCTCTGTAGCAAACAAACATTTATGATACTGTTGGGAATCCAATAATAGGCGTCACACGGAGGCACCAGATTGTAGGGAATCTACTGGTATTATAAAAAGCAGGGATGCCATTTGTTGAAAATCTATAACAATACTCTGTGTCATGTGGGGACACCAAAATGTGACCTAGGCACCAGTGCTGTGTTTTACATGGCGGCACCATTAGTTAAGCCTTAACACAGGCCTGACCTCGTAATAGATCTCCAATTAAAGTATCAAATTGGCTATCTGAAATAAGAAATACTTATTAATTATGATGATTAATTATATTAAATTATGTGACTTAATTTACATTAAATCAGCTCGTGGGGCACCATACCCAAGAAGGGAAAAGTGATAGCCAGTTAAGATATCAGTCTTAAAAAGTTCAGTAAACTATTAGTTTGGAATTTTGATTAATACTTGAAATAATAACCATAACCAAATTTAATAGTAAAGCTTGAAGGATTTCTGAGTTCTTGAAGCAGCAGAGGTTGACTCTTCATTTACTCTTGTGCAACATTAAACAGACAGCAGGTATGATTCCAAAAATATATTTATTCATAAAGTAAGCAAAGCAAAACACACAAATTCTAACTAACTATATACAAGCAAGTGTGTGTGTGTGTGTGTGTGTGTGTGTGTGTGTGTGTGTGTGTGTGTGTGTGTGTGGGTGGGCGAGAGAGAGAGAGAGAGAGAGAAAAAGACAAAGGCAGGTGTGGTAATCAAAGGGCCACATGGCCTACAAAACAAAATGGCTGACAACAGAGAACTACAAGATGGCCAAATCAAAGCTGGCTTCAGGTCGGGGGAGGTGTTTGTCTGATCGTGTGGTCAGAACAAAGACAAAGGAGAAGAAGCAGGACTTTGAGATGCCTCTTTGGGTGTAGCTCAGTTGAAAGCAAATTTGCAAATGAGTCTATGAGAATATGATTTGAGCTGCAAAAGGTGTCTGGGTTAGTGCAGAGGATGTTTAGTTGCATGCAAGACGTTGTCTGTGAACAGCATTGGCAAACTAACATCATTTAGCTTTTGGAGAAGCTAACTAATCAATGACCTGACTGCAAACAATCACAACAGTAACTCAGTGACAGCATTAAATCACATACAAGTTAAACAGTCTTGCTTACTCTGTAAAGCTGTGATGAAGCAATGCCCAGTTGTTACTTTACCAATCCTTGCTTGGTTGGTTTGAGGTGTGCTGCTTTTGTTAGCCAGCAGAGGAAGGCTGGAAAGAACTGTGGTTCCAGGTGCATTCTTTGTTGTGTCCTTGTTATGAAGGTGCAGATCAGAGGAAGCCGGTCGCTCGGGGCTCATGCAGAGTTAGACGCTGGGGTGCTAACTCAACTTGGCTCTCCTTGTTGCTGGAAAGTTAGTTGCAAACCTTGTGTTTGTGCACTAACTTCCTGGTGTCAGGTTATGGCCCTGCTGTGGGCATGCAGGCCATGGTCCAGAAGAAAGAGAGACTGTGAGCAGTTGACCCCCCTTTGATGGTTCGGGGGCAAGGAGCAAGGGTCTGAGCTGGTCAGAGCCCAGAAGGAAGGAGGAAGGCTGTGTGAGAGAACAGAAACTTCTCTTACAGTTTCCTGGTGACATCACAAGAGTGTAAAAATGACTCAGTTCCAGGTTTTAAAGCTCATACCTGCACCTCTCTATGGGCCCCACAATGTGGAAGATTCTGGTAATTTCATACTGCAGAAACTGGGCTTTTTTGGCTTCATGTGCCACTTTTATT
Source organism: Epinephelus fuscoguttatus (assembly GCF_011397635.1). Classification (NCBI taxonomy): domain Eukaryota; kingdom Metazoa; phylum Chordata; class Actinopteri; order Perciformes; family Serranidae; genus Epinephelus; species Epinephelus fuscoguttatus. Next base: position 40,075,025 of record NC_064770.1, on the reverse strand, counting down.
TATTTAGCGAATGCAAATTTCTCAAGCCAAGTAGTAGCCTCTTGATCTATACTGTGGAGGGAGACTAGACCTCCTTTTAGTCTTTGGAGAGGGCAGGCTTCAATAATATGCTCCATGGTTTGCTGCTCTCCACAAGCACACAGTGGGCTCAGGCTGCTCCCCCATCTGTGGAGGCTGGCCAAGCAGGGACCTTGACCAGTCCTAAATCTGTTCAAGGTGGACCACTGTCTCCTTGGGAGGCTGGTGCCAGTTAAATAGGACAGGGAGCCAGGGGAGCGGTGTTGAACGAATAGTTCCAGTTATGATTCGCATAGTGGAGTTAGGTTGGGTGTCTATGTGGTGTGTGTGGGGTGACCTGGACCAGACAGGGCCACAGTATTCTGCTGCATAATATGACAGGGCCAGAGCTGAGGTGCGCAGTGTGGGGGCTGCTGCGCCCCATTTTGCACCTGCAAGTTTGCAGAGGAGGTTGTTTCTGGATTTCACCTTTGCTGCCGCTGAGCAACTTTCATAGGAATGAACGCGGTCCTGCATCTAACATTGTATCCAGGCCTCCTGATAAATCCATGTCAAAATCCAATCATTTTTAGATGTTGTGTGTTATAAAACAAAGCTTTGAGTTTAGGCAGGTAACTGTATTTGTCTGTCAGAGTGGTGATCTTAATCTGTGTATTTCCAAAAGTGTCAAAAAGTCACCACGGAAATAAATATTTATTAGTTGAACTCTGTGTGTCTGTCTTCCAAATCAGAATGTGATTAATAGAATCTGCAGTTCATATTTATGAACCTGTGTGGAGCGTTAGTGTGATGTCACTGTCAAACACTTTTTCTGCTTGTTTTTTTTTTCTTTTTTAAACTTTATCGTACAGAAGGCTCTGCTGGGACTTCTGGTGACGTGCCGGACATCAGTGTAATTTCTACAGTTATTTACCACAAACCACCAGTCTGTTGTTACAGTCAAAAAACTGTAGTTCGCACTGCATCATGGGTAATTTGGGTGTTTAATAAAATGGAGACTTCAGGGTAAATCCAGTAGGTGGCGGTAATGCAGCTTTGCGGGTGCCTACCGCCATTAGAAACCAGAGAAGAAGAGGAAGCGGAAGAACAACATGTGAATGCGGAAGTGTCGGTATGTGTGCAGAGCTCTCAGCATGGCGGCAGGTTAACTCCAGATGAACACATGAACACATGATGAGTCTGTGTCTGTGATGGTGTTTTAATGTTCACAGAAACACGCGGTGGTTTTAAATGACCGTGTGATGTGACGGAGCCGGAAGAGACGTCACGAAGCAGCAGCTAGCATCAGTGCTAGCAGCTAGCAGAGGAAGGTAAAGTTTATGTTGTCTTAGTTTGACCACAGAAATAAATCAGATATTAATGTGTGTTAGCTTCATTTAAATCTGTCTCAACGTTACCTTTTAGAGGTAAAAGGTTGCTGTTCTTGAAGTCACCTGGTTTATTTGAACATGGAGTTAAATAAAGCTCAGTGAACTTTAACCTGCTCTGCAGCAGTAGCAACAGCACAGTGTGAAAACACTCTGTTCCAGGTTAAACTACTGAATTATTTAAAGGTCTAATGTGCAGGGTATAAAGGGATATATTGGCAGAAATAGAATGTAAAATGCACAACTTTGTCTTTAGGTTAAAATCACCTGAAAATATAAACCACTGTGTTTTCATTACCTTAAAATGAACTGCTGATTACATAGTGATGATGCAGCAGTGAGAGACTGATACGGTACAACAACCTAAACAAATATCAGTTTCATGGTGTCACAGAATTATCAGTCAGAATGACCCTTAAAGAAAACAGAAAGGTTATTGTTGGTTGAACACACGTTTTATTAATAAAAACTCAACCTTGAAACATTTTGTTAATGAAGTTTGTGTAAAAATAACTCAAAGGAGAGATTCTCCATCAATCTGCATATTTTCAGATAAGCAAATGTACATGGTAGGATAACCATCAATTTAAATATCACAGCACTACACAGCAGGGATGGGGAAATATATAATAATAATTTAGACGATATTAATAATAAATACTAATATTGCAGAAACAAATTAAACGTTTGGTAGCTTACTCTAATAATAAAATCAGTTTCTTTTCCAGCCTGCTAGAAACATTTTGCTGCACTGAAAATGATGAAAGTTAGAAACTGTATCTTATTATATAAAACAGATGTTGACACAGTTTGCCTTCAGAGACATAATTTAAAACATAACCTATAATTGAATTAAATGTTTATTTCAACCAAATCAGAGCTGGTGGTTGTTGAAACAGTGGAGAAATGAACTAAGGCCGATTTTGTGTCTGAAGTTTAAATAAAGTGTAATATATGATAAATATTCATCAGGTGTAAACAGGAAGTGGGCGCCATACTGTTTCCTTTGTTGAGAAAATGGAAGCTGAAAAAATTCTGTTGAAAACAGCAAAACTATGATCAAATATAAACCAAGATTCTGCTGCTGCATTTCATATTTCTCAGCCCAGATGTCTGTAGTAACATCGTTTGTTTCTGACTGGCTGCTGTGTAGTTTCCTGTGTCACAAAAGCAAATGCAACAGCCCCTTTTTTCTGTTTTCTCTCATCATGTGGGACCAGTTTAAAAAGTGCAAACAAAATGCATGATTTTGGGCATTATGAAAATAAAACTGGAATAAAAACAGTGGTAAGAGTTTGATCTGTCAGAAAAATCCATGCTTAGTTTTGAACATAATGAGAGAGACAAACCTGAACGCCTTTCCTCTGAGTGTTTCACTGCTTATCCTCTTGTGTCGTTGTTCTGCAGCAGCCATGGCCGAGGCCGGAGCCCACCTGACCTCCTCCGCTGCCAACGAGCAGCCGTCCATCTTTGAGGTCCTGGCTCAGGAGTCTCTGATGGAGGCAGTCCGACCGGCGCTGAGACACGCTATCAAGGTGAGCGAGGGTTCACCTTCATTTGGATACTAATTCTGACCAAACTTGGCACAAATGTCTGACAGGATAAAATGATGAAACACTGAGTTCAGGGAAAACTAACTGAAGAGAGTTGTGACTCTTGAACACAAATAGAAGCGTCTGCTGTCTACATGCTCGTCAGCAGCTGTCAGCGTCCGTGTTGAAATATGAACAGACCATCTGTAGGGTCACACTGTTCATGATAAAAACGGACTGATGTATGACTCTGTGGTTCGTCTTCAAAATGCGTTTTATCATATTTCTGCCTCGACTGACACATTAAAGTCAGAGCAGACACCACTACATGAAGAAGAAAGTATCTGATCCTCAGCACCATCGCTGGGTTTTAACTTTTCTTGTTTCTGATAAAAAAAAAAAAAATTCATTCAATGAATATATGCATAGCGGAGCAACATGCACACTTTTCACGTGTTGATGCAGCTTATGGAGAAATTAGTAGTGTTTGTGTTGGTGTAATGAATCTGATACAAACGCCACAGAATCGTCACAGAAAACTGAGCTGAGCTGAACAGAGACGGAGGTCGTCATGTGATTCATCATTCGGCCCTGATTGTTGCTCTACAAATAAACTTCAGCCCTGTTTCTTAAGGCCCTGACACACCAAGCCGACGGTCGGCCGGCAACCAAAGTCGGGCCGTTGGTGAGCGTCTGTCGGCCTAGTTTTTGCGGTGTGTTCTGCACCGTCGGCACTTCAGCGTCAGCGGCTTTTTGGCCGATTGAGCATGTTGAATCGGCAGTGGAGCTTCTCTGTGAGAGAGATCACTCTGATTGGCTGTTCAGGTTTTATTTCCTTGCCCCTGTATCGAGTGAATCTGCCTGTAGTGAAACCGGGGCTAACCGGTGCTTCCTCCTCAGGCTCCACTTCACTCAGCTGCCCCACAGACCCGCTGCTTCTTCCCACTTTAACCTGAATAACAAACCGGAGCTAGCTGGGAGCGGCTAGCGGAGCGTTAGCCGCAGCATGACCGGAGGGAAGCACAGCCAGTTAGCCTCCGCTAGTCTCTGAGCTAGCCCCGGCTCTCCGTTTGGATCCAACCGGAGCACCGAGCCCTGGTTTGTTATTCAGGTTAAAGTGGGAAGAAGCAGCGGGTTTATCGGGCAGCTGAGTGAAGTGGAGCCTGCAGAGGAAACACCGGGACCGTCTGGATGTAATAGTCCGTGGAGGTGCTGCGGTGCTCGGCTGCACAGATAGGAAACCCCTCGGCTGACAGGATGTACCACTCTCTCACTCCGCTCTCTCTCACGCAGGCGCAGAACGTATGTGCTACTTGGCCGTCGGATGTAGTCCGTGTAGTGTGTTCAAATGCAACTGACACAGGGCGACGTGAGGCGACGTAGACGACGCAACAGTTGGCTTTCGTCGCCGCTAGTTCTTTGATGTCGGTTTGGTGTGTCCACACCTTAACTCCTCTCGTGTTTGTGACTCATTCCAGGTTCTGGCGGAGTCCAGCCCGTCCCGCTTCGGCTTCCTGTGGCGACGCTTTGATGAGCTCTACCTGGTGCTGGACCTCCTCCTCCAAAACCACTTCCTGTCTCACTGCAGCGCCTCCTTCTCTGAGAACTTTTACGGCCTGAAGAGAGTTTCAGGAAGGCGAGTACTTCCCAATCGCCTGGGGTTGGACAGGAAGTCACAGTGGCGCTCTCTTCTTCTTCTGTGCCTGGTGCCGTACCTGCGGGCCAAGCTGGAGGCGACGCTGGCGCGGCAGAGGGATGAGGAGGACTTCTCCATCCGGCTGGCGCAGAGCCGGGGCCAGAGGTTGTACCGGGCAGCCGTGGCTGCATACCCGTACGTCAGCTCCGCCTGGCAGGTCTGGGTCTTCTGCCAGCAGCTTCTCTTTATCTTTGGAGTCGCCAGGACCCATAATCCTCTGCTGTGGCTGGCCAGGGTCAAACTGGCACGACTTAACATTCAAGATATCAGAGACATGGAGCTGAAGACCAGGACACTCGGACGCCCGGCGGAGGGGAGGTACGTCTCAGATTTAACACACTCAGTGTTCTCACCTTCTCCAATCATCTGTCTTTGAAGGGACAGTTCACCTGTTTTACCTGTTTGTCAGTCAGATAGTTTTGGTGTGAGTCGTCAAGTGTTGGAAATATCGTCCATAGAGACGTCTGCCTTCTCTCCGGTGTAATGGGACCAGATGTCACTCGGCTTGTGGTGCTCAAAGCGCCAAAAAAATCCATTTGAAAAACTCAACATCAGTGTCTCTTTGCAGAAATAATGACCCGTTTGTAAAGATAATTCACAGACCGTGTTGTGAGCAGTTTCATGTAGGAACTACTTTCTTTCCACCAAACTACACCCGCAAACTGTATCACTGCGCAGAAGGAAGCCTTTGCTCATGAACGAGATGCTTGTGACAGCATGAGTTGTAAACATTACTGGCGTCCTCCTTGGCTGAGCTGTAATGTTAGCTAGCTTAGTGACGCTAGGTGAGCTAGCAGTAGATGCACTCTTCCTTCTGCACTGTGCAGTGTTAATTTTGGCAGCCATTTTGGATTTTGAACGTATCTGTCTGAGTTATGAAATGATTCTGTTCCTCTGTCTCTTCCTCTTCCTCGTCTCAGCCGCATTGTCTTCACTGAGTCTTGGTCAAACGTCTCTAAAGACTCTGACGGAGGAGAAAAGCAGAAAATCGAACTTGCTCCAAAATTTTTAATGACGGACAAAAGGTTCAGACTCAGTGTGTGAACATGACACAAAGGGAGGTTTTATTTATCTTTAGACGTGCAACAGTTTTGGACAAAAAAGAAAACGGACTCAGTTTGCAAATGCCTTAAGTCTTAAGACAAACAATACTTCTAAGTGTCATATTTTATTTATTTATCCTCCATAGTTTTAGTCAACTTTTAGCTATTCCTTACAGTCAACATATTTTTATGCCTCCGTGCCGGCGGTAGTCAACTGAAACTTACATTTCATCAGACTTTTTAATATCAAGATCTATTTTTTACTTGTCAACATCCCGTCTTCGTAACACTGAAAAAAGTTGTTAATGGCATAATGGCAAGGCTTAACTATACAGACCAGTGAGCAGTGATAACTAGCATGTCTTTGGGGTCATCAGGTGGGAACCTCTTTTCACCAGTGTTTCATCTAGTTGGTCCCACAACACCTCCAGGAGGCTAGACAGTGATCTCTGGCGTCCCAGAGACACTCCCCTAATGCCAGCTCTCACTGCTCCCCACACCAACCCAACAACCTCCTTTACCTTACTTACACATGGCTTTCTCAGCCCAAACAGCACTGCCACCTTCAACCAAACCCAGGCTCCGTTCATGCGAGCTCCAGGTAGAGACAGTGCTGATACTACCTTTCCTAGCACATTCACCACACTCTATTTCACACGCTACATAGCATGATCATAGTTTTTATCAACAACATTAACACTGGCGTGATGATACTCAAGGGAATAGTTCCTATGTGAAACAGCTCACAACAAGGTCTGTGGATTAGTGGAAGGAGACGTATTTCTGATTTTGGGTGGACTGTCCCTTTAAAGCTCACAGACAGCAACGGTGTTTTTCTTCTGACTTAAAACTCTTGTAACAGAAACCCTCGAGGTGAAACAAAGACAAATTTAGGTGAAGAATATGTGTAGTAAGTGTTCTTCCCAGTGTCAGACAAAGAACTTAAATCCATCACCCATAATGCATTGTGCTTCTGTTTGCAGCCTGGTTCAGAGAGCATGGTGGCTGATGTCACAAGCAGCGCATGGCGTGGCCGTGTCCCTCTCCACCTCCCTGTCACTGGGTGTCTTCTTCCTCCAGTTCCTGGAGTGGTGGTACTCCTCAGACAACCAGAGCACCGTGAAGGCCCTCACCTCCCTGCCTGCTCCTCCACCCCCCCTCCACCTGCGGCAGGAGCAGGACTTTTCATCCAGCTCAGCCAATCACAGCAAAGAAACTCAGCTCGACTCCGACAGCAGGAACTGTCCGCTGTGCCAGAAGCTTCACACAAACGCCACGGTACTGTCCACCTCCGGCTTTGTCTTCTGTTACCGCTGCATCTACATGTACGTCAAAGCCAACCGCCGCTGCCCCGTCACCGGCTACCCCTCCGAGCCGCAACACCTCATCAAGATCTACTCACCTGAGAGCTAGAGCACGCCACCGAGCCACGTGTTCAGACTTCCTGTTCGGCTACAGACTTTGTTAGGAAGAAAGAAGGACCTGCGGTGATTCCTGCTGATTTCAGATGTGATGCTGGAATTCTCTCTGAGCTCACATCACATTTAATATTGAAAAGTTAATTCTGAAATTGTTTCCTTGGAGGTACCGAACTGCAGAAACTGTACAGTCGTCTGTTTGCAGCGAGGTAGAGGCAACAAACTGAGCAGCTGAGGCGGGCGGCGGCAGGCTGCTGATTGGATAGTTGGAGTTTGGTCCCTCTGAATGTGATGAACTGATGCACGTGATTTTTTTATTGTCTGATTCCAGTGTTTGACTGAGAACATTTAACTTTGACTACTTTGATTAAAAAATAAATAAATTGTGGTTTCAACTAATGATTTGACTTATTGATGATTGATTCCATTATTTCTCTAATCTTTTGGTTCATAAACTTTTGACGACATGCTATACTAGGATGTTATTTTTGAAAAATTTGGCGACATGCTATACTTTGACGTTTTTCATGAAAATTTTGGCAACATGCTATACTATGATGTTTTAGATGAAAAATTTGGTGACATGCTATACTATGATGTTTTAGATGAAAATTTTGACGACATGCTATACTATGATGTTTTAGATGAAAAATTTGGCAACATGCTATACTATGATGTTTTAGATGAAAATTTTGGCGACATGCTATACTATGATGTTTTAGATGAAAAATTTGGCAACATGCTATACTTTAACGTTTTTCATGAAAATTTTGACGACATGCTATACTATCATGTTTTTTAGAAAAAATTTGGCGACATGCTATACTATGATGTTTTAGATGAAAAATTTGATGACATGCTATACTATGACGTTTTTTATAAAAAATTTCATGACATGCTATACTTTGATATTTTAGATGAAAATTTTGGCGACATGCTATACTATGACGTTTTAGATGAAAATTTTGGCGACATGCTATACTATGACGTTTTTTATAAAAAATTTGGCGACATGCTATACTATGACGTTTTAGATGAAAATTTTGGCGACATGCTATACTATGACGTTTTTTATAAAAATTTTGGCGACATGCTATACTATGATGTTTCTTTTTTTGATTTGGCAACATACTATACTATGACGTTCATGAAAATTTAGGCGACATACTCTGACGTTTTTTGTAAAAAATTTGGCGACATGCTATACTATGATGTTTTAGATGAAAAATTTGGCAACATGCTATAACGTTTTTCATGAAAATTTTGACGACATGCTATACTATCATGTTTTTTAGAAAAAAATTGGCGACATGCTATACTATGACGTTTTTTATAAAAAATTTTATGACATGCTATACTTTGATATTTTAGATGAAAAATTTGGCGACATACTACACTTTGACGTTTTTCATGAAAATTTTGGCGACATGCTATACTATGACGTTTTTTATAAAAAATTTGGCGACATGCTATACTATGACGTTTTAGATGAAAATTTTGGCGACATGCTATACTATGATGTTTCTTTTTTTGATTTGGCAACATACTATACTATGACGTTCATGAAAATTTAGGCGACATACTCTGACGTTTTTTGTAAAAAATTTGGCGACATGCTATACTATGACATTTTCTTTTTTAATTTGGCGACATGCTATACTATGACGTTTTTCATGAAAATTTTGGCGACGCTATACTACGACGTTTTTTATAAAAAATTTGGCAACAGCTGTACTTTGACATTTTCTTTTTTAATTTGGCAACATGCTATACTATGACATTTTCTTTTTTAATTTGGCGACATGCTATACTATGACGTTTCTTTTTTTAATTTGGCAACATACTATACTATGATGTTTTTCATAAAAATTTTGAGACATACTATACTATGATGTTTTTCATAAAAATTTTGAGACATACTATACTGACATTTTAGATGAAAATTTTGACGACATGCTATACTATGAAGTTTTTTGTGAAAAATTTGGCGACATGGTATACTTTGACGTTTTAGATGAAAATTTTGACGACATGCTATACTTTGACATTTTAGATGAAAATTTTGACAACATGCTATATTATGATGTTTTTCATGAAAATTTAGGCGACATGCTATACTATGACGTTGTTCATGAAAATTTGACGACATGCTATACTTTGACGTTTTAGATGAAAATTTTGACGACATGCTATACAATAACGTTTTTCATGAAAATTTAGGCGATGCTATACGACGTTTTTTAGAAAAAATTTGGCGACATGCTATACTATGACGTTTTTCATGAAAATTTAGGCGACATACTATACTATGACTTTTTTATAAAAAAGTTTGGCGACATGCTATACTATGACGTTTTTTATAAAAAAGTTTGGGGACATGCCATACTATGACGTTTTTTGTGAAAAATTTGATGACATGCCATACTATGACGTTTTTTGTGAAAAATTTGACGACAGGCTATACTATGTTTTAGATGGAAAATGTTGATGACATACTACACTATGACGTTTTTTATTTTTTAAAATTTGGCGACATACTACACGACGTTTTTTATTTTTTAAAATTTGGCGACATACTATACTATGACTTTTTTTTTAAAAAGTTTGGCGACATGCTATACTATGACGTTTTTTATAAAAAAGTTTGGGGACATGCCATACTATGATGTTTTTTGTGAAAAATTTGATGACATGCTATATTATGACGTTTTTTATAAAAAAAAATTGGCGACATGCTATACTATGACGTTTTTTATTTTTTAAAATTTGGTGACATACTACACTGACTTTTTTTCAAAAAAATTTGGCGACATACTATACTATGACGTTTTTCGTGAAAATTTTGACGACATGCTATACTATGACATTTTTCATGAAAATTTACACTGACGTTTTTTATTTTTTAAAATTTGGCGACATGCTATACTATGATGTTTTTAATAAAAAAGTTTGGCGACATATTACACTGTGACGTTTTTCATGAAAATTTTGACGACATGCTATACTATGTTTTTTTTTAAAAAAAGTTTGGCGACATGCTATACTATGATGTTTTTTGTGAAAAATTTGACAACATGCTATACTATGATTTTTGTGAAAAATTTGGTGACATGCTATAATATGACGTCATTCATGAAAATTTAGATGACATACTACACTATGACGTTTTTTATTTTTTAAAATTTGGCGACATACTATACTATGACTTTTTTATAAAAAATTTGGTGACATGCTATACTATGATGTTTTTTGTGAAAAATTTGGTGACATGCTATAATATGACGTCATTCATGAAAATTTAGATGACATACTACACTATGACGTTTTTTATTTTTTAAAATTTGGCGACATACTATACTATGACTTTTTTATAAAAAATTTGGTGACATGCTATACTATGACGTCATTCATTAAAATTTAGACGACATACTACACTACGACGTTTTTTATTTTTTAAAATTTGGTGACATACTATACTATGACTTTTTTATAAAAAGTTTGGTGACATGCTATACTATGACGTTTTTTATAAAAAAGTTTGGTGACATGCTACACTATGACGTTTTTCTTGAAAGTTTTGATGACATACTATGTTATATTTGAAAATTTTAATAACATGCTATACTATGACGTTTTTGGTGAAATTCTTAACTATATACTACACTAGTACTCTCTATGCAATTTTCAAATGTCATATTTTTGAAATTGTATATGACATACTAATCTGAATGAATCTAATTAATTTTTAAGACAAACTGTACTACGACATTTTTCATTAAAACTATGCTGGTTAGCTTAGCTTAGCATAAGAGTGGAAACAGCCCTGCTCTGTGTTAAGGAGTTGTGCAGGTGATGGAAGAGAGATTTTGTTTCGTGTTCTGCAGAGAGTTGGGAAATACAACAGTCAGTGAATTGCTTTATTGAGTTTCCAGACAAGTTTAACAACAGGCCCACTTAAAAAAAAACAACAAAGAAACAGATAATCAGGATCAACGTCACAACATTACAGTGAGAGTAATAAAAAAAAAAGGGCTTCATTAAAATGTCCACAAACCCCTGAAATTAAATTGAGTGTGAAGAATCACAAGAGTCACCTTCTTCCCTTTTTAAGCTCCTGCAACACAATTCATCAACAGGAAATCAGGACGAGAAGAAAAAACAGGCTGAAGTATCATCATCAATAATAGTCACAGTAATAGATTGCTCGAATAGCGTGTATTGCACATGTGTACACATATATGCACTTTATATACATGTGAGTCTGCAAGATCTAGACACATGTTGTTTCGTCGCAACAGGAAAGAATCTGGAGAAAACGACAGCACGGACAGAGAAGAGTCAGGAATGTGCTTGTGATCAGTTCCAACCAAAACAGCGTTTTCCGAGTTTTCAGTCACGAGCTGGACGAGAGAAAGGTGACAGAGAGAAGGAAGGTCCCCCCTCGAAAAGAGACGGAGGTAAAAGAGACGGAGAGAGAAGGTGACAGTGAACCTCCTCTGTCGCACCAAGAGTCCAAAAATACCCCCCCACCCCCCCGACACCGCGTCATAGCAGGACACTACATTTACACCACAGTATCAAACATATCAAGAAATATACAGTATTAACTCATGTAGCAAAATAGTCTGTGTGTGTGTGTCAAAGTGTGCGTTTCACCTCAGTGTGTGCGTGGGTGGAAGCAACAGTGATGCTGCGCAGCCTCTGGACTGAGGAGGACATTCATCATCATCATCATCATCATCATCATCAGACTGTCAGCACTGTTCATGTTTCAGAGTTTTCACTGTGCTGGTGCAGACGCTCCTCTACGTGCTGAACTCCAGTTTGTCTCAGAAAAAAAACCCAACCAAACTGAACAAGCAGCAACTACGGCCGGACACAAGCTTTTGTAAAGGTTTTCAAAGGAAGCTTTGAACGTCTGTCGTATTTCGAGATGTCATCACCAATTAAATCATTTTTTAAAATTAATTGTCTTGGCAACAACAATGACTTTTTGAAGAGTGGCATCTAGTGGTGGTGAAGATTGCAACCAACTGAAAACCCTTCTGCTCACCGCTTCCTGTCTAACCATGAAGAGAACCCACAGCTTCCTTCCTTTGTGTGCAGCAAACAGTTTCCTGACTGCAGGGAAAATGTTTTTTATTATTACTATTATTATTATTAATGCTGAATGCCAATAAATATGAATGAAAGAAGAATATTTTATTGGATAAAAACATTTTGTGAATTTTGAAAATGATTCCATCTGTCTTAAACAAAACTAATTTTGACTTTTGGAAAAACAGGGCCCAAGTTGTGATAAACCAGAGTTATGATAACAGCTGTATATTTTACACTGCAGTTCCTCTAATGGCCACTAGATGCTGCCGCAGTGAGAGAAAAAAGACCAAATTATTCAACCGACAATTTAATTTGAATTCATTTTAATTGAATTTGTTGGTGCTTGTTTAATATGGAATTCAATTTAAGTAAAAATTAAATAAATAAATGCACAATTATTCCTATTAAATAAATGAACATGGCTGTGAAATAAATAATGAAGTAAAAAATATATAAATGAGTCAATATAATTCAATAAATATATAAATAAATACATACATAGGATATCATTTGCCAAAGGACTATTACTTATTTTAAGGGACTTTTATTTCCTAATTCCACATTTATTTCCATTTGATTTATTTAAATAAATATTTACTTCGGTCTGAACAACAGAATCAAACCAAAACAACAGCACCAGAACTGAACTGAATCACAACCTGTTATTAAAAGAGCTGAGAGATAAATGTGACATTAGGAGGTAAAAGTTCTCCGTAATAAATAAAAAAAAAAACATAATTTATTTCTGGAAATTAAAAAAAAAAAAAAAAAAATTTATTGATTCATTTATGGACTCATTATTTATATTTTTATATTAACATTTATTCATATTATAATATATATATATTATACATTATTTGTCATAAACATTAATTTATTCATGTATTTATTTATTTAATATTGACTAGTTGGTGTTCCATACATTTAAACGCAGCTGATAAAATCCTGGTAGTTGCTGCTTGTTCCTCCCACATTTGATGGTAAATTTTTGTGTCATCGCTGTAACCCCGCCCCCTCCCCGCCCCCTCCCCGCCCCCCCAGCCTGAGGCGCTGCGTTCACTGACTGCTGGTATGATGGACAAAATGGCCTTAGTGTTTACATCAGTACAAAAAGACGACACTGAGCTCAATAAATCAATCAATCAATCAATCCTCTGTCCATCCACCTGACAGGTAACACACACACACACACACACACACACACACACACACACACACACACACACACACACACACACACACACACACACACACACACACACACACAGCGCTCACCCGCACCTTTAAAAGCTCCATGATGATGTGGTGCTGTGACGCTGCCTGCTGAAGGCTGGACGCTGTCGGTCCAGTCACTGCTGTCCTGTCAGTGTTGTATTGCTTTGAACAGATGAGACCCAGAGGTAGCAGCGGCAGCTACAGGCTCCTGGGAGACGGACGCTTGTGAGGTTTGAAGAGTGTGTCGGCAGAGTTCGCTGACTGATGTCGCTCTGCTGAGTTTCTGTAGATGTGAGCAATAGAGTGGTCCAGCTCTGAGGCTTCCAACAGAGAACAGTCACTAACGGCCTCGACTGGGAATTCTTTGTGAAAAGTGACGCTGGAGAACACGTCACGTCTCTAAAGCTGTGCTTTAAGGGGACAAACAGCCGTTGATTGTGCGGCTGTATGGGCGGGAATTTGATACAAGATGGCCGCGGCCGTATCTGCGATACTTTGGCCTCAGTGTTTGCACAGTAGGAGGAAGTGGAGACGTGTTGGCCATCTTTACATACAGTCGTTGGTTTGGAGTTTTGGTCGACTCGTCAGAAGCTTGAACAAACTTTTACATTCAGGTCAGACGTGATTTCATTACTATTAGCACACTCTAGGTTTTTTATGGTAAATTAGTGACTTTCACTTTTGAGAAATTCTATTTTTTTTTTTTTTAAGATTTGCAATGTAATAATCTTAGAAAATATTCAGTATTTTTTTATCATAAAAATTTGACATTCATTTTAGAGAATTTCTGTTTTTTCTGTAAATTTCTGACTTTTGTGTTTTTTTTTTAAATTTGCAACTTTAATCTGAGAGAATTTCTGACGTATTTTGTAAATTTGTGATCTAATAATCTTAGATAATTTTCAAGGAATTTTATCATCAATTTGTGATGTTAATTTTAGAGTATTTCTGATTCTATTGAAAATTTGTGATTTACTAAACATAGAGAATATCTGAGTTTTTGTCATTTGCACCTGAATCCTGGAAAAAAACAAACTATCAAAATGTACTCGGACCTGACGCAGAACGGCTCGTTAGCTCTGATCCAGGAACAGTGAACCGTGAACGACAAGTGGATTAAAAGTTTGTTTCAGCAAGAACGATGAAGAAATGAGTTCACAGGAAGGAAGGCAAACTTCCTCTGAGTCACCCCGTTTCTCCTGAACCGAGAGACGTCCACCTGGTGGGTTTGTATTTTTAACTCCGTCTCTGTAACAGCTTCGTGTAGTTCAGCGGTCGAGGCTGTTGGACTACAAAAACGCATCATCACTGGACCAGCCTATTTACCGAGTCGTGACCTTTGACCTTGGATAACCTGCCTTTCTGTAGTCGCTGCTGTTTGCCTGCGGAGAGCAGCACTGGTCCTGCCAGAGGAACTGGAGCTCACCACTCACCTCCAACAACAACAACCACCACTACGATGACATCATCCAGCCACCCTCAACATCTATTAACAAACAAACAAACAAACAGGTGGCGGTCCGACGACCTCAGACCGTGTGCTTACTTCCTGTCAAACAGCTCAAACCTTTAAAACATCAAATCTCCAAATAGAATATATTCAGAACTCCAATCTGATTGGATAAAACAATGTTTACATATATATATATTTATATTTATATATAGAATATGATTTTTTCTTTTTTATACAAAAAGAGATTTTGTGTTTTTTACATAGACGTATGTACAGAGATAGAAAAGTGAGTCTGCTGTGACGGCGCCGTGGACACGACAGGAAACAGTATTTACACCAAATAAAAAAACAAAGAAAGAAAGGAAGGAGGGACGTGGTGGTCGCTGTGGTGTTTCAAAAACGTGCCACAATCCCACAATCCCCTTTACAGGAAGGGGCGGGGCTCAGGTCACATGACTGAGTGAGTGAGTGAGAGGAGTGATGAAGGGTTGGTTGACGTGATGAAGACGCTGAGACGGGCCTGATCCTGAGACACTCGCGCCAGCGCCCACAGAGTCTGGCTGAATATCATTATTAAAGTGACGTTCATATTCAGCGGAGACTTTGCGGGACGTCCCGGCGTGTTCTGATGGCTTTAAAGTCTGATGGGAGGAGCTTTGATGGATGTGTGGTTACATGGCGGTTCTGCCCTCGCCGTCTCTGTCGGGGCGCTGACGGTGACATGAGAACAAATTAAGGCATCCAGACGAAGAAACAAAGACTCAAAGATGAACTGACCGACAGCAGTGTGTGTGTGTGTGTGTATGTGTGTGTGTGTGCGCACATCAGTGTGTTTCTTCAGTCCTGATTGGCTGGTTGGTTGCTGAGGTGCTGCGGCGGTGGCGTTTTGTGGATCGGACGGTTTTGTTTTTCGTTAAAAAAAGGCACCTAGTTCCTCCTCCTCCTCTGTTCATTGTCAAACTCCTCGCTCGGCCTGTCTCTGACAGACGGACGCACAGACAGACAAGAGGACAAGTCGTCCACTTTGCGTCTGGTATTTTGATGGGTCATCGTCCCGCTGTGGAAACAGAGGAGTCGGGACAGACAGGTGTGTGATGAAGCTGTGTACAGGTGCTGACGTATGACCCTTCCTCCTCTGGTTTCCATGGAGATGCCAACAAGTCGTCTGCTCCTCCTCGGGTCGAGTAGAAAAGAGATGCGTCTCTGTGTTTGTCACAGTCCCCACCTCCTCCTGCCTCCATAATGTCCTCCTCAGCGGCACACCTCCACTGTGTTTGTGTGTGTGTGTGTGTGTGTGTGAACACATGGAGGAAGAGGAAAAGGACGAGGAAGAGGAGGTGCCAGCAGGAGGTGAATGTGGAGTTCTTGTGTGGTTCTGGTTAAAGCTCCTCCTACAACACAGGCTCCTCCTCCATCGGCTCCTCCGTGGACCTGAAGGCGACAGGAAATGATGTCACGCATTTAAAATCTAAACAAGGCGTTAATGGGCTCAGTGTGAAATGTCACGCCGCACCGCTGACCTGCTGGTTTCTGTGTCGTCAGGATCTGCGCCCGGCGGCTCGACATCGACACTGAGAGACGCCATGGCGCTGACTGTCTCCGCCTCCTCCTTCTCTGATTGGCCCTGAGCGCTGATGGGGTCGTCCAACAGTGACTGTCCGCTCGTCTGGGACAAAGTCTGGAGACAGGACCAGTGTTTACCTGCAGGGACAAAGAGACGGAGGGTCAGGACACGCCGCAGCGTCATCAGTGTGTATACGTACAGTGTGTGTGTGTGTGTGTGTGTGTGTGTGTGTGTCTTACTCTGGATCTCGATGACTCTCTCTAACGAGGCCCGAGCTTTGGGACACGGCTTCTCCTGCGGCCACTGAAACACAGCGTCACACTGACACACACACACACACACACACACACACACACACACACACACACACGTTAATAACACAAATCACAGTGACCTTCGACCACCAAAATCTAATTAGTTCATCGTTAGGTCTAAGTGGATGTTTGTGCTTCACTTGAGGTGTTTTAATATCACGTTCATGAGAATGAGACAGAGGAGGTGACAGGGACCTCGACTTTTGATCATCCAAACCTAATCAGTTCATTGTTGAGTCGAAGTGACGTTTCTGCCAAATTTTTAAAAAATCCCTGAAGATGTTCTTTAGATATGTTCACAAAAATGACACAGACACATGATCTCAGTGACCTCGTTAGGTCTGAGTGGACGTTTGTGCCAAATTTGAAGAAATTCCCTCAAAGTGTGTGAACACGTATGAAAGGACAAACAGAGAACCTGCAAACAAAACGCAGCTTCGCAGCTATCGCTGGCGCCAAAGCATAAAAAGTTGAACTGTTCATTTAACATTCAAACGGACACGAGAATCTGTCGTACGGAGATTTAAAATCTTTAAAAAAGCCTCAAACGACCACGAAGTGTTCTGCAGACCTACAGAGTCCTCGTCATGTCTTCATCCTGTTCACTGTTTGACAGTAAGCCATGACTAATCACTGATCAGATTCTCACCGGGTCTCCCAGGAGCGCAGAGACGCAGGCCTCTGATGCGTCACAGATGGCTGTGAGGTCATGACCTCCCTCCAGCGCCATGACAACGCGCCCGCCCGCCAGACCCATCAGCAGCTGCGTCAGCTGACTGAAACCTGCCGACACACGACACGTTCAGGGACACTGATTATTAAAAGCATTTGGCAAAGTGCCGCTGAGGCCACGCTCACAAACGTGTCTTGGTCTGGTCACCATGGTAACCGGGGTGTCACTCACACTTGGCAGAGACGTTGTATCCTCCCAGAGGAGACTGATGACCCTCCACGGCGTCGAAGCCCGCAGACACCAGGACCACGTCTGGACTGAACTGCTGGGCGACAGGCATCACTATGGTCCTGCACACACACACACACACACACACACACACACACACACTCTATTACAGCTCCTTCCTTACGGTATTCGTAATGCAGGGTATTTTTTTCATGCTGCGTTCATGTGCTGTCAGAATAAAAGGAAAAATGAGTTCCTGACGCCGCCTCAAGTTGGAACGTAAACTCCAAAGTTGACAAAGCTGTTGGTGCACCTGGACCTGCTGACTCTGACGTCATATAAACACAAACCTGACGACAGTAAATGTTTGGCAGGTGAAAATAAACTCGTATTAGTTCACATATTTGGCGCTGAGCGATTAAAACGATGTCGACAGCCGATTGTGATGAAATTCATGTTTAATGATGAAAAGCTTTGGATATTTTTACTGAATATGAAAATCAAATAGCTGATGACGCAGCAGAAGTAACCGTGACAACAGCCAGTCAGTGTGCTGCGTCCTTCTGTTCAATTTCAATTCAATCAATTTTATTTATAAAGCCCAATATCACAAATCACAATTTGCCTCACAGGGCTTTACAGCATACGACATCCCTCTGTCCTTCTCTGCCTCTGCTCTGATTCGCTGCCTGTTTATTTATTTATTTATTCATATTTTAGATTTTCTTTTCGCCATATGAACGATCTGTGTCGCTGTCTCTGATCAGTGTTGTCTGACTGAGCTGCTCTCACTGTAAAAGCTGACCAGACCGTTTTTCCGTTGTATTTTAGATGTGTTTTAATTGTATTACCTGTATTTTGTTTGATTGTTGTACGGTGACCTTGAGTGCCATGAAAGGCGCCTTAAAAATAAAATGTATTATTATTATTATTATTATTATTACTACAGGTATCACAGATCTCATGCGTCTATCATCACTTGTTCTCTGCCTTATAGAAGCACTAAAGGGGGAGGAGCCAAACTGTCGGAATCTAATAGACAAGACAAGTAGGGCTGTGCGGTACACCGGTTCATACTGAAAACCGGTGTTTATTTTATTCTCCTTATGATATGAATTTTTGATACGCCGCAATACCGGTAAATAGCCCAAACAACGTCCCGAATGTGCATGGCGGGAAAGTGTTTCAGCGGGGACCCATTTCACCGCTGCACACCACAGGCGTGCTCGAGCCGGCGAGAGTGAGAGTGTAGAGAAAAGTTTAGGGGCGAGAATGGCTGCTGGAGAGAGTCGTGAAACTGAACTGTACACGATGACCCAGAAGAACTCAAACCACAACGAGCAGTGTTTCCCTGAATGCAACTAGCAGCGGCGCACCGTCGTGCTGAAATATGAACTGCTGAATTATTTGTCTTTTTTTTGTCTTAGCACTTTAGAAACTACCGTTATATTATTTGGAGCTACGGACGCTTCATATCCAGGCCTATAGAACAGGTCTAGACCTTGCCCTCTTATTAAACAAACTAAAGAGCCTTATGTTATTCATCTTATATATATTTTATATATATATATATATTATTTACATGACGGCATGTCATTTCTTTCTCTACATGGTGACAATTATAACCGAGCATGGCACTAATGGAGTGGAGCCTGTGTTGCGTTCAGGCGTTGTCACGTACATAACAAATTTCAGCACTTGAATAGGCTGTAGCACAACACAGCAGCGTGTCAAGTGGGCCGAACCCGAGCAAACTACTGTCAAACACTGTGAAACCGATGCGATTTTTAAAAAAAACGTGATATGAAAATGTTGTCATAGCGCCCAGCCCTACAGATAAGCATCTGTAAACACAACACGTCTTTATGGCAACCATGTTGTTTCCACATCACAACTATTAGAGCTCATCAACACTCTGAAGTTATAGGAACAACCTCCAACTCTGAAAAAGGGAAAATTCGAGCAGCACTTGAACGCAGCACCAGACTGACTGTCTGACGACCAGCGTCCACATTCACTCCACCTGTGTATCTCTGTTGATCTTAGAAACAGTGTCACCGTTTGAAAACTATATGTACAAGATAACAATCCCATAATAACAATAATAATGAGTGTTTACCTGAAGGCAGTGAGGTACTCCACATCACCCATAGGTGGCTCCACTCCTCCAGTCCACGCGATGTTCACATTGAAACCAACACCTGCACCTGAGCCCACCTGCAGACAGAGACACACACAGAGCTGTGGTCACTGTGGACGCTACAGAGTAATTTTACCTCTGTGTGTGTGTGTGTGTGTGTGTGTGTGTGTGTGTGTGTACCTCCTCAGGAGCTCCGCTGCCGGGGAAGAAGTTCCCGTCGTCATAGCGATGGAGGGAGATGTAGAGGACGTTGGGGTCGCTGTAGAAGGCCTGCTGGGTGCCGTTGCCATGGTGAATGTCCTGCAGTGATGGGTCACAGTGACATCAGAGAGAAGGTCAGTGCTGATGAAGACGCTGTGGACACACTGTGTGAGCTGAGTTTCACTACATGATTATTGTGACATAAAGACGTCATGGTAACGCTGTCATCTCATCATATATAAGAGAGATCAGCTCAGCTACACTGAGAATAAATCAGCCGTTAGTTTTATGACTTTTGCACAGAGAGGTGAAAACAGAGTCGTCTGGTTAAACGTAACTCGTGTGTTACGTGTGTTTACAGCTGGTTTACTTGTGTGACAGGATGGAGGCAGACTCTATGAACAAATGAATTAACTTTATTTCAGTCAGGAAAACTTCAGTCAAAGAAACTTCATTCCCATTTGCAGTGTTATATTTGGCGGCATGGCTCTGCCCTTCCACGTGCATACGAGCAAAGCCTGATGTGTTCACACAGGGCATGAATAAAACAAAAAAAACTTACTTGTAACGTCATTATAAAGATGCCATTAGATGCGTATTTGCAGCAGGTAGTGTAATGAATGCTGAACACGTGAATTAAGCAGCATTAATTAAGTGAATACATGATTTGGTGTCACATGCTTATTCACAAGAGATGAAAAATCTGAACTTCAGCGACTGATTCGCGCCGCCACAGCCCATCAGCACTGAGATCCTTTGACGCCGAGGGCGTACCAGCGCAAGTTTATTGATTGATTCAGCAATTTCACGCACGTGAATTGAGCCAATACAAAATATTCTAGCGTTCAAACTTAGGCGAGTCATATGACATGAAAATTTGCATCGCATTTGGTGATGCTGCGTTCGTTTTGTACTCGGAGGCTGGAAGTCGGAAGTAGGAATGATGTCACCTCCGAGTTGACAACAGTTTTTGCATTCTAGTTGACGACAGTGGACAAGTCGGAAAAAAACATGGACGCCCGCAAGAAAGCCTTTGTTGCTCTTACACTTTGGGAGTATAGACAGCTTCAAAACCATCACGCACTCCAACTGATGAACGCTGCAGATGAGGCTGACCTGATGTGAAACAAATAAGATAAAATTGCTATAAACAGTACTTTAGCAGAGCGCTGACTCACTATGTATGTGACCGGCAACCATCTTGAATTCGTAAGTCGAGGTTGATGCGGTTGCTCCGGGTTTCTGAGTTGGAAATCTGATCTCAGGGTGCGTTCAAGTTTAAACTTCCGACTGGGAACTGGGAATTTCCGACCTCCGAGTACAAAACGAACGCACCATGAGAACACAACATGAGGCAGAGAGAGCAAACCTCTTCGCACATACGAGGAAAGCCTGTTCACACCGGGTGAAAATAAAACAATTCGCACAAGTGAATTACATGTGAAGTTTATGTAAAGACGCGATTAGATGTGAATTCCTGCCGAGCAGTGTGATGGATGTGAATGGATGCGGCGTGAATAACGTGAGTAGAGTGATTTCGCATCATCCACTTATTTGCAAGAGTTGAAAAATCTGATCTTCAGCGACCAATTCACGCTGTGATAGCCAATCAGCACTGAGATCCTCCAGGGACGTATGACACCAAGGACGTACCTGCAGAAGTTCATTCATCGATTCAGTGACTTTACGTGCATGACGCCAGTTGCCCTTCCATGCGCATACGAGGAAAGCTTCAGAGTCTATAACGAGGCTGAGGTGTCTGAGCTGTGGTCGTGTCTCTGTGAATGAAGGCTGACACATGGCGTATGACAGGTGACGATGCAGACAGGTTGTGTGTGTGTGTGTGTGTGTGTGTTACTCACCCAGTCCACGATGAGGATCTTGCCCACTCCCAGTTTCTGTTGCAGCAGTTTGGCAGTGATGGCGACTGAATTAAAGAAACAGAACCCCCTGTTCACACACAGAGTGTTACAGTTAGTCGTCATCAGAGTGTGACGTGGTGAAACATCCAACAGTGTAACAATGACTGTGTGTGTGCGTGTGTGTACTGACATGGCGGTGGACTCCTCAGCGTGGTGACCTGGTGGACGAACCACAGCGAAGCCGTTCTGGGACAGACAGAGACGCAGAGTGAAGGACGGATCGGACCGTGTGTGAGTATCAGAAAACTCAGCAGTGTGTGTGTGTGTGTGTGTGTGTGTGTGTGTGTGTGTGTGTGTTACCTTCAGCTCGCCTGCAGCCACTCTGAAGGCCAGCTCGATGACGGAGCCGACTGCCATGCGGACCGCCGCTGACGAGTGCATCTCATTCCACACGGTGTCACTGTCCACCTGCAGGGGGCGGCACAGAGCTCAGACCACAGATAGAATAATATTGGTGAGCAAGTAAACATGGTTTATTGACAGAGAGCCTCACCCCGATTCCTCCACAGGGAAGAACAGCGTACATCTTCTGGCTGATTGGACCTGAAACAACCAATCAGAGCAGAGCTCACAGGTCATGTCAGGACAGACAGACAGACAGTGAGACAGGCAGACAGACAGACAGACAGGCAGACAGACAGACAGACAGTGAGACAGGCAGACAGACAGACAGGCAGACAGACAGACAGACAGGCAGACAGGCAGACAGACAGACAGGCAGACAGACAGACGGTTACCCAGCAGCTTCTTGTGGTCCAGCTTGTGTCTGTTGAGCGGACTGGTTCCGTACAGCAGAGTGTGGAACTCTGAATGGACCGACTGGATCTCATCCAGAGACGCCTTACGCCCCCGAATCCTCTGCTCACACACACACACACACACACACACACTGAGTGAGGAGTTTGTACAAATCAAACAGTCAAAGCTCCAGAGTGTCGGATTTAAAGTGAATCTGATCTGATGTTTATATCTACACAGGGAGCAGGTCCTCGTCTACAGAGATCACCATGTTGCACCGCCATGTTTCTACAGTAGCCCAAACTTTACAATGTGAAACGAAGCTGAACTAACAGCTCATCTCCAACAGACCAAACAGTCTCAGAGAAACACTGATGTGAACAATGAAACGTTTTTATTCAGAGTTTTTATTGGTTTAACCTCTCTAACTCCGCCAGGATGCCGACGTCCTCACTCCCCCTCCTCCTCTGTTAAATGGTATCTCCCAGGCGCACTACGTCATCAAACCATGTGATGTTTGGTATTGCCGGATTCAGGAAGCTCTCGACTTTTCAAAAATAACATTGTTTTTCTTTTATTTATTATGTATTTGGCACCAGAGCAGCCTAAACACACAGAGTCCAACATCACGATGAGTGGTGACAAGTCATGTCATGGCGTTTTTCGACGGGAAAAGTTAAAGGATTACTCGCGATCTTATGTGGAGCTGTTAGCAGGGACGTAGCTGGTTTATAAAAGGTAAGAGTCTCACTCCTACCACTATTTTTGGCTGAGATACACCGTCTAGAAAGTGGGATCATAACTTTCACGTTTCATATGGCTTTATTTGGTGATATTTTATGGTGTTTGTGTGTCATAAACAACATCAGCTATCATAATCACACCTGATTTCAATAAGGTACAATGTTTGAAGCTGGCTGAGTGTTGTTTGATCACTGATAGTACTGTTTTGAAGCAGAGTGACCCACTTGTCATGTGGAGCTCCGCCTGGATCTTTTCATGGTAAAAACACTGTAGAATGGTCATACTTTGAGCAGTCTTCTTCAAATTTGAAACAAGTGTTCATTGATAGTGTGCCTACAGCCCCACAGTGTCATTTACCTGCTCAGATGAAGCCACAGACAGTTATTCATCCTGAAACAAAATCTTCAACTTGTTACTGACTTCAGAGGCCCATTACTCTGTCTCTGTATCACCTAGAGTGTTTCTGACACTTTCACAAGAAACTTCAGAGAGTTTTCTTTCTGACAAGACCTCATGCATGCATGTAGTCAGAGCGGTTCAGAAGCTACAGTCATTTTAATTTGGGTATGTCATTTTAGGTGTTTTTGCTACAAAATGGGGGTGGAGTACAAGAGGTTTTAAATCAGCTGCAGTCTCATTTATAAACACTGCGTACGCACAAACCGAGGGTTGAAAGAGGCAAACGCCACTTCACATGCAAAAGTTGTGATCTATAAAAACAGACTTGACGTGAGAAACTTTGATCCATGCTGATGAACAATTTGGAAAAGGGGAATCTGCGATGCAGAAGGTGGGGTGGAGGCTGATTGTGGAAACGGTTGAATATATTTTGGTGTGCGCCATTTTGACTTCTGTCCGTACATACTGTACATTTTTATTATAGATCCAACTCATTGTTTTAATAATGAGACCACTGGTGAGTTTGTCAGTTCTCCAATTTCTGTATGGGTATAATATTGAACCTGTCCTTATGAAAGAAAATCAACTTAAATCAAAAAGTAACAATTATAATAAAATAAAAACTAAGTAAAACTTTTATAACCATCAGATTACAGCAATGTGGGCGGAGCTCTGTCCAGAGTATTAAGGACTGTGTGTGTGTGTGTGTGTGAGTGTAAGTGTGAGTGTGTGTGTACCTCGCAGCGGCCCAGTAGGCCCGTCTCCTGCAGTCTGGACCAGATGCTCTGCACTCTCCCAGCATGCTCCGGGTGGATGTGAGCGTTGCCACAAACACACTGATGCTTCAACATCAGGCTGTCGTAGACGAGCCCTGCAGACAGTAAGGACAGAGACATGTAGATATCAACCAGGGCTGAACTAATAAGAGCTGGGAAGAGATGTGTTCTGTAGTAACTGATGATCACCACCAGGTGTCAGCAGATACAACTGAAACATGACTGAAGGTGTCAGTTAACTGACGGAGAAGACGCCTGAATGTGAAGTCCAGAGCAGACCAAAGATTCAAACAAACAACCGCTGTCGACACTCTGTTCTGTAACGTAGTAAAATGCTGCTGGTTGACAGGAAGTGACCACCATGAGACGGCGTATCATCTCTAGTCAACAACTCTCTGTGCTTCTGATCTGTAACGTCGACAGGAAGTGACCGCCATGAGACGGCGTATCATCTCTAGTCAACGACTCTCTGTGCTTCTGATCTGTAACGTCGACAGGAAGTGACCGCCATGAGACGGCGTATCATCTCTAGTCAACGACTCTCTGTGCTTCTGATCTGTAACGTTGACAGGAAGTGACCGCCATGAGACGGCGTATCATCTCTAGTCAACGACTCTCTGCGCTTCTGATCTGTAACGCTGACAGGAAGTGACCGCCATGAGACGGCGTATCATCTCTAGTCAACGACTCTCTGCGCTTCTGATCTGTAACGTTGACAGGAAGTGACCGCCATGAGACGGCGTATCATCTCTAGTCAACGACTCTCTGCGCTTCTGATCTGTAACGCTGACAGGAAGTGACCGCCATGAGACGGCGTATCATCTCTAGTCAACAACTCTCTGTGCTTCTGATCTGTAACGTAACGTCAGTCTACGGCGTAGGTTATGGCGTAGACTCTGTACGGTGTTGATTCGACACAGAAGTATGAATCCCACTTAACTAAGTCCCTCAGCTAAGGAGCAATAAAGCCTTTAGTGTCACATTTAAGGAGAAAACTAAAGGTGTTTTGTGCAGCTGGTCCCAGGACATCAGCTCCTGCAGAAGAAACTCTGCTGAAGAATTTCAGGTTTTTCAGTTCATCTGAACCGCCAGCTAACAGTCAGCTCCCTGTTGCTAGGCAACCAGCACGGTGGTTTAACAGCGGGCGCACCGACACGGCTGATGTCAAACTGTCGTCCAATAAGGGAGCAGATGTGCAGAGAGAGAAACTGACCGGTGGTGAAGAGGTGTTTGATGGGATTGACGGTAGCCGTGGCGGGGGAGGACTGCGCTCGTCCCAGAGGTCTGTGGGGCAGCGAGGACTGGAACACACCCAGCTGCTGCAAGGCCTGATGGGAAGGAGGGAAGAAGAGACACAGAGAGAGAGAGAGTTATGATTCACAGCAGCAGCAGGATGAATCAGAGAGGCATTCATTCACTGCAGAGATGGTGTGCTGAACGCCAACAGTCCTCCTGTCCGTCTCCGTCATCACACACTCAGATATTCTGTCAGCTCATAAACATTTATAAAAACGCTCAAACTCAGCGACTGATTCGACGCAGCGATAAAAACGCTGCTGCGACTCGTTTCATGATGACGACATTTGTGTTCAGGTTTTCGTGACACTCGGACTGACTGTGCTGAAACTTCACTCATCACCAACCTCCACAGAGTGTGTGTGATTTTAAGGTTTGTCTGCAGACACACACACACACACACACACACACTGGGTCTATATATAGGGAGTGTTGCTGTGCTCCCTGCTGCGATCTGGGTGACTCATCATGTGTGGGTGGACACTAAAACACACACACTTCAAGATATACAGACGTACAGGAAGACACACAGCAATGAGTCCAGGGGTTGAGTCACCAGCTGGTGATGTCACTGCAGCGTCAGTGTGTGTGTGTGTGTGTGTGTGTGTGTGTGGACGCCCAGCGGTGAGGCTCTCGTGTTGGAGGACAGTTTGAAGGAGTTTGTTCAGGTAGGTTTCAGGTTTCAGGCGCTGACAGAACAGGGATCTATATGTCACATGATGACGTCAGCAAGCGTTTCACAAAACGAAGAGTTGCACTGAGTTTCATTCAAATTCATCCTTTTTCTGTTTGTGTAAAATGTCAGAGCTCTCCGGATGACTCATCCTGCTCCTGTGCGCTTTGACAAAAATCCACTCAGCTGAATGTGATCACAGATTTGAGACTCATCCATTCATCCTCCAGCACAAACACCTCCCACAGCGAGCGCGGGTCAGAGGGGTCGACCGGGTGTGACGAGGCGGGAGAAACAAAAGAGCCCGTTCACAAATGATATCAGAATGTGTCTCGAGTGACACTTGTGATCTGATCTCACTTCCTGCTCTGTGTGTAAATAAACAAACGCATCATTTCTGTTTGCAGAAACCGAATGTTTTTAAGCAGCATCAAGACGCCACCCAGCTCGCCACCATCACTTAGTATGTTTCCTGTGCACAGTGAAGTGTTTCTACAGTCCCAGCTGGACGAGGACATCTAACTGGTCTACTGTCCTTGTCCCAGTATACAAGCACGGGAGGGGAATCCATTTATTGAGCCAAGTATGTGCGACTCCTCTACGATAGGTGGAGATATGCCCCCTTTCAGCTTGTTAGTATTGGACCTTTTTCCTGTTGACCTATTACGTCACAGACCAAACAATGGACAAACAAGTTAGCTACGGTTAGCTAGCAGCTAACTGCTACCATGGTGGACAACTTTACAGCTCTGTACATTTGGTCCGTCCAAAAAGTCACGGCTCTGGATGTAGATTTCTCCATGTTGTTACCGGCTTCTTCTTCTCTTACACATTTAATGCTATTGGACTTCCGGGTCAAAGCCCGGGGCGGAAACTGTGGAGCATGCTCAGAGCGCCTTTGGTGTTGGGTGACCACACTCGATGTCAGGACGTCTAATACCAACATGAACTTTAAGTAAAATACTGACAGAGGATGACATTCATATTTTGTCTTCTAGTACTTTGATACAGCAAAGTATGGTGATATTGTGTCTACACATGGACACCAAGTATTTATCTTTTATTATCTACATTATTCATTTTTGCAAATACACATTTTGTTAATGCTGTTAAAATAACGTGTTAATTTTGGTTAATTAATCACAGAAAAAATAACATGTTAGAAAATAAACACTGACTGATGGCGTTCCATGGTGCCCTTTGACCCTGTGTGTCACTGAAGGCCACAGTGTCTCTGTCACATGATGGAGGCAGACGAGACGACGCTGCTTACATTTAAAAAACACCCAGATGGGGCTGTTGACAGGAACACTGTTCTCTGCAGGTTCTGCAGGAAGAAACTTTCGTACCATCAGAGAACTTCAGCCTGAACTGTCACCTCAACACAAAGAGGTCTAAGCTAGCACAGCCTCTGATGCTAACGCTAGCAGCCTCATCGAGCCACGCTCGACCAGGTGTTAAGACTGAGCTGGCTAACTGGCTGTGCTTCCCTCCGGTCATGCTGCGGCTAACGCTCCACTAGCCGCTCCCAGCTAGCTCCGGTTTGTTATTCAGGTTAAAGTGTGAAGAAGCAGCGGGTCTGTGGGGCAGCTGAGTGAAGTGGAGCCTGAGGAGGAAGCACCGGTTAGCCCCGGTTTCACTACAGGCAGATTCACTGGCTACAGGGGCGAGGAAATAAAACCTGAACAGCCAATCAGAGTGATCTCTCTCACCGACAAGCTCCGCCGCCGATTCAACATGCTCAATCGGCCAAAAAGCTGCCGACGCCGAAGTGCCGACGGTGTGGGACACACCACAAAAACTAGGCCGACAGACGCTCACCGACGACCCGACTTTGGTCGACAGCCGACCGTCAGCTTGGTGTGTCAGGGCCTTAAGAGAACGGACTGCAGACCAGTTTGGCTGGTCGAGGACAGAGGAACAACTGTGTCCAAAATCCAGCAGCTTTACAATAACACATCTGACAACATTCATTTCAAATGAAATTTTCTAAATATTTTCACAGCAAAATTTGATATATGTAATTAATTAGATTCTATTTTTTCAATCGCTTGACAGACTTAATTTCAACACAACCTTTGGTACGAGAGTAATAAAATCAGTTGACTGATAAAGATCCAAAAACCTCTCTTTAAAAAACTTTGACTCTAATGTGACAACAAACCTGACTTTATCACATCAGATCGTTTCAAAGTCTTAAGTTTCACAGCAGCTGGTGACTGAAGCACACCGAGTCTCGTCTGTGACTCTTAATCACATTTGGGTTCATTAAAGACGAGAACTTCTCTCTCAGAGCAGATAATAATCATGTTACACAACAAGCTCGTCACAGCGCAGCGTCTTGTTTCTGTAACGAAGCTGCACGACCAGAGAAAAACCCAGAAGGAAGACAGAAACGCTCTGCAGCTCAGGAAGTGTGAAAACAACGGTGCGAGGGTGAAAAGCACCTGAAGCCATCTCAGGTTTGGACTGCAGCAACGGGCCGAGCGTTCACTGCGATGAGTCAGATCTCTAACACACAGCAACATCTGTAATAGAGCGAAGACTGCAAACAGCAGGAGGACAGCTGATGATGCAGCTGAGTGATTCATCCTTCTGTGGGATGATGCTGAACGCCGCCTGAGTTAAAGACGGACCTGAGACCTCAGAGCGGCGCTTACCCATCTGACGTGCCCCCACATCCCTGCCATTCTCCATTCACACCACATTAACTCAGCTCTTCAACCACTTCTGTTCAGGATTCTTATCCTGATGCTCTCTAATGAATGAGCTGTATTTATACATCTAATGAAGCAGCCCGCCTTTCCACCCGTGTGAGGGGAGCCATTTTAATCGAGGATGTGTCATCAACTGAGGGCGTTGGGCGGAAAGAAGCAAAATCACTGATCACCTGCAAACTTTAGTTCTGTTATTACACATATTGTTTTTACCAAAAATAACTGTTAATGAGACCTCTGAACGCTCTCTGAAAACCTGCTGCAGCTGAGAAGAAACTATTCTGGATCTGAACCAAATCATTTTGGGTGAAATGCTCTGAACAGTTCAAACTCAGGTTTGGGAACAAGACGGTTCCATATTGATGAAGAGGGAGTTTCAGAGGAGCTCCAGCACTCCGTCATCCCACCATCATCTTCGTACTGTGATTTAAAAGTCACTGTTAATACAAACCACCAAAAAAGTGGATTTTGTTGCAAGTCCTTCTTAGCCTCGCTCCCTCCACCTCTGTTAAATGCTATCTCCCAGGCGCACTACGTCATCAAACCATGTGATGTTTGGTATTGCCGGATTCAGGAAGCTCTCGACTTTTCAAAAATAACATTGTTTTTCTTTTATTTATTATGTATTTGGCACCAGAGCAGCCTAAACACACAGAGTCCAAAATCACGATGAGTGGTGACAAGTCATGTCATGGCGTTTTTCGACGGGAAAAGTTAAAGGATTACTCGCGATCTTATGTGGAGCTGTTAGCGGGGACGTAGCTGGTTTATAAAAGGTAAGAGTCTCACTCCTACCACTATTTTTGGCTGAGATACACCGTCTAGAAAGTGGGATCATAACTTTCACGTTTCATATGGCTTTATTTGGTGATATTTTATGGTGTTTGTGTGTCATAAACAACATCAGCTATCATAATCACACCTGATTTCAATAAGGTACAATGTCTGAAGCTGGCTGAGTGTTGTTTGATCACTGATAGTACTGTTTTGAAGCAGAGTGACCCACTTGTCATGTGGAGCTCCGCCTGGATCTTTTCATGGTAAAAACACTGTAGAATGGTCATACTTTGAGCAGTCTTCTTCAAATTTGAAACAAGTGTTCATTGATAGTGTGCCTACAGCCCCACAGTGTCATTTACCTGCTCAGATGAAGCCACAGACAGTTATTCATCCTGAAACACATTTTTTATTTTATTTTAGGCAAAATCTTCAACTTGTTACTGACTTCAGAGGCCCATTACTCTGTCTCTGTATCACCTAGAGTGTTTCTGACACTTTCACAAGAAACTGCAGGGAGTTTTCTTTCTGACAAGACCTCATGCATGCATGTAGTCAGAGCGGTTCAGAAGCTACAGTCATTTTAATTTGGGTATGTCATTTTAGGTGTTTTTGCTACAAAATGGGGGTGGAGTACAAGAGGTTCGACGGTTCAGTACCAAGTCAATGCCAAATCTCTGATGCTTTCTCTCCAGTGCTGCAGCTTCACATGGGCAACTCTTCCCGACCTGACGGAGCAGCGTACACACCTGTAAGCAGACAGACCCCAGGTGGTGCTATTTGCAAGACCTTTTTTTTGTTAATGTCTTTTAATAATTAGCGCCTGAGCACACTGTGCGAGGACGCTCTTGAAAGTGAAGGAATTATTATTATTATTTTATATTTTAGGTTTTAATTCTCAATTAAATGTGTGTTGTTTGCGCGACACCTTCATCTGAGTTGAGCCCTTGCCCCTCTCTCACAAATCAAATTCAAACCATTGTTAAACATATCAGTACAGCCAATCTAATTTAAGATAGTCTGGCATAAAATCACTCTGTCTCCCTCCAACTCTGGTTCAGCTTCACCAGCTGCTCGCTGTGAGCAGAGACAAACGCTGAGCTGCTTTCCTTCGTCCACAGGTCTTTTTTTTAACCGAAACTCAACTTGAAATAAAGTTCATGTCTGATAATTAATATATTTGGAATTTCACTGTTGTCGGTTTCGATTATTAAACTCCTGGTGCTGTGACGTCGGCAGTCGGATATTTGGGAGATAAGAACGAAGCACAAACCTGTGAGTAGCTCCCCTTCTCCTCTTCATCCCCCTCCCTCAGCTGGACCACGTCATCCTCCTCCTCCTCTTCGTCCAGCTCGCTCTCCGTGCTCTCCCCTTTCACGTGCATGCTCCCGTGCTCCTCCTCGCCCTTCAGGTGCACAGCGAGCTGCTCGGAGGACGGCGTGCTGTCGTCTGATCCCTCCTTCTGGAGCCTGATTGGTCAGAGTGACAGGTTAGAGACAGAGCGCGGGTACTGATGAAGATCGATCAGTGATGATGATGATGATGCTGACTGACGGCACCTGTGGAGCCCCGCCCCCTCATCGTCCTCCTGCATGTCATTGGTCTCTGTCAGCTCCTCCTCTGTCTCCTCTGGGTGGGTGGGCGGCGGCCTGGGAAGCTCCGCCCCCTTCGACAGCATCTACACACATAAGGTAACGTCAGTGTGTGAATGTGTGTGTGTGTGTGTATGTGTGTGTGTGTGTGTGTGTGTGTACCTTGTAGTGTTTCTCCAGGAAGTGCTGGTGCTGCTGCTGCACCACCAGCTGCTGCAGCGCCTGCGGCGACTGCGGCAGAGGTGCACTCTGGGTCCGAGCTAGCGGCCGATGGCGAGGCAACTTGTTGACCGCCCGCATGCCGCCGGACACGCCTCTCTCTGCCGTAACCAGCGGCGACTGGCTGTACATGGGGACTGGGGGGGGACAGAGACACAATGAGTTGGACACTGTGGGCGGAGACTAACGTGGACTTTAGCGTGGACAACGTGTGTGTGTGTGTGTTGTGTGTGTGTACCAGCGAGCATGGCTGTCTGCTGTCGGGCCTGCTCCAGCAGTAGAACATGTTGTAATAATGAGGAATGGGCGGAGTGAGAGCTGGGGGGCGGAGTCTCCACCTCATGCCCCACCCCTGCAGAGACACATGATGACATCATTACTCGTTCCAGAAAACACAGCTTCAGTACGTAATGCTCAAGAAGCTTTTTTAATTAAATGCTTCCTCACACACACACACACACACACACACACACACACCTGCTGTTTAAGAATAAAATAAATGATGCGCTCAGGTGAGTTTACCTGCAGGTAGGGAGGACGTGGAGAGGAACTTCCCTGTTAGAGCTCCGCCCCCTCGCAGTGACTGGATAGCTTGACGCTCGGCCTCCTGCTGGGTGGACAGCTTCTGAGGGGGCTGTGGGGGGAAGTTACCATGGTTACTGGGGTTTTTAAACAGGAGTTGTGCAAATTTGCAGGAACGCCCAATCAGTCTTCTTTCAGCATTGGCAGTATAAAAACAAAAGTGCAGCAAAATGCCGCCTAAATGCCGCCGGTGACCCACCGTGATGTGTGTGTTGGCTGGGAGGCCCAGGGAGATGTTGGGCAACGAGGGCGAGGTGTAGAGATTCAGAGGACTCAAAGTCCCATCAGCCCCCAGCGTCTGGTGCAGAGACCTCAGCTGCAGACAGACAGACAGACAGACAGACAGACAGACAGACAGACAGAGAGGTTAGTTAGTAGGTCATCATCTTCTCTCTGGGCTCGACTGCTTTACAACAAATTCATGAACCAGTTAATAAAACATCTGTCATTAATCATCAGAGTGCAGCTGTTTGACTCCACCTCATGTTTTCACCTCAGTCTCCTCATGTAAAATCTGACCTGCACATGTTGGATCAACGATGAAGCTCCTGAGCCTCGTTATCTCCGTTTATAAATAAATGTTTCTGTGCAACAACACAAAAACGGGCTGCGTTCACACCTGACCTGTTTGGTTCAGTTTGGTTGTGTGTGTGTGTGTGTGTGTACCTCAGTCTGTATGTTGGGCACCGACCCCGTGTTGCCGTTGGCGATAGCCGTGTTGGAGCTGTTGGGACTGCTGGGACCTGAACCTGGAGCGCTGTTACACAGAGACGAGACTGGACCAGAGACACAGAGAGGAAGAGGAGTTCATGTTTACTTTGAAAACACATTGTTCCTTTTGTTCTTCCAGAATGTAAATCATTGTCATGTCAGTGTGTACACGTGTGTGTGTGTGTGTGTGTGTTTACCTGATATCTCTATGGCTCTCTTCTTAAAGGTGCTGATGACGGTCCCGTCCTTCCTGCGGAGGAGTGGGGAGCTCCGCCTCTCCGCCACCTTCTGCTTCAACCGTGATCGCACCTTCAGGTTGGGCTCTGAGACTGCAGACAGGAAGACGACTCAGCATGGCGCCAAAAAAAACCACATCAACGATCAACAGCCGACTGTGTTTCAGTCTGTTCGGACACATTTGTTCCTGTGTGTGTTTCTTTCTTTGGGGCTTTTTAATCTGGTGCGATTTGTTTGATTGTGATGTCATTGTTTTGGTTGGCGGAGGATTTCTTTGGGGTATTTGAAGGTTTCCTGGTGATGTGCCAACAGGAGCCTATCAGGGCGGACACAGGAGTGCAGGCTGATAATCCTCCATTGCATTCTGGCTGCAGCGTCGGTGTGCTGGATGAGCGGCGCCAGCAGCAGGTATATTTTAAGGAGGCTTTGGTTTAAAAGTCAAGGTGAAGAGCAGAGAGCAGGAAGAGGAACCAGAGGGACAAGAAGCGTCCAGGTTTTATTGGTTTAAGCTGCTGAAACAGTGTCCAGCACTGACGGTAGGACTGTGTCTACTGGGAGACTTGGCGATACTGTTTCTATCACAGGAGCAAATCAGGGCTGGATTCTGTCGTGATCTCAAGAATGTAGCTGTGTTCAAATGCAACTGACACAGGGCGACGTGAGGCAACGTAGACGACGCAACAGTTGGCTTTCGTCGCCGCTAGTTCTTTGATGTCGGTTTGGTGTGTCCGCACCTTCAAAGAGAGATTTTGGAAAGTTACCTACCTACATAATTCATGTTCATGAAAAAGTGCCGCCATTTTCCAAACACCAAATTTCACCACTGTATCGAACAGCACAGAAATGTGAGCTGTTCAGGGCCGGACTCTCTCGTGACCTCATGATTCTTGCGTGATGTTGTGAATCCTAATAACAGATCTGACTGAGAAAGACTTGAAAGGATTTTGCATGAGCGTTCTTTCGGTCAATGTTTTACATGTGTGATATAAATCTATCATGTGTAAGAGCCCTGACACAACACACCGACAGTCAGCCAACGCTCTGCACCTTGGCAGGTGTCACGTCATCCACCATCCTCTCCACCACCTGATGACATCATCACTACGCCACTTCAGAAACGCCGATATGATGCGAATGAAACGTGTAAATGTGCAATGTTAAAGTTTTCCTCTGACGTCTGGTCTGTCCTGACCTCCTCGCTTTGTATTGACGTGTTTGGAGAAATGCTTTCACATGCTATCAGTTATATCTGAAACCGTGTGTGTGTGTGTGTGTGTGTGTGTGTGTGTGTCTTGTTAAGGCTACCTCTTCTCTGGTGAGTCAGACTCAAAGTGACTCACACTTGCACACTTGTACGTACACACACACACACACACACACACACACATATACAGAAACACACCACACTCCAACTCCTCCACATAATCCTTCGTCAAACTACACACACACACACACACACACACACACACACACACACGTCCTCCCTCTGTGTGTGTGTGTGTGTGTGTCCTACCTGTCTTGCGGAGCGGGAAGTCGTCTTTGCCTTCGTAGTTCCCCAGCAGTGGGGGCAGTTTGTAGGAGGGAGGAGTTCCTGGGGTGTTACTCTGCGGAGGAGAGCCCTGCTCCAGGGAGGTGTGCTGGGCACCCCTGAAGACACACACACACACAAACACACACACACACACACACACACACACACTGAGTTATCCATCTGGTAAATCCTTTCAGAATATAAAGTGTTTCAGTGAAGTCATTTTCTGACGACCTGCTTCATGAACTTCATTTAGTCACTTCCTACATTTCCCAGAATCCTTCTCCTGTTTCATCCTGTTCATCTGGACACACACTCAATGATCTCAGCCTGTATTCTGACCCGACCTTTGAGATGCATGACGCATTTTAGAGTCGGACCAAATTTCATCTTCATCAGGCATCGTTTGCAGCAGTGAGCCACAGGAAGTGAGGACCCATCGTGGTCCAATCAGCTGCAGGAGCTGTTGTCAGAAATTTCTGTCTGGCTCTTCCACAGTTGACGCAGAGTCCAGGTCGACACCCCGAGATTAGCACCTTTTTATCTCACTGCACGTGCGTAAAGTAGCGGGACGAGCGTCTTAAAGCGCCGTGGAGACACGACGCACCAACAAAATAAGGCTGATCTAACAAACTGTTTGTTTGTTTGTTTCCCCATGAAAAGTAACGCACCTAAATTCGTACGTATCCCACGTATTTTGAAAGGCTGCAATTACATGACCAATGTGCTGATGGCAGTAAACAAGGAAGCAGTTCTGAGCACTTGTAAGGAGGCGAGTTGGGGCGAACGATGAGTCACAAAACCTGTCTCGGGTCAGTATATCATGTTTCAGTGATGCGACAGGTTGATGTCTCCACAGGCCTCACCAGCACTTTGGGGAGAAGGAATGGTTCAGTCCGCCGATGCCGGGCTCTTTCTTATTGAGGAGGAACTCCTGCAGCTTCAGCTTCACCTCCGTACTGGCGATGGCACCTTCAGAAACACAGCAGAGAGTCAGCAAAGGAAGGTGGCCATGTTGTATAGACACACACAGCAAACATGTGCACAGCATGGTAGTGATTAGTCTCACAGAGCCAGACCTACGTCGGGTTGTGCCAGCGCTGGAGAAGGTCTGGCTGAACCCATTAAAATTCCACACTAAGGTTGCTTTACACCAAAGCTGGTGCTGCGGCGATTAGCCACAGGGGTGTGTGGCGTTTGGGAGTGTCGCTGAAATGGGACGTTTGTGGGGGAACGGATGGAGGAGAGAAATCTCTCCATCTCAGTGACGGAGTTTTTGTTGTCACTAAGTTTAGGTTGTTTTCAAAAATCAACAGAGTTTCTCTTAATTATCATTACGGCCACAAAAGCACACAAACAAAAGTGCACACTCCTTTGAAGGATAAAACACACAAGCTTCTAATACACACTTTAAGTCTTTCGCTCACTGTAATATTCAAAGATAGAAACAGACTGAGTGACTTGTTCCTGTGAACTGCGGGTGTCTTTACGCTCTGACCGGCAGTTACATGATCGGCCACCGCAGCTAACGTCAGGTCAAATGACCACCACAATCAAATCATTTTATCACTAAGTCAACATGGACATTTGTGCCAAATTTAAAGAAATTTCCTCAGGTCACTCTTGAGATATCATGCTCACGAGTAGTGGATGGACGCAAGGTCACAGTGTCTTTGACCTCTGACCATCAAAATCCAATCAGTTCATTTGTAAGTCAAAGTAGATGCGTGAACCAAATTTGTGGAAACCTCTAGGAGAGTGAAACGGATACACAGCGACCTTCAAATTTGGCACAAATGTTCACTTTGACTCAAGGATGAACTGATTAGATTTTGATGAACAAAGAAGTACCCTCAAGGTGTTTTACAGATATCGTGTTCACAAGAATCAGACAGAACAACCTCTACCTAAGTCAAAGTGGACATTTGTGCCAAGTTGAAAGAATTTTCCACCGTGCATTCTTAAGATATTTCCTTCCAATATACAGGTGTTAGGTCACAGCATCTTTGACATTTGACCACCAAATTCTCAGTTTATTGTAGACTCAAAGTGGACGTTTGTGCCAAATTTACAGAAATTTCCTCCAGGCATTCTTGAGATATCGTGCCTGTGAGAATGGGACGGACAGATGGACAGACAACCCTAAAACATCATGCCTCTGTTCACGGCTTTCACCAGTGCGGAGGCATAAAAACACTCTGAGTTGTTTGTATTTCTTTAAACCAATCAGAGTCACCGGGGCAGAGCTAAGCCCAGGATGCAGCGACACTGCTCATGCAAAAAAGTGTTGGGAAGGAACTCATTTTGGTGGAACATCACGTGGAGAGGCGAGTGCTGGCATTAAATCTCCGCGTGTGGACAAAGGTCTGGCCATGTGAGACGAGTTTATCGTAGCGACAGGGACGGAGACAGAGCCAGACGTGACATTAACAGCAGCAGTATCAGAGTAACGTACTCTCTTTGCCTTTCTCCTTGTTCCTCAGCAGCAGCAGCTGTTGCTCCAGTCGATGCTTCTCCTGCTCTTCATGTCTCTGTTGCTCCAGTTTCCTCTTCTGCTCCAGCTCCTGTTGCCTCTTCGCCGCCAGCAGCTCCTGTTGTTGCTTCAAACACACACATGTTACCGAGCTGAACCATCAGAGCAGGAAGCTGAAGCCAGGTACGGTGAGCGGACACCTGTCAGCCTACCTTCAGGTGCTCCTGCAGCTGGACTTCGTGCTGTCTTGTCAGCACTTCGTGTTTCTTCTGGAACTCGGCGAACAGCAGCTGTTTCTGGAGCTCCTGCTGCTGTTTGAGCAGAACGAGCTCCTGCTGGAGCTGCTGCTCCCTCATGGCTGTGTCCACTGCCGCCACCCCCGCAGACAGAGAGCCCACCCTGGGCTCAGTCCGCAGATCTACTGGGCCTCCTCCTCCACCTCCTCCTCCTGGGCCTTCACCTGGACCCCCACCTGGGAAAACAGATACAGACAACAGGTCAGACATACTGGTGACATCACTGATTGTTTGTTCACCTTAAACAGCAGCGTCTTATTTCTTTAAGGTTCCTCATGTATTCAAATCCAAACTTTTGGTTGAAGTTTTAGCATTGAAATATAATTTATTTTCTAAAAAGTTTCCCATGTGACCTGGCAAAGGTTTCTGCAGGATAATGTTGCTTTATAAAAACACAGGCACAGAAAAGGAACAAGAGTAGCACCCAGCACCAACCCCGTGTTTTCCAGGCGGTTAAAGACGCAGCATGTGTACCGGCCCTTAGACAGTCCACTGATCCACTTTTAGGATGTAATAAACCCACTACATCAAACCGCCCTTCTGAGATATGGCCTCCCCCATCAAAGACTCACCTCCTTCCCCGCCTCCTCCTCGCTGCTCGCTGGCTGCTCCTACGGGACTCTGCATCCCCGACGGGAGGCTGCTCTTCACCTCCACTGCAGGACACAGGACAGAGAGACAGAAACAGAGCCATCGATTAGTCTGGAAAATGTTGTCAGACTATTACATCATTCATCTCACACACACACACCCACGCATGCACGCACACACACAGTTCTCATTTCATTCAGATGAGCTGTGATAGTGGAAGAGGTGAGGAACACAGCGTCCTGACACCTAAAAATAACCACGAGACTAGCATTAGCCTAGCATTGACTTACCCTACTGTCAGCAACAATGGGAGTTAGCCTAGCATGTAGTTAGCGTAGCTAGTTACCATTACTAGTTACTTCATTAAAAAGTAACTCAGTTAATAACTCAGTTACTTAAACCAAAAAGTAATGCATTACTGAGAAAAGTAACTTTTGACCTGCTGACATCTTTCTACAACACACTGACGTTGGCTATTTGCTCTCCAATGTGTGTCAAACTGAGTGATGCACAGATGGAGTTTTACCTTCGTCCTCTGACACCGTTCAGATTAACACATTACGTGTTTTAGAGCTGCGTATTTTTTTATTTTGTATTTTTGTTCTGCTTCAGCTCATAAACTGTCTTTTCAGTTGGAAATCAACCCTCCAGCTCAACTGCCGTTGGAACTGATCTCCACATCTAAGTGTAATGAGTTTGCAGTATTCTTTTGTGACAAGGTTCAGACCATTAAAAATGCCATCAATTCCACAACACCAGTAACAACCCTGCAGCCACCTAGACACTTAGAGCTGACTCATTTTGCACCTGTAACTGACAAAACTGTCCAAGAGATCATCACCAGTCTGAGTTCGTCTACATGCTGCCTCGATGTGTTACCCACTAGATTTCTAAAGTCTGTGCTGAGCAGTTTGTTACCACCACTCGCTCACATAGTTAACATGTCACTACAATCTGGAACATTCCCAAAGGCCTTGAAAACTGCGGTCATAAAGCCTCTCCTAAAGAAGAGCAGTCTTGATGCCACAGTACTGAACAACTACCGGCCCATTTCAAATCTGCCGTTTTTAGGCAAAGTCCTTGAGAAAGTTGTTTACCAACAGCTTACTGACTTTCTCATAATGAACAACTCCTTTGATGTTTTCCAGTCAGGTTTTAGACCCCATCACAGTGCTGAGACCGCTCTTATTAAGGTGACAAATGACATCCGCCTGAACACTGA
Organism: Epinephelus fuscoguttatus; assembly: GCF_011397635.1. Taxonomy (NCBI): domain Eukaryota; kingdom Metazoa; phylum Chordata; class Actinopteri; order Perciformes; family Serranidae; genus Epinephelus; species Epinephelus fuscoguttatus. Next base: position 40,035,567 of record NC_064770.1, on the reverse strand, counting down.
CGCAGGCAAAGTCTCAGTTTTAGTCCTGCTAGATCTGAGTGCTGCTTTTGACGCTGTCGATCATGAGATCCTTTCACAGAGACTAGAGGACTGGGTGGGCATCTCTGGCACTGCCCTAAATTGGTTGAAGTCCTATCTAGAAGACAGGAAGTACTTTGTTGAAATTGGTAAGTGTGTCTCAGACCACATGGCCTTGACCTGTGGGGTGCCCCAAGGGTCAATCCTGGGACCCCTTCTGTTCAATCTCTACATGCTGCCTTTAGGCCAGTTAATACAAAGTAATAATGTGTCCTACCACAATTATGCAGACGACACTCAGATCTATGTCTCACTGACAGCAGGTGAATATGGACCAGTGGATTCACTCTGTCACTGCATCCAACAGGTCAGTGTGTGGATACAAAACAACTTTCTCCAGCTAAATTCAGACAAGACTGAAGTCATCGTATTTGGTCCACAGAAACAAAGAGAAAGTGTCAGCAGTCACCTCCAGTCTCTCTCTCTAAAACCTACAAATAAGGTTCGAAATCTCGGGGTAATAATGGACTCAGACTTGAACTTTAACAGCCACATCAGATCAATAACATCAGCAGCTTTTTACCATCTAAAAAACATTGCCAAAATCAAAGGTATAGTGTCTAAACCTGACTTGGAGAGACTTATCCATGCATTTGTCTCTAGTAGGTTAGACTACTGTAACGGCCTGCTCACTGGCCTCTCCAAACGGGCCGTAAGACAGCTGCAGTACATCCAGAATGCTGCTGCTCGGGTCCTGACCAGAACCAGGAAATGCACGAGCACATTAGTCCTGTGCTCAGGTCTCTACACTGGCTTCCTGTGGCTCAGAGAATAGACTTTAAAGCAGCTCTGCTTGTGTACAAGTCTCTCTACGGCCTAGCACCAAAGTACATCTCTGACATGTTAGTGCCATATGAACCATCTCGGACTCTGAGGACCTCAGGGACCGGCCTCCTGCTGGTGCCCAGAGTCAGGACTAAACATGGGGAATCAGGATTCCAGTTTTATGCAGCTAAAATCTGGAACAGTCTTTCTGAAGATGTGAGACAGGCCTCTACTCTGACAATGTTCAAATCTAGGCTCAAAACAGCTCTATTTCACTGTGCATATGACTGAAAGGATCTTATCTGCACTCTTCTCTTTTAAAGTTCATTTTATAATGATTATTTATGTTTTTATTTTGTATTGTGATTTTAATGCATTTTCTTGTTCTGTAAAGCACTTTGAATTACTTTGTGTACGAATTGTGCTCTACAAATAAACTTGCCTTGCCTATGTGAACATTGTTTCTTTCTTCCAGCTGATGAGTGAAGCAAATCTCGCAGGTATTCATCAGGTGGCTGGTGCTAATTTTCAACCTTTCTTTACACGCCGCCATTTTCTCATGAGTTCCCAACCTGTACTGCACATATGCAACTCTCAACAGAGATGAGAAGAAGTGAGATGACTCACACTTTCGCTACCACTGTCATCAGCTCCAGAAAAACAATTTCATTCTTTTTTTTTTTACAACTTTTACTATTTTTGCTGATTTACTGGCGCTGGGTGATCAGTCGATCCTCATCATTGATCCAAGTGCATGTTAACTGGACATATTTATAGCAGAGAGAGAGAAAAGCCTGCTGCAGTCCAGAAACAGAAAACACATCCCTCCTCTCCATCAGTGACAAACGCAGCGCCTCCGACTGATCTGGATTTGTGGGCTAATCAGTGACAGATTAATACTGATTTCCTGCTTCAAGCTCCACAGTGACGTTAGCTCAGTAACAGATATGGAAACTCTCCAAGGCCAAAATTCATCACCATCACTTCAAATGTTTCAGCTTCATTAAAACTTCAGTCTGTAAAGTGTTGTGTTCAGGGACAGTCCAGCTGTAACTGTGCTGTGTGGGTGTGTCTGGTAGATGCGGAGTGTGTTTTGAAACTTTTGAAACTTGTGTCTCTCATGAACATTCTTCACACACTCTGTAGTCAAGTTTCCATCAAACCTAATGCACATTTTCTGCATAACAAAATGTGAATTGTTGCATATTTCCATTCACTTCTGTGATGCAAACATTATGAGTCAGGCCGTCCAATCACAGCGGAGGAGAGGCGGGACAAAGACCAAGTACAACGATGGATATGGGATCAATACTGAACCCACAACCCTACATGCATTAAACTTCCCTTCGTCCAGAGCAAGTATTTGTTACGACAGGTGGGTTTGGTTGAGTCCACAAACAATTTTAGTCAGTTTATTCTTCAGTCCAAGTGGACGTTTGTGCCAAATTTGAAGAAATGGTGGTCTTCAAATTTGGTGGTCTTATGAAAGAAACACCAGGAACTGTCCAACCAATGAGAATTTGGTCGGACAACAGCACATCAACCAACCAATCAGAAGGTGTCTGCCCTGAACATCAGCACATCGTTAAAAGAGCATCAAACAACAGAAAACACACTGGCGTCATCGTATGACGGGCGTCAAGTGCCGCCCCCTGACACCAACAGGAAGCACTGCGCTGCAGTGCGTCATCTAAAGACCACACACTAAATGATCTGTGCTTCTTCCACCTCTGCGTTAGCTTCAGATCATGTGTGGACGAGCACTAATCTGACTTTATTTCTCACCTGAGGAGCTGATCTCCAGAGCTGTGGCTCACCAGGACGTATCTTTTTTACCACTATCTTTATGACGATGGGAATGTGGGTCGTTTAATTTAAGATATTTCTCAACCTCAAAAACAAGGGCCCGTCCCAACACCCCCCCCCCTTAGCCCTACCCCTACATTTGCATGTTCCCGCGAGGGGTAGTGGTGTCCCAGTTCCTTTTTGCGTGTAGGGGTAGGGGGCATAACGAGGGGTAGTGGGTATGAAACTAGCCCTTCAGAGAGAGGGATTTCAGATGCTGACTTGGCAGCAAGGGGTAAACGTCGCCATGGCTACCACTGAGCAAGAGACAGGGAAAAAAGTTCATACATAGCTAACGTTACCGTCGTCAGGTTGCTTGTTAGCTAGCTAGCTAGCTCGCACTATCTCTGTTATCTGTCCTGTTCTGCAAAATTGTTGGACTTTTCACATTACGATAACACGCCAGCTAGCATAACTATGCTGCCTCGTAATATTAGCTGGTTAGCTAGCTATCAGAAGTCCCCTGTCGTCTGTCGTTCATCAAATGAAGCATGATGAATGCGGCAAACGCGATCGGTAGGATGAACTCAACTGGAGACTCCACTGTAGATGCCGGCTGGAAATGTAGATGGCTCGCAGCTTCCTGTTTAAAATAGTTACGCATGTGTGAACGTAACTGATGCAGTGACGTAGTGAGTGGTGTCCCAATTCCTAGGGAAAGATTTCAACCCCTACCCCTCGTTGCTTCATTTTGAGGGCCAAGGGTTAGTGGGCAAGGGTTTGGGCCTAAGTCTCTCCTCAACCTTTCTTCATCAAACAAGAGACACCAACAGAGTTCTATTTTTGCTCTTTATACATCCACGGTAAGGAGGAGAGTTGAGCTGCTACGGGAGCTGGTACGAACAAGCAGAGCACGAGAAGGTTTAAAAAAAAAAAAAAAAAAAAAATGCTCAGAGGCAGTGAGGCTCGGATTGGACAGTGGCTTTAAGTGTCGTGGGGCGGTGCATCCATGTGTCCCCAGCGTCAGATTGTACATAGAAATAATAGGGGCGACTAATTTAACACGTGCCTTTTGGTGCCGGTGTGTGTGTTGGCCTGAAGTCTGTTCCCACTGCACTTGTTGCATTTTGTTCTCATCAGTACATCAACTCTTCCAGCTCTGCTGAGAGTCATGTTTTTTGTGCAAAATTCAAAAGTGTATACACTTAGGTGGATGAACGAACACTTCCTGTATGGGGTTATTTCAGTGTTTACATGTATAGGCTGACGCTAACACTCAGTGTCACTCTGTCATCTCAGCTGCTACAGGTCAACACACAGACAGACAGACAGACAGACAGACACACAGATCTATATGAGGGGTGGTCTGCAGCACCTGTCGACGTGCCCTTCAGCAGGGCGGAGGCGACCCTGACCTGCCTCTGCTCTCCTGGCCTCAGCTGACCTCTCTGCTATTGGATCAGTGTTGGGATGTCAGGCTCTCAGCTGTCTGCCGGCCAAAGAGGAAATTCAATTAGGAAGAAGCTACGGTGTAGTCTGACCTGTGACCCGTCTCTACAGGGCGGCTCTGATTGGTCAGCTCCTGCTCTCTGCTCCCGCGGCCCACGTGGACTCTAAGCTCATCAAACACCAACAGTCACAATTAGGCTGAGCTCATTACGGAGGATTGTGATGACTTAGAGCAGGAAAGATTTCATCACTTCAAATCTGAGCTGACTTTAGTCCCAACCTGAGAGAGGAACACCGACTTTACTCATTCAAATCCACCGTTACACCTCCGTCGTCTTATTCTGGATAAAGACTGAACACACACACTCACACTCACTGCGAGCGTTCAGCTCACTCACTAAGGCCGATTCAAAACCCAAAACTGAGAGCGTGTGTGTGCAGCCACTCACATCTAAATTACCTAAACAAATATTCTGGCGTTTGACTGTGACGCACGTGTCTCCCCCTCCACTACAACACACACACTGTCCCTGTGTGAGTGTGTGTGTGTGTGCAACAGTCAGTTTGGCAAGAGAGCAGCATTCCACAGCAGCCAGCGTCTGACGTCAAACTGAAGACATTTATAGTCTGGTAAACACACACACACACACACACACACACTAACGTACAGTGTGACAAAGAGGCAACATCTCAGTCAGTCGTGTTGGTTTAAAACTGACTTCAGCTCACTGCAGCAGTAAAAACACTGGATCCAGTTTGTCCAGTCTGAGGACGTTTCTAACGACACATTTCACCAACGTTTCAAGTTTAAACTCAGACCAGCTGACGAGTCTAAAGTACAAGAAAACTAAAAAAAACTAAGCAAAGTCAAACCTAATTTAATCAATAAGTTCAAACATGGAGGGTTTTTCCTGCAGAGAGAAAAAGGAGGCGGCCACCTCCTTTAATTTTCACCCTGCCTGCAGCTCTCGACCAAACTTTGATGAGTGTCTTCACGGAAAACACTGTTGTTTGTGTGCTTGGATTTCTGTCATTTGTAACTACAGTTGTTGCACAGATATGGTCACGATATCGCAATCAGCCCATTACGACGCAAGAGGTGTCGCCAAAACTGCCATAGAGGTAGAAAAGAGCCGTCTGTTTTGGACCGCAGCAAAGCGGGGACCAGCAGCTCACCGCCAGCCGCCAGCTGCAGGATTAACATGATGTGAAATTTTCACAGTACGGTGACAGAAAATAACATGATTCACGGTATTACAATATTTCTGAGTTATTACTATAAGTCAAGATGAACCTATACCTGTATACCTTGAAACCGGTATATAGCTGCAACCCTAGCCAGCCGGGTACGCCACAGAGTTTCCGCTAACATCTTTGCCACAACAACAACAAAAAAAAAAAAGTTTTACGTCGCCAGTTGGAGATTACGAACGCTGTTTTAAACGGCAAAATGACGAGGCATTTGTGAACGCTGCTCTATGCGTCGGTCTCTATATGTATGTCTGAACATGGCCCGAGTCTCTTACGCCATTGACGCTGAGTCTCAGCAAAGTCGGGAAACTAAATGTGTCTTGTCTTATTGCTTTCAACATGCCAAGTTTGGGCTGATGCTGGGCCAGGTCATTTTTGATGATGGCCCATTGATGGCAGAGTCGGCAACCGGAATCGGGCCAAATGATCTGGCCCAATTCTGGGGCCTCCTTCATGCCGAGTCTCAGCCGAGTTAGGCAACCAGACACAGCCCGGCTAATTTCATCCAGCGTGCAGAGTTTGGACCGATGCTGGGCCAGGTGATTTTTGATAAGGACCCAGTGACGACAGCATAGGCAGCAAGGTCTAGAGCGCCATTTATGCCGAGTCTCGGCCAGATGCTGGGCCAGGTGATTTTGGCTACCTGGGAAGTCTTGACTTTATGTTTCCAATGATTAAATTGGCCGTCTCTAACATTCTCAGATTGTCAACCTGTATGAATAAAGGTCTGGGTCATAAAGACACAGAGGAGGTGTGTAGTTTGATGACTTCTGTCTCTTTGTCTCCGTCTCAGTCGCTGTGATTTCACAGAGCTGCTGCTGCTGCTGCTGCTGCTGCTCGGAGGTATTTCTGGAAACCAATATTCGTCTTTTCTCTTCCCTCTCTTCCTCTCCCTGTCTCTGTCTTGTTCGCTGTGCGGCGCTAACAGAAAATAGGCGCGATGACATCAGCCCTGCAAAACACTAAAAAAAGCCCGAAGAGAGGGAGAGACGGAGGGGAGGAGAGAAAAGACAGAGCAGCAGAGGGAGGTAAAAATAGTATAATGGCTGTGTGTACTTTAGACAAATTAGAAGCTTACAGAGAGGGAGCAGTCACATGTGTAGCGTTGCTATAGAGACAGAGGGTGGGTCAGAAGTATTATGGGCTGGTAGGCTGTAGGTCATCCACAGCTGATGATGTCTGTTGTTACACCAGGCTTCGTGTTTTTGACAACATCTGGTCCGATCAGTTACACAGTCAGTGTTCGTACTGTTTACAGGGCTCTGTGTGACATCCAGAGTTGTCTGCACACAGTTCTCAACATGGAGGTTTCTGAGCAGCAGCTAGCAGCTAACAGAGCTAACTCAGGCCCTGTGCGAAATTCAGGAAACATGTATGGCTGCAGACACATTCAGTTTGAAACGTACACGACACGCCCCTACAAACCACACCCACCACTTTCACAAGACAAACCTGTCAACATGGCGGCTATCTGAACCCTGCTACAGCACTATGTTGTATTGAATACCCTAATCTTAACCACCTCTCTTTTAGAGTAATACTTCATAGCGAATGTTAGCTAATAGCTAAGATAACAATAGCATAAGTATCGAGATGTAGCTTTCAAATTATCCTTACCCTAACCTTAACCAGGTCTCTTTTAACACTACTTCATTGCTAGCTAATCGCTAAGTTAGCTTGAGCATACATAATGAGGTGTAGCCTTCACATTATCCTCTAAGCCTCTAAACCTCTTTTTTTAACGTAATATTTCATAGCTAACGTTAGCTAATTGCTAAGTTAGCATTAGCATAATACAACAAATGTGTAGCCTTTCCATCACCCTTACCCTAACCTCAACCACCTCTCTTTTAATGTTGTACTTTATAGCTAGTTAACTTTTGTCAGGACTTTGCTTCCAGGCCAAGGAGCAAAGGGGGCTGATGGTGGACTGACGTGTCCGTATGGTGGGCTAGTCATACAGCTAGAGGGCGGGTCACGTAGCTGCTCCAGCTGCAGTTATAGCTACTCAAAATTTAATGGGTAGGTGTTGTCTGCACATGGTTCTCAACATGGAGGTGGCTGAGCTGGTGGCTAGCACCTAATGGTCTGTGAAATACGTAGCATATAAGCTGTCTACATATGGATCTTAATATGGAGGTGGCTTAGCTAGCAGCTAGCAGCTAGCTAACTCTGGGATCCATGTGAAATTCACAGCATATGAGTTGTAGCACACAGTTCTCAATATAGAGGTGGCTGAGCTGGTGGCTAGCAGTTAATGTTGCTAACTCTATTAACAGCACTAATAATGCTAACTAAGCTAACAGCGCTAACCAGGGGAAACTGGAGGTTGGGCATCACAACTAAGTCCAATATCAACTGCCCCATGAGCGCAGTGCAAAGCTGTGGTGATGACCTAGTCAGTGTAACAGCGGCAAACAGCCACAGTACAGGGGTCACGGTTCAGCGCATGCAGCCACGTGCAACATACATGACATGCAGACTGATGCGTATAACATGGAATCAACCTCACAAGAAACTTTGAGCCGTATGCTTTGAGCAACACATGCTAATATGCGTAAACACAAGCTACGGCAAAGGACACATCGTCTCTGTGACAATCTGTGTAACTGAAAATTTCACCCCTCCAAATAATTATTTTTGTATTAATTACTCAAGAAAACTCTCATGCCTCCACAGTGAACGAAGAATCCAAAAAAGGTGAACATTCTTGATGAACATAAGTCATTGAGGTCCACGTTTAACCCCGGCAAAACTAAATCAAAACATCCATTTACAAAGTCTCACACAACTCATGCAGTAAAATCCGAGTCTCATTCATCCAGTTGTGTTCAGTGCTTCAAAAACGCAACTTTTCACTAAAACTTAACGATTTAAAACTGACCCAAAAAGAGAAACTCAACTATGATCTCTTCACAGCCAGACTCCACTGACAAAAACATTATTTCTACCTCAGTGAACACAGGAGCTGCTGGTCTGTAGCTGCCTCCATGAGTTCGGTAGTTGGTGTTAGTTCAGATACACCAAAGTCACACGATAACACAAACTACCTCACTGATGAAAGCAGCTCCAGTGTTCAGTGAGGTAAAATCAGTGTTTTTGTGGCTGTGAACATTTTTGAGTTTAGCGCTCCGTTTCCTGTCAGAGAGGTCTGTCTGTCCGTGAAGAACTGAGCGCAGGACTTGATAAATGAGACGTGGATTATTCTGCACGAGTTTTGCAGTTATTATACAAGGTCACTGTTTCATCAAGAATTTCTCAGTTTTTGGATTCTTTGTCCACCAGAGGCTGTTTTACTGATGGATTTCAAGGTCATATGGGGGGTGAGGTATTTCTTTAAGTCTGACCACACACACTGACCTGAGCTAGCTGCTGAGCCAACACTGTAAATGCAGCAGAAAAGAAGATTAGTGTGAACGCACGTCCTGCTTGTACCAGCTAACAACCTGCAGGCATTGAGCCACGCTCCAAACCCGGCTCACCTCACTGTGTTCAGCAGACTGGACTGTAACAACAAGTCCACAGGTTGAAGACCAACAAAAGCCACTGAGTTTCTGCGCTCGCACTCTACATGTGTGTTTCAGTAAATCACCTGAATCTATCACTAATCAGAGCAAAGATAAAGGTCCTCAGCAGTCCACACTCACGGCTCTGTGATCCAAAACTGTTCTTCACAGTCTCAAAAAGTTCCCAAATAAAGGATATCCATAAACAGATGAGGAGCTGTGTACAGCAGGGATGGAATTTTACAGGAAATCACGAGCGCGTGTGATTTAAGGAGCAGCGCCTGAAGCATTCTTGCCCTTTTAATCCTAGAAAGTCTTGAGGAGATTTTGTGCTTTATGGATCTACTCTGCTTCGAGAGCAACTGGTTCATCTATATGTAGTTTTTACTGCATCAACACCTCCGTCACCCTGGGTACAATTTAAAAATATTAACCATATGTCCACTGGTTTTTAACACAGGCAAATATCTGTATCTAGGGATCCTGTCAGCCCTAGAGTGGTCTCCTCTGGTCTGAATCAGGGACTCATGTTG